>NC_092422.1:112073198-112400976 GCF_036169615.1 Heliangelus exortis | reverse complement strand
TCTCCAAGGCACCATAATTAAAAGAGGAAAAGTAATGTGCATCTCACCCTTTACTTCCTCATCCCTGGTCAAGCTCTTCAGACTACGTGATATTACAAAGTTAGGTTACATTGTTTTCCACAGAAAAGGAAATCAAAGAGGTCAAATGTATTGAACTTAATTCACTAGAGAAAACAGAAGACAATATATATTCTTCTTATTCTCAGAGCAAGTCAGATGACACAAAAGACAGACTATAGAGCTAGTCAGCTCAGAATTTTTCTAATGCCAATGCTATATCAAATGGCATATTAAAGCTTTCACAGACAAATACAGTGGCAAAACCAAGAAACTTGAAATCAGAGTTATTTCTTTATAAAAAGAGCACATAATTTCATATATTCCCTTAGCTTTGCTTTTGACATCTTTGATGTACATGGCAATATGTGACAAAAGAATCTTGTACTGCTTAAAAAAATATTAATATCTGCACATAGTAAGGGAAAAAGTAGCAGCATAGACTACTGGACTAAAGCCAAGAGACCCTCTTTTAATGAAACATGAGGGCTGGAATCTATTTACACTCTTAAAGTGTGAGAGAAAAAGGCTTTGAGTTATTGCTGAAATCCCAAGATAGTTTGCAAAGGACCTCTTGTCTTGCAGAAAGACACAACTCTTATTTGTCCTAGTACTAAGTTGAAATTTCCTAAACTGAGGTTATGGAATAATTTCTAAGCTGTTTTTTTTAATAATAAATAGCCTGTCAGTTCTCAAAAGGAGTCTGACTTGGCTGTTCTTTGTAATTTTTCTATTCTGGAAACTAATGTATTGAGTGTGATTGCTTAAATGGGCATATCCTCTTGTGTACCAAGAAGTGAGGATGAAGATGAGCACAGATGGTACAAAAGACTTAATAGGCAGAGCAAAAGACTGCACAGGCAAATCAAACTCAGACAAAAGCAAAGTTTTTAGATTACTTTTGAGGTTTCATGTGTATATGGCACATAAGAAAGCACTGCATTTGATGGCTGTTTCCCCTTCTGGCTCCTGGAATGCAAATTCCCACTTACTCTTTCTTTAGTGAGTGATCTCCTACTCTGGAGAAGGTCTTGTCCCAGCAGTTCTTAGGCTGTTAATTCCCACCCTGTGGTGGGAATCACCTTGGCTGTGCCAGGCAGCACAGCATCTCTTTTGTGGTCAAGATTTTCTTCAGTGCACAGTGCTGAAGAGTTTTCCAAGTTTAGTGCAAAACTAAGAGAGGCTAGAGAACAAGCCATTACTTTCCAGATAAAAGTCTGGGATTAATCCTGGCCCTTAAATAGTTGAGCAACCCTATGTGTTACTGCGCTAAGAGGCAAAGCTACTGTTTTGTTTGGTCTTTGATGTACTTGAATTCCTTACAGCTTTTGGGAAATTCAGGCTAAGTCTTTAATTTTTCAATTAAGGGCATTTGTTAGGACATAATTTAAAATCTTCCATTGTCAATAATATAAGTATCTCTTACTGTCATTTTGGTTTTTGTGGAGTTTTTTTGGGAACATTTTTTGTTTTTTGGTGTTTGTTGGTTTTTTTTTGTTTTTGTGGGGAGAAATTAGAATTAGTTTAGTGCTGTGTTTCTCACATGTCAGTGAGGATTCAAACTCAGGACATCTGATTAAAATTGTATGCTGGAAATGTTACTGTTCTTAGTCATTAACCCGAAACATCCTGAGCAAATGTTTGAGGCAGCAGTGACCTGTCTGCATGTGGATCCACTTGTGAACTGTCACGGTTTTCAGCCTAGTGTATGTTTCCCACTGGAAAATGGAAGCAGAGCCACAGATGATACAGATTCTCTCCTGGATCTTCTGTTCTTCAACAGTTCAACCCTTTCTGCAAATTTGAAAATGGAGCACATCATAAAAATTTATTGAAGGCAGATGTGGCTCAGGGATTTCTGAAACCACTGTTATCTTCAAAAGGTACAGAGGCTTCCCATGTCATCCCTTCACAGAAATTAATAATTGGGGGGAAAAAAATATTTTATGCTGACATAAAATTTTTGCTCTCTCTTACGAATCCTTCGCTTCCGTGTTTCTGCAGGGAACTTTGATGGAACAATGTGCTTTCACTTATTGCTACTATTGCTTTTTGCAGTCAAGAACCACCAGAATATGCACAAAAATTCAGTGTGATGAATCCAAGTGTTCAGATTTTCTTGGCTACCAGCATCAGGACAAAAGGATGCAGAAATATAGAATTGCTCTGTTCTGTGTTTAAATTTTATTATTCTGAAACTAGTTGACAGTAAGATAAGGTCTGCTCACAAGAGCAGAGACATAAAGTAGATATGACAACTTCTCAAGAGACAATTCTGCGTAGTGGTTTTTTTTTTGTTATGATGTTTCTTGATCTCAAAATTCTAACCAGACCTTTTAATACTGTGTTTGAGAGGTATCACGAGACAGACTGAAGTTTAAAATCTATATTCTGCTTATGATAGGTACTCTTCATCTAGTCTCTGGAGTGGTTGTATTGCTTCAGCGCTGTTTCCCAGAACTGTATGATCAGCTTTTTGAGGTCTTTGGTCTCTTCAATAGAGGAAAACCTACAGTCTTGGTGTCCCACGGTCTTGGTAACTTAGCAATGCTGCTGAGGGGCCACAAAAGAAAAACACAGCCTATTGCATTTGGAGTATGTCAGGTTTTCATTTTTTTGTTATATGGCTTTTTACAGGTTCTTCCAGGTCTCTAGCTAACTAAATTATTTTCTGTGGACTGCCCACAATTGTGTTTCTTTTATACCCCTACATTTAACTGATAAATTGTTTTTTCAATTTAGAAGCATTTATTGTGGGGGGGTTCTATTTCTTTCTTCTTCATGCATGTTTGGATCTTTCTGTGCTTTCCTGCATCAGCTTACTATTCTCCTACTTCATTATAACTCCAGATCTGTCACTGTCCCCAATCCATGCCTTTGCCAGTCTCCTAGTGGCAGCTTCGCCATCTTCTATATGGAGAGTGTGGGAACATCTGTGAGAGTGCAGGACCATCCTTGTTAAATGTTGCCTGGTTTTGATAAAGCTCTTGCATTATCAGGATATGTTTATGTTCCTTTTTTATATATATTTTGTGATAGGTGGCGTTAGTGGCTGAGACGACAGCTGAGGAGCTCAGCTTAATGCTTGTACTGACAGGTGGTGAAGCAAGTGGCTTGGAATTTGATGATGTCATCCTCCTTTTCAACTTTTTTCACTGACCAGAGGTATTTAATTCTTATTTTAATTCTTAAGTATTTTCTAGTTTGTTGGGTTTTGCTTTGTTGTTTGTACTTAGTGTCTTGATTCTAGACGTGATCTACTTGGCAGTCCAGCTGGGGAAGTGTTTGTGCTTTCCTCCAGTGTTTCACCGCAGTAGAGAACAGGGTTCATCATAGGGTTAGGAAGTGAGCCTGTCTTCCCTTGCTGCCTCATTTTCCTTCAGGCTGGCTGTTGCATTTTCAGGGGGAACCCTGGCAAACCTTGGAACCTCGGCCTGTTCCCACAGCAGCCGCATGCCAAGGCTGCTCCGCTGGTTTAGGACACGTCCCTCTCCCCCTTGCTCTCTACCCAGGACAGAGCAGCCGGTTAGACGGAGCCTCCACCTGGTACTGAGATGATGAGGTCCGAGCTGGGGCCTCATATCACATCTCTGCTCCCCGCGCTATCGCACCAGGAACAGTGGGGGGAGGGGGTGTGTGTGTCTGTCTATCTCGGGTCTGCCCAGTCCGAGTCCACGGGGGGAGTGGGCTCAATGTGCAGCTCCTCGTTAGTATAGTGGTTAGTATCCCCGCCTGTCACGCGGGAGACCGGGGTTCGATTCCCCGACGGGGAGGTGGCTTCATATTTTTACCCCTCCGGGAGCGGTGTTACTTCCCTCTTCTCGCCGTGCCTTCGCGGTGCCACCTAGGGACACGATCATCGGGAATGGCTCCAGAACGCGGAGAGTTCTCGTGGGGAGCGGATGGAGAAAGCGCGGCGTCTCGTTTTGGTAAGGGTGCACACCCTTGATCCAGCCGGTCCGTCCAATAGGTGTGTGCGACCCTGCCGAGCTCCGTGCTGCCGGGAAGCAGCAGGCGCGGGCCGCCGGAGGGGGCGCAGAGAAGAGTGAGAGTTTGGGAAGTTGACCTTTTAGCAACTGTCGCCTTTTCGGTTCCTGCGGGCGCCGGTCCGCCAGTGGAGCCAGGAAGCTGGGGCGGATGCTGTGCAGCGTCAGGAGCAGCGGGCGGTAGCGGCTCCAGCGGCTGCGTGTCCGCCGGAGGGCGGGAATGGTGCGGACCTGTCACATCGGCCGGTTAGCTCAGTTGGTTAGAGCGTGGTGCTAATAACGCCAAGGTCGCGGGTTCGATCCCCGTACGGGCCACTCTTTTACTTCCCATACTGTAGGAAAAACGACTTCTACTGAAAATTACTTCGTTTTCTAAGTTTTAAAAAATTATTGTATTTTAAAAGAGGAAGGGTAACACGAAGTAAACACGGTAGCCCGCGAGGGAAAGTTTGACTTTGGTGATTAGAGGACAGCTAGTGAGGGCACTGGAACAGTCATCACACAGAGGCTGGCAACCCACCAGATGTAGTATCATAGGTGGTGATGGAAGTACTCAACTTTATCATTATTTTACTCTTTAGTATAGTGGTAAGTATCCCTGCCTGTCACATGGGAGATCAGAGTTCGATTTCCCAAGGCATAGGGTATGCTGCTTTTTCCTCTGCGGAAAAGGGATGGTGCCACCTCCCACTTGCTTTTCCCACGGGGTTTTTGACAACGTCCATGTCGGCTGGGGGAAGGTCAAAATATGGGAGAAGCATAAAGTCGTATTTGACAACCTCAGGGCAATACCCAACAGGTTCTTGATCTGTCCCCAACCTCTCTAGTAAAGGCTCCTGGAGCAGGTCTTAAAACACTTCCTCCAGCTAAACTTAATATGGATAACATCCAGATACATGTTGTTAAGTACCACCTTTTCCACCATTTACTGAAAGCAGAGTTTTAAGGTTTAAAAGTATACCTGATATTCCCTTTATTCTTGAAAAAATATTTCTAAAACATCCCAACATTTTTAAAGAGTAAGCAATGCCTTTAGGCACATATAATGCTTTCATTTCAGTGGGCAAACACTTCACAGTAGTTTACCATTTTGCAGTCAAACAAACCAGTTGAGGAAGTTCTTAAACATACGCAGTAGTCCTGGGAGGGTATTACCAGTCCTTCATGAGGCAATATCAACAGGGGGTGATAACATTAGATGATCAATCTCAAAGAATGATTTCACATAGTTGCAAATTACAACAACTCTATGTCATTATTAAGGCACCAGGTCAGGGTATAAACAGCTATACCAAAATGCCACACCAACAGCAGTCTGAGTAAGCTGGTCTGCAGGCGTTCCTGTTCCTTCATAATGGCTCAGTGTAAGCAGTTTAAGGAGGTCATCTTGTCCAAAGTCAGTGTCAGTGCACCCAGTCTTTGGGATTGCGCAGAACCTCCAGGATTTCTGCTTCTTTCGAGCTCTCCGGAGGGGTGTGCATGTACTCCCACCTGCAGGGAGAGGGGAAACTCACTCAAACTGCCCAGCTGGTTGCCACCTCTCCCACACCAGTTTGGACTTGAGTTGTCTGTTCTGAGGACGCAAAGCTACAGAAATAGTTGAAAACTCTTGTATCTGGTAGATACGGCTGCAAATCATTAAGTTCAGTAAAACCAAATAACAACACTGGAAGAGACAGGAGAAATGTTAGCTCAATCTTCTTCCCAACGTCTGGAAAAGCTGGAAAAAAGAAAGAGCAATGCTCCCTACCCCACAATCCATGCAGGTTTATTTCCTGCAAGGATCTTTTAGCAGTGACACACTAGTATCACCAGAAAGACAAGCCAAAAAAGAACCCAGAGAAAAGAAAGAGAGAATACGAGATTGAAGGGAAATTGCCAGCTTCAAATTTTATCATCTGATTCTGAGGTATGATTTTCAGCCACCAAGGGCAAGTTTCTCCAGAAGCTGGACTGTAAGCACTACAAAGTCCATAATTGAATCTTGATTTTAAAACCAAAGTTGATGAGAAAATGCTTTTTAATGAAAGGGCAATTAAGAGGCATAAAAATGAAAAAGTTTTAACAGGTACAGAGGGATAGGTACAACCTTTTCCCATTGTTGTTTGTTGTTTTTTTTTTTTACCTAGGAAGGACACATTCATGCTGTGAAGTGAGCTGTTTACATTTACAAAAACAAGCAAAACCAGATCATCCCAGCAATGAAAGCAAAAGGTAGGACCGTGCTACACCACACTACAGGTGTCCTTGAGCTAGTGGACAGTGGGATAAGCTATATGGTGAGTGCAGGACTGCCCTCATAGTTAAGGGGCTGCAGGCAAAGGTCAGTTTTCCTAGAAGTCTATGCAGGTCACTAATGAAGTCCTATGAAATTCATAACAGAACCTGTGCTACTCAGCATATCTAAAAGCAGCCTAGAAAGGGGAGCACACAGTAAATGACAGTTTCCTGACATTACAAATTACGATAGTTCAAAACATAAAAAGGCAGTTGAAAAGAATAAATATCAAGCCACACAACTGAGCAATAAAACAGTAAGTGAAATTAACTGATGATAAACCTGAAGCAATGAACACCAAAAAACGTTACGTGCACATGAAGAGATTGAGTTAACTTTTATTGCCCTGAAATGATCTTGGCATTGTAACAATTCTATGAAAAAGTCAGCTCAATATTTAGCAGCAGGCAAAACCAGTAAAACAGCATATTAGGATTATGCAAGGAGTAATGAACTAAAAGTATCATTATGCCACTGTATGAGTCAGCAGCACACCTGCATCTTGGATACACATATGTAGCTTACGTTGTCTGGTCCTTATTCAGATCAGAAAGGGCATAGAAAACTTAAGCCTAGAGAAAAGCAGCAAATGTGATCAGAGGTATGAAACAGCTACTATGCAAAGACTAAAAAAGGGGAGCTGCCAGCCTGGAAATAAAACAATAATAAAACCAAAAGTCTGTAAAGAACTGTTATGGAGAAAATTAACAGGAAAAAAAAATATAGTTCCTCACTGAAAAATTAAATGAAGCCATCAGGGTTGAGTAGAAAACTGAGGCACTTTTTTATACAACATACAATTAAACTGTGGAACTCCTTACCACAGGCTTGTCAGGCCTGCCAAAAGCTGACATGGTTTCAAAGAGCTACTGAACAAAAAACCATGCAGCAAGGAGGGGAAATGTTTAGTGGTACTAAGCACAAAAAATACCACTTTTTTTGGCAGAAAATATCTAGGCCACACATTACTGGCAACAGGGCAGGTGCAGCAGACCAGAAAAAGCATCTCTATGTATCTGGCCCTATTCTTGTATTGTTCTTGTAGTGGGCATGAACTAATGACTGTTAACAGACTGGACACTAGGACAGACCTTTGATTTAATCCTATAAACTACTTTAATAAGAACAGTGCCTACTTGCAAGTCCATTTAACAATGCCCTTACCTTGCAGTCAGTGGCAGAGACATAAGAATGCTTTCAATTCTTGATCCTGGTGTCAGGAGGCCAAACTTTGTACCTCTGTCATAAACCAAATTGAATTCTACATACCTATGGGGAGTGAAGAGATGAAACAAAACAAATTTGTAATCAGAAGTTGCTTGTGCCTTCTTCCGCTAGCAGACGTCACACAAAATCAGCTTGACCTTCTGCTTTTTTGGGTGTCAAAACAAACCATGGTTTGGGGACAACTGTTCTCCAGCATCCTCTGCATAGGAATGCAGATGTGACCTTCGCAGTCCATAAAGCATCAGCAGTAATGACCTGAGCTAACAGACCAGGGCAGACAAACTATTCAAAGAGAGCATTCTGCATGGTGCTATACTAGCTTACTTCTCCCTGGCCTCAACCCTGCTGGCAAAGTTGACATCAAGTTCAGCTTGGTTATGCTAGTTATCTTTAGTGTAGTGGTGTCATTAAAAATGATGACATTAAAAAGAGCCTTAAAGAAACTGGAAATGACCACAGGAAAAAACTCTACTGTGCAGTCCTCCATGCTGAAAGATACATGAGTGGCAAGGTCAGAAGATTTTTTTGTTTCCTGGGGAGATCGGATGCAGAAGTCAGCTTCAGAGTCCTGGCTGGGACTTAGAAGTGCCAAAATAGAGTTTCCTGCCCCCAGCATAGGAGAAGAGTAGTGACAGTTCAGCATGGGTTATCTTAATAACCAGTACTCAGGTTTTAGTACTTAGTAGTGGTACAGAAAGGGAGGAGCTCTTATCTGTCTGCAGAAATTGAGAACTTTGCCTAGGCCAATAACCTGCAAACAGAGAGAAATACAGAGGCCTCATGAGCTGCTGTCGCAGCTGCAGCTTAAAGAAGCCATTCCTCCCTTATAACCTTAGCAGGTTTCCTAAATCCTATCCACAGACTGGATCTTGAAAGCCCAATGCTCCCAGTAACAGTCACACCAACTTAAGCATATATGTTTATTTCAGTAACTCCTGCAGGCCAGTGATCTCAACTTAAATGCTTACATCCTCTCTATGCCACTCTCACAGCCTTCTCTGCAGAGAGGCAGAAACTAAAGACTCACTACTTCTGCAGAAAGCACATGTATTCTCATTTCTCTGTATGCTTACACAATCACAGGACATAGAGAAATGAGTACAATTGTATATACCAATATTCTTAAGCTTTTGCACCATCAACAGTTGTTCACATTAATAAGTAATCTCCAAGGTCTTCTATGTTACAGTGACCTTAGACCATGAAGAGGAACAAAACTCCTCTGGTAAGTTTGTTCCTTTACAAGCACTTCACTGCATCCTCATTTCAATGCCAAGATTGGATGCAGTAAATGCATATGTAAGAAGGTGAAAAGACTCTGAAGTATAGTTATTCCATGACTTTCTGGGGTTTAGCTTTGTTACTACAAAAGGAAGCATGACTCCCTCATCCTTACACTCGTCATGTCACAGAGCATTTCTATTACCTGCATCATTGGGATGCAAAAGAAGGCAGGATTCAGGACACTGAGCACACACACACCCATTTGACTGCTGCAAAGCAGCAGTTTCTCTTGGATTTTGAAGAAGTTGGAAAGAAACTGGGGCATTTTGTGTAAGTTACTTGAGCTCCAACATGGGAGTGGCAGGATATGGGTGAGGGTGTGCTTGTATCTTCTTTGCACCCTCCTTGGCAATCTAGCATTGGATTTCAAAAACAGTTCTGTGCACAGCTTTAGACCACTCATGCAAACTTAGCCCACACCACAGCAGGACAGAAACCCTGCAACCACGAAGAACTAGCTTATTTTGTTCTTGCCAGAATAATCCACCTCCCATGCATTCTTTTGCTCCTTGAGTACTCACCGTCCTCTCCGAATCTGCTGCCATAGCTTTTCCTCTGGTGTGAAGGAGTCATGGCAGTGCCTTTTCACAATGGGAATGTAACAAGGCACAACAGCCTTGGCACAACTCTTCACAAACTGGAATACTTCCTCCTTGGAGGGAGAGTCCACATCGTCAAAGAATATGCCTCCAATCCCTCTTCGCTCACCACGGTGCTTGATATAGAAGTAGTCATCACACCTAGAGGAGATAGCAGACAGTTATTAATGGGGTCCTAAGTATTCAAAAAAATGAACAGAGCTCCAAGTAGGAGCCATGTAGGCACAGGATAGCACTAGTGAAATATGGATGAAAAGTCAGATCCTGCAGTGTTGGGTACTGTACTTTTTCACTGACTGCTGAGAGCCAGGTACAGCACCATGTGGAAAGCACCCCTGCATTAATTTACAGTAAGAACTCTCAAATGGTCTCTGAAAGCTGTGTATCACCACACAGTCACTGAACACCTAACACTGTAATACCATGGCAGATGTTTCATGTGGAGTGATCCAATCTGTATCCTCTGCTTACAAGGAGGTACACCTGATTTCAAAACTTCACCCTAAGAACTCTTTCTAGATTTCATTCCCAGAATTATATAGAGATCTCAAATTATTTGTACAGCTTTCAGATGAACTCAAAATAAACTTGGAATTTAATTTATATTTTTTGCCATTCCAGTGAAAGAACTGATCTTCTGCATCAAAACTAAAACAATCAACAAAAGCAAGGTGAGATAAGAAAGCCACTGTCATTTAAAGAAGAATGAAAAGTGAGACTGCCTTCCTTGGAAAAAGGCTTTTTAATATGTAAACTTGGAACTCCCTCCAGTAGTATGGAGTCATTCCAGAAGCTTTTCCTGGCTCATGTTCCAGTTTATGAAGGAGCAAGTGCAGCTTTATCCTACAACAGGGAGACAATTAATCTCCTTTGTATTTACTAGGAATATGGTGTGCAATTACTATAATTAGCTGATTATCTACACCCTGTCCTGCTTACAGTTGCTTGCTTGGGCAGCTATGCTCTGCAAGTCTTCACATGGGGGAGAAATCAAGTGAGGCAGGAAGAAGAAACCATCAACAGCAAGGAAACCCTGCCTTGCTTACAGGCTAGTTTTTGGGATGCATGTATCCAACCACAGTTGCTGTTCTCAAGTAGTATAAATGGTATGGCCATAGAAGGAGAGACATGGAGATGTAAAATATAATCTAAGCTATTTCATTTTTTTATTCTCTGGGATGGTAAGGTTATTTTTTTAGCAGCAGGAAGTTAGGAAAAAAGGCTGAGTCAGAAATGCAAACAGAAAAAGCCTCACAAAAGTCTTAAAGCTTAATGAGAAGACAGCATGGTAAACATGAGATTTTATGTTTGAGAAAGGTGGAAAGAGGGGTTAAGCTCAGAGGAGATTCACACTTCCACCAGTGAGAAATGCTGCTGCTGCTTTCAGCAAAAACTTGTGCTGGGACTGAGAAAACTTGCATTATTGGTCTTTGCAATACGCTCAGTTCTGCTGAGCTGCCTTCAGACTCAGAACAGGCTTGCTGCAGCTGGCATTACTAGCCTACTTATACTGCAAACACCCTGACCATTAAGGCAGACACTCTGAACTACCATGCAAAAGAGAACAAGACTCTGGGCTTATGATTGTAAGATGTGTTTCTACTAAGTGGTTCATACCAGTTACATCACCCACTTTTATCTTCTCTTCTCAGACAAGACCTGGTAGCTTACAGAAGGGCTACCCCACCTTCCTGGATACCACAGCTTGTAGCAGATAGGATTATCAGACACAGCAGCAAGCCCCCACTGAACAGTGGAGGACTCCCATCACCTGTATCTCTCAACTCAAGAAGAAGTCAAAGTTTGCATATTTAAAGAATTTGCTGGTGAACTCTCAATGAATGTGTCACTGTAAAAAAAGTACAGCTCCATCAAAACTATGAAGCTTCTACATTAAACTCCTTCACCTATGAGGAAAAAAAAGAAAAGGAAGGTCATGAAGGCCAGACTGTGAAAGGTGAAAAACTGAAATGGGATTTTCAGAACTGCAGTGCTGATCAAAGAGCTCACACTAAAGTAATTTTTCATTAATTCACTGTAAGCAGAACTAGGGCAAGTCCATGGAGCAGATGTCTTGTTCTAAGATACCAGAGGCTAAAAGGAATGTTTAAGTTGCCTACTAAAGCCTGGGCTTACAAAACCTTGTTGAGTCAGCTTGGTTTTCATTCAGACTACAGACTCACGATCCTAGTTGTTGCACATCTGATTTGAAAAACTCAGGCCTCTGTAAACAAGAGATTGTTTTAAGGCTACATTTTATCTCAGTGCACATTTGCTGATTTTCATTAGCATATGCTGATACTTTTCAAAAAAGGCACCAGGACTGACTGTTCCCAGAGTACACTTAAATGGTAATATCTATTACCATGCTTTCTGCTCCCAAGAAACCCAAGTGCCTCTCTCTTCACATACCATTTCTTGTACTTGGGATACAGCTTCAGATCATGCTTGTCACAGGCTTCTTTCAGAGTCTTGTGAAAATGAACAGCATCCTCTTCATTCAAGTAAGTTGGAGTCAGGTCTGTCCCACCACCAAACCACCACTGTTTATTTCCTATAGGAGAGAGGCAAGGAGCAACACTTTGCTTTTACACTTTCAAACTGAAATACATTGCTAGTGATTCACCAGCAACTTCTGCAGTACAAACCAAAATCATTATCCAATGGTGTTCCTAAATATCAAGCATGAAAAATCCGAGTTCAAGATAGTACAATGACCAGCGACTTCAGGAACACATAAAACAAATTTCAAAGCAGTAAAAATAATTTGTTCAGTATTTTGGACCACTGATTCTGACAACAGGGTATCAATTTCAAAAGATGGGCTAGCAACTCCAGTTCAAACATGCAGAAACATTTTACTGCATGCCAAAGAAAGGGAAACACAGTTTTTTAATTCAGAGAAGTAATTGACTAGAAATTATTCAAGATGCTGTGGGAAAAAAAAATAAAACTCTCTTCGAGCTTCTGACAGTACATACACTGTCACAAAGCATAAAGGGGCTCTCAGTGTTAAACCATCTACCCTGGTGGTCTGGTTCTGAAAGCAGCAAATTGCAGAAACTCAGGCACAATGCAGGTAAAGAGCAATGTTTCTGAAAGTACATCCTCCTAGCTCCCGAGACAAAGGGACATCCAAACCAGAATGCTTATCAGCCTTTCAAAGACCTTTTTCCTATTAAATTTTATAACTCTTTGAATATATTTTACATATATTTGTATCTCCGACATTTTAACTTCAATCTGGGACCCCTCTTGTACACTGCAAAATGTGAATGACAAACATCTTTACTGTACCAGACACACACATCACACTGCTGATTTTAAAACATGTAAATGAAGACCCAGAGATTAAGAGATCCAGTAATACACAACAAGCTCTTGGCATAGCTGGGAACAAAACTAAACAAGTTCTTAATTGTTCACTTCATACTCACTTCATACAGTGAGTTAGATGGTTCACAAGTACTTTATTTGATTGTAGTCCTTACCGTCTGCTTCTTCAATTTCAAAGTATCTATAGTTGAAGTGCATGGTTGGAACATGAGGGTTCTTTGGATGGATAACGGAGCTCACACCCATGGCGCAAAATGGCAGCTTCCCTAGACAGAAGGATGCAGAGGAAAAAAAAAAAAATCTTCCTTTTTTCAAATAACTTCTTTTATAATAATTTAATTAACATCATTACTTATCCTTTGCCTAAAAGCTACCAGAATATTTCTCATTGTATTCTTAATAATTATGAATCAACATGCAAATTGTCATTCACACCTTTGTGTGCACCTAAATGCTCTTTTTTGTGTGTTTGTCCAAAAATGCAAAAATATGTTGGACCATCTCTTAGAATAAGATCACATGAAACGCAAGGCACTGCTGAGGCTTTCTGCCACCCTAAGGTCCACAGTTACTCTTTGCAACATTAATGTCAGCTGAGTCATCTTTAGCCTTCAGGTCTCTTCGGCGTTCTCCCTCCTCGTCTTTGGGACATAACTCCCGTTGCTGTTTCACTGCTGAGCTACAGCGTCGTTACAGACAAGCAACAGAGTACACTGCTTAAAGCAGCAAGACAGAGAAGCACCTGGATACCGAGTTTTTTAAGGAATACACAACTCCACCTGCCAGGCTTACTGGTTGGAAACCACCAGATATACCTCTGGGCGTTCGTCATTCCAGCCTCCCGCACGTTCTGTTCACAGGTCTGCCTCTCTTTCAGAGTAACACAGAGGAACACCCCGAGTCTACGCATCTCCGTCCCTACCCCACCTCCTCCCCGGACCCCTTACCGTCTTTGGCCTTCAGAGACTTCCCCCTGCTTCTCATCTGCCGGGCTGCCTCCTCGGACAGGAGCCCGAACACGACGGACACGTTCACACCCGCCTTCTCGAAGACCTCGCCGTCTTGCAGCACGCAGCTGATGCCGCCTCCGCCTGTCAAAACACAGGGGTCACTCCTCACCGTGGCCGCCTCATTCCCGGGCTGCCCGTGCCCCGCAGCATCTCCCAACCCCGCACCCCGTACCTTCCTTCCTCTCCCAGGTGTCGACAGAGAAAGCGGCGCCGGGGTCCAGCGCGGCCAGGGCGCGGCACACCTCCGCCTGCGTCTCCATGATGAGCAGCTCCATGCGGCTCCGCAGCTCCCGCCGCCGCCGCCTCAGCTCCCTCAGCCCGCTCACCGGCGGCGCCATGAACCGCTTCCGCAGTTCCTCCTCCTCCTTCTCCTCCTCGTCCTCCTTGGACGCCGCCATCTCGGCCTGCTGCCACCTCCACAGCCCCAGCCCCAGCCCGCCCAGCGCCCCCGCCGCCGCCGCCAGCGCGGCCCGCCGACCCTCCCGGAATGGCGCTACCCCAGGCGGCACGGAGCCCAGCGCTCGCCGGCCTGCCACGGCTGCCAGAGCGAGGGCGGGCGGCCCGCGGGCAACCCCGCCAAGCAGCTTGGCGGCTGCCGCCATGATGAGCACCACCGCCGCACTGGCGGCGGGGCGGGAAGGGCCGAGCCGGGCCGCGGAGGCCGGGCCGAGGCGGGGCCGGACCGGGGCGGGGCTGGGCTTGGCCGGGCCACTCGGCGCGGTATATAAATATGTCTCAGTAGAGGTGGATGTGGGTCTGTTTGGGGAAGTTCGACTGGGTTGGCTGCTGTGGAGTAAGAGCTCTGTATCCCTCCCGGTTAGGTGCCCCCCCCCCCCCCGGAGCCAACCTGCCCGCCCTGAGGCAGTGCTGCTGTTCAGGGACAGCTCAGGGGCTGCTGCCCGGTCGGTGCGGCGCTGCTGGCCTTGCACCCATAAAACATTTCTACGAAGTGGTATCGAATAACCTGCTCCCCTCCGTGCAGCTGCTTGAGGCTGTAGAGTCGTGTGAGTAGCGAGGAGGCCAGACGTGGCTGGAATAGGAGTCAAGGTATATTTTCTTGAGCTATCTTACGAACCGAGTAGACTTGCTCTCCTCTGTATGGCATTGCTGCTTTTTTCACTTGCAGTAATGCTTTTTAGAATCTGACCAGTTTTCAGGACTGATAGTTTAATGCATTGGGAGTATCTCCCATGGATTTGAGAAGGCACATGTTTACACCTTCTTTCTCTGTTCTAAAGTTGAAGTGCATTTTCTTTCCTAATAATACAAGTATTCAGAGTTATAAGGAGAAAGGTTATGTATAGCCAAATGTTGAAAGGTACTGTGTAGCACCAACTTATGGTTCAGTTTGATTTTTTTGGTGCTAATGTTGACACTGGATCCATTCAAATTATTTTCTTTTTCTCAGCTGCCTTGACATCACTGTGGCAACAGTGAGGCAGTACAAAAAACCAACTAGCAAAATCACTTTAGTGAGCAAATAAACCGACAGGTTTCCTCAAGCAAACACATAACTGGCTGCAGTCATTGATGATGGTACTGTGCTGAACACAGCTACGTTTTCTTTCAACTCAAAGAGCTAATTTCCCAATGTTATTTTTTAATAAGCACACTATTATTTTCTAAAAAGTAATGACATTTATTAAGCCTGTCATTGATTGAAGACCAATATGAGAGTTTTGCTGAGAAAAATAACAGCTATCTCAAAAGCCCAGCCCTGTAAGGTTTGTTCTCTGGTATGAGACTGTTCCTCAGAACCTGTGACCTTCTGTTATTTCAGAACAGCTTTGCACCTGTAGTAGCCAAGAGGAGATGATTTTCAAGGCTGTCTCTGTGAAGACAATGAGAGTTGTTCCTAATATGGTTCAGGGCTTTGTTATCTGTCTTTTCATTGTAGGGTGATTTGGGCCCGGGAAGGTCTGTGTAAGGTGATAACGTTTACTCGAAGGCTTAGTCCCTTTCCTCATTTCTGATCTGATTCTGCTCTTTGGCAGCAGAGGATGCTGTGAAGCTGCTGAAGTTGTGCAGGAGGTAAAGGAGACCTCTGAGCTGAGCTCTCTTCTGCCATCAGCTGGAGGACGGGATCCCTGATGAGCCAGGAGAACTGAGACAGTGGAGATAGAAGCGAGGGAAGGAGTGTCCCATTATTTCCAAGAGGGGTCTGGAAAAAAAAATAAATACTGAAGCCAAAAGACATGCAAAATGCATTCATGCTGATGAACATTTTATCGTTTGTTTTTTGGTTTTTTTCTTCTGCATTATGTTGAGTGCAAACTTTCACTGGTAACATCTGGTAATTCAGCTGGACAGGACCTCTGGGGGTCTCTTGTCCAGCCTCAGGGGTTCACTGTTCCCAGACTGTTCCCTGGTTGTGCAGGGCCTTTGTTGACCAGCTGCATTTACAAAACCTCTGGGGAGTGAGGTTCATCATCATGGCTGGACTCCTTCCCCACCACTGCGCAGCCCCACCAGGAGGAATTTTTTCTTGTATCTAGTGAGAATTTAAATTGCTGCAACCACATTGTCAGGTCAGCGTCTTGCTCTTGCTGCTGAATCTTCAAGTACAACTTCTTTATACACTGGGATTTCTCAGGCTGGATTCTTGAGTGTGGTTAGGCTACTCTCTGGTAGAGGTGAGGAGAAGTGACAGTGTAAAATTGATAGTCCTCCTATTTCTGTGCTGAATCCTCTCACATGAACTCTTGAGGGCCTCCTCTCTAACACCAGTTTAAGGTTGAAATGTCAGCCAAATGCCATATACTTTCCCTGTGCAGCAGTGGGGAAGGTGCAATTAGCAAGCAAGACATCAAATATGGCATCTTGCACAAGAGATTTTTTTTTTTTAAAGCCCTATTTATATGTGTAAACCCAAATTGTGCTGGTCAGTAAAAATAGCATTGTAGGTTGTAGCTCAAGATTCTTTTCAGTGTATTTGAATTAGTCTACTTTGCCACATTATTTCAGCTTACTTTTCTCTACATTACTGAGAGCAGCAGCCTGTACTTGATATGTGTGAGATGCTCAACAACTCAACAGTGATAAAAAGCAAGAAAATTACATCTTGCAATTTGATCTGCATTTGCACTGCATAGTGTAGTGGTGGCTTTCAGCTTGTGTGTGTGCTGTTGAATTTCTGTGCTCTTCTGTTTCTTTGGAGATACCAAAAGTAGAGGAAAGCTTGGATTAAAGCCAAAAGGAAAACCTGGAGTTGCTTCTTGCATTTGCTTGAACAAGAGTTGAACCTAAGGAAACGTACCTTACCCTTTGTAAGTGGGCTGGGTGAAATTCTAGGGCCTTGACCTCCTTTTGAATCTCTGTGTCAATTTTAAATTTACATGGTAAGATGACTTTGAATGTTGTATCACATAGTGTCCATTATCATGCGTGTATGTATTGTGGTAGTGAGGGTCCTCTAGTGGGTTTTGCTGTCAATGACAGTGAAGCCATTGAGAGTTGTTTTACAGCTAAAACCTCTACTGGTGCAAATGAGTGTGATTCTAGAAAAGACTGTAGGGGCTACAGTGATTTCAAGAAGTGATTTCAAGAAGAACTGGACTTTTAACTCCTCTGAAGACCTCCAATGAAGAAAACAATACAGCTAATTTTCTTTTATTGGTGTTTTTTTATGTGTACTTTGAAAAGATCTCTGAAGCTTCTCTCCTGCATGTATTTAGGTGCTGTCTACCTGGTTTTGTTATTTTTTTCATAAATGAAAATTTATGCACAAAGAGGGTATTGACAAAAGAACAGGGGACACTTCATGTTCTACTCTAGTGGAGCAGGATCAGGTCTGATTCAGGCCAAGACAGGTGCAATGCTTTCACCAAGGCCTTTTGAAACTTTTGAGCACTGACTTAATGCAGTTTCTTATCAGAAAGAAGAAGGAAGAAAAAGATCTATTGTGAACAGAAAAATCCCCAAACAAGTTAGCATTTCTTTACTTCTAAAGTTAAAAAACCCAATCTCACACAGTTTATCACACGAAGGCTTGATTGTGACTTCAAAGTGATGCTGAGGGCTTGCAAAGTTGGACAAGTACTCATTTAACAGAGTTAATTCTGTTTAATAGGGGCTGTCTCAGAAGTTTTTCATGACAGTAGAAGTTGAATTAAGTTAGTATTTCAGCATGTGTCAGAGAAGTAAGAGCTTTGGGTACTGAGCTGAAACAGTAGGTGATGTGAAGGCTGTACAAGAAAGATGAAGACCTTTCCTTCTGTGTCTGTTATCTCAATAAGCTGGTTGGCAGGTTCAGAACAATCTCCCTTTTTTACTTTTCTTTTTTTTAAATGCAGGATTGATTGTCCTGGATTTATGAAAGAGAGAAAGGGTAACTACAGAACAGGAAGCTGCTGTGCTGGAATTGCTTCAGGCTACCTCCTCAAAGGTAAGAGAAATTATGAAATGCCTTAGGAAAAGCTTTTGTCCTCTAACACTTGATCATCTCTGCAAAGTTAATAAAAGGAATAGAAAAGTAGAATTGCCCAAAGAGTGAGTCCCTTGGAAAGGTTTGCACTAACACTCAAGCCCTAAAACATGTTGCGCGCAACTTCCTTGGAAAATATGCCGGCATTACAAGTGAGGCACTACCATCTTCCCTGCAATGAGAGGTCAGCCCATTGTTTTCCTGCTTCTTATGCACTCTTCTCTTAGCTTTGCCTTCAGATTTACTGTTACGTAACACCATCTTCATAAAACATCATGAATTATCCAGAACTATAGCTATTGCATATATGCCTTCATCAATGCTAAAAAGCCAGAGCATGACCTCCCTCAGGCTTCCAAGGAAAGGGAAAATATGAGCAGAAGTGAGCTGTGTAGGTGAATTCCCTATTTCTTGTACTGAGATCCTGGTCAAGCACGCTACTCCCCTAACCCAGTGGGTTTTGTGTTTTTTTTTTTTCCTTACAACCACTGTAGCTGATTATACAGATTAAATGTAATGTTTGTTGTTATGCAAGTCTGTCCAGAAGCCAAAATACACACCCTTCTATCTTCCCTGGAATAATCAATACATTGTTTATGGTTAAGCTAAAGGACCAGCTGAGTTAGCTCTCAAGTCTTAGGGGACTTGGGAGTTTCTGAGTAACAGACATACAGTGTGACAGTGTGGTTGAAACTGCTCTACTCTCTACTGTGGGGAGCTCAGCAGAGCTCCAGAGATTTGTAGTCTTTGAAATGCTCCTGTATAACTACAGAACAGAACTTCATACTTGTATATCTAAAATCATAAGCTTATGCTCCCTCAAGTTCAGTAGTGCCCATCAAGAAGCCTTAATTCTAAGGGTTTCAGAAAGCAGTACACATTTTATCATGGTATAAAATAAGATACCACTTATGATAATAGCAAGGTACTGATAAGAGCAAGGTACTAAAATTATTTAGAATAAAATTTTTAGAATAAAAGAGCTGGAGGTCTGTCTTAGTATATTTGTATATACTAATAATATACTACAGCTACTAATATACTACTATACAACTAGTAATATACTACAGATCAGTATATTTGTAACCTTTCCTGGTGTAAGGCATAGTTGCAGGATTATGTTCTAGTTCATTTTCAGTCACCTGGACAAAATCGCATTCACACCACCTACTTTGTAATTCTTCGCATTTGTTTTGCATAGCTTGCTAAAATTTTCAAGATTTTTGAATCAAAGAATCTTGCAATCTGCAGTGGCTGATCAAACTTACATGTAAGTGAGGATCATATAGTATTCAGCATGTTTTGTAATAGTTGCTGTTGCTAAATTAGAAATCTTAGGGGAGTAGCAGCTGTGTCCATGCTGCAGTCAAAGAGAGCATCATCAGGAAGACTAGTGGCAGGGAAGGTTGCAGTGCATATACAGAGAAGTAATGGAGAGCTTTAGGACAGGAAAGCAGTTTCCATGGAAAAAACGGGCTATGTTCATCCTCACTGATGAGGGTGATGAGCAGAGTAAGAACAAAGAGATAATGCACAAGAGGGGTGTTGAGTTCATTCAGAACCTGGCAGGTTGGACCTCCTGATGGTTCCTATCTGTTGCATTTTTAACCTGGTGCTCTGGGGCTGGTTTACCACGTGGTGGAACAATATGCCCAGTGCACCATCTTAATCTTACCCTTATACTGTACTACCGGGATAAGGTAAGGCAGGAGTTTTATGAACTAGGTGATAAACTGTTTTTTCCACATTGCCTCCATAAAACTGGTGATAAGGCCAGCTTATTACGTTGATTATTGTCAAGTAAGAATATTCTTTCCTCATGGTGTTAGTTCATATAAGTTGTAACTACAGGTTTTGCAATGGCCATTATTCAGTGAACAAATCTAGCTGTAAGACCTGATATTCTCCATTGGTTTTAATATAATATAGTCATTCTCCTGTGAGATTGGCTATGAAATGCAGAACAGGGTAGGGTAGAATGTGGTCTGTTACATCAGCGTAGAAATGTGGTTGATTATTCATCAGTATTTCTGCTGTTTTCAAAACACATCTAATTCTCAATGAACCAAGGCACTTTTTAGTGCAAGCAGCACCCCACATACATGACCCTGAATGTCCTTGAGGGCTGTAGTTGTAAACTAATATATGTACAAATGATCAGACTGATTCAGACCAAATATCTGCCTGCTTTCTGCCTCTAGCAGTGGCCCCAAGATCACTGTCTAATGGCTTGCCAGGAGCCTAGCATGTGAAAGGATGCTTTTTGTGAAGCAGCTGGTCCAAGTTCAGGGAAATCCTGCCTAGCTCAACACCTACCCAGACCAGCAGGTGAGGAAGCATACGTGCTCTATGGGGACAGTGGTGTGGCTGCAAGAAGAGATAATGGGAAACCAGGTGGGAGATCCTCTCAGAGCAGAGTTGTGAGAAACTCAGCAAGACCATCTGGTTCTTTTACAAATGCTCTTAGTGCTTCAGAGGCACAGTTAGAAGTGCACTAGTGGGTCTTTCCATGCCCCTCCTGGCAGGAATGGTGGTGAGGGGACAGGCGTTATAATGTGCACAAGAACAGGTTGGTGGTGCTGTACCAGGTACAAACTGAGCTGGCTGACTCAAAGCAAACCAAACCCTGGAAAAGACAGCAGGGAAGCAGAAGAGTGAGGCATGATACTTCTGGATACTTCTAGCCTATGGGTGTTTTCAGTTTAGGGATTTCTTGAACCTGGTGTGGTTTACCTAGTTAGTGACAATCCATAAATCTCTCTTAAAAATGCTGGTTCAGTCTCCCTTGGGAATATTCTGCATCTAGAAAATCCTGCAGCAAGGAGCTCTGACCTTGTCTAGAACCCAGTTTCTGTTAGGTGCATTGGTGGATCTTGGCCCTTGGTTGTTCTTGTCCATGCCATCAGGCCTCCCAAAGGAGTGTCTTAGCCCACTGGCCTCTTGAATCATGACCACTGTCACCACATGCCAAGGATGTTTCAGGAACACATTGCTTGCTGGTGAAATGCACATGTTTCACAAGTAAAACACTACAGATCTTTATCAACAGGTTGATGAATTTCTAAATTGACCCAGTGTCTTGAGCATTTTTTTCTTCTCTCAAAATGCTGAGAAAACAAAGAATGGTAGTTTTGTCACTGCTTGTTTTTGTATCTGGTTTGAAGAAGAGCACCTTAAAAGACCAGTCAATAAATGCCCTGGCAGCACTCTGATTTTAGTCTTGCCTAAGATGAATCATTATCTGTTGAAGCACAGCTTTCACTTCCTTTGTTGCATGAGTTTCTTAACATTCCGTCTCACACTGGCCTAGGTCTGTGTCATCAAAGCAAAAATAATTACAGTGAAGATGAGGCTGAGGACTGCAGAAGCAAATCTATAAGCAGGGTCTCTAGGGACTGGGCTGGAGTGGAGAAATGGAGGAGCCCCAGTACAGAAAATTGTAGGTAATGTACTTTGAGGGAGAGTGGACAACAAGGACAGAGAACAGAAGCTTATGAAGGCAGTTTGTAAAAGTTAGCTTGGAAACCACAGATGTTGTTTTTTCAAAAGTTAGTTTTCCCAAGTGGTATGAACTATGCTAGGGAAGTCCTGTTGGGTAAAGTGTGGCTTGCAAGGACTAAAATGGATTTGAGGAGCAGGCCAGCATATGGAAAGCCCCAGAAAAAATTTCTTACTGATACTAGTGTCATCTGCCAAGAGCTTTATCTGTGTGACTCCTTACCAGAAATCTCAAAAATGCTGATAAGATGCAGGATGTTGCGGGGCAGCTGCACCACCACAGCATCAGACTTCCTTTTTAGTCTATTTATGTAACTGTCTTCTTGCCAGAGCATGCCCTGTCATGGGTTCTGTGGGATTTCATTGTCTTTTCAGCTTTTAATGAAATGCAGTGCCCCAAACAATACTGTATCTCATCACTTCCTCAGTTTAATTCCTTTTCAGTGTAATAAACCCAGAGCCCTGTTCTGATGCCTGCCTTCCTCTGTTCTTCAAAACTGCCTTGAAAGTCCCTGGCTAGGCTATCACATGCTCATCACTGATTTTCCTCAAGGGCCCTGTTTTATGTGGTAACTCAAGTCCTTAGGGTTGTTGTCCCAAGCCTACTTTTCACAAAAGAGCTGTTTTCTACTCGTAGAAAATTCGTGCAAATTTTCTTCCCACAGAAGTTGCAACCTTCCTGTCTTCTGAACTTCCATTAGTGTAAGGTACTGACCAAGGAACCACTGTGCTTGCTTCCTGGAGAAACAGAAATTTGTCCTTCACAACTCCTTAATAAGGGGCCTTGGAGGCATTCTCTCGTTTTCACCTGGTAAGGAAGGTGCAAAAAGATGGGGATTTCTTTTTAAAACAAGGGGTCCTGTGAAAACCATGAGATGCAGGGCCCAGCCTGCTTTTGATTCTTAGGCAGGGTCTCTCTTAGGTTATTAGGTTGAGATCCACAATATCAAAATACATTTATAAACTGGGCTTTAATCTATCATTAGTGTTTTTGCAACCTCTATCTTGAATGCATCAGGGGTTACATTTTTTGACTGGCAAAAGTTGAGTATACAGGTGTGATGTCCTAGCTCACTAGCTGAATTGTTGTTGTCTCACCTGGTGTCAGTAAGCCTCCTCCCCCCCCTCACTTTGATCCATTTCTTTCTTGTTTTATACTTCCCTGTAAGAAGTAAAGGAAGGGATGCTGTACACAACATTCACCTATCCTAGAACTGTGCATCAAGTACTGTAAATTTGTGGAGCGTTGTTTGAACTGCCCAATGTAACAGAAAAATGGGTTATCTTTAATACTGCTGTGGCATTTTTCTAGATAATAAAAACCCCATGAATAAGTGTTAATACTGTCTATTAGTCTGTGGAACTGTGAAAGATACTGCTCTAAAACATATTGGCACATTCCTGTTACATTTTCAGAGCAGTTTTGTCACAGGATTACTGCAATATTATTATATACTAGATGACGCTTGGGGCTTCATGAAAGCTTGAGCATTTTAGAGAACATACAACTTTTTTTAAGAATAATCTTACAATACAGGTAATAACCAAGGTTCTTAAGTTCTTGAAGTTTTAAAATTAACTCATTTCTTGCTAATTTGAAGTAAATGTTTTCTGTGTGCTATCTGTATCTCAGTTGTTTCAACTGAACTTTTGTAAAAGACTAATTACTTAAACTGTTCTCCAGTTTTAAATATATCCTTTCTTGTAAAGTATACAATACTCATACTTTCATCAAAAAACAATCCTAGAAAGGCTTTTAAGTGCACAGATGCAAAACCAGCCTCTGTGGCTGTCTGTTACTGACCCCCTATATCAGTGAAACAGGAGCAGGATTCATGGCCAAGTACACATTTTCTAGAGTGCAGAAAAAAAGTGAAAGTCATGTCCTTAGCTACCCCATGACCTGTTCTCACTTTGTTAATATTCAAGGTTAATGAACATAAACACATTCACTTGACCCAAGCACATTCCCTTAGACTAAGAACTGGAGTGTATTATGTCCTGGGATGTTTTGAGGAGAAAAAGTAAACTAACATCAAATTATTCTAAATTCTGCTGTGGTTTTATTGGATTAGCTCACAAATATTCAGGAACAGAAAGAAAAATGCAGTCTTCCAGTGCAGTCTGATGCCAAGAATGTAATCCATAGTTTGTCCTTAATCCCATGAGGATCATCTCAAATGTTTCTAGTGCTTTTGGCTGGAATATTAAATTATGAAATCTAGCATACTTGCCAGAAACAGGAAAAAAAAAAAAAGATATTAGCAGTAGAAGCAGTGCCCTTGCTTTCTGCTCTACAGGAGCAAAATGACACATCTGTATGCATGATCAATTTGAAAAAAAAAATTGAGAGCAACTTCTCATAATTGTCTTACTGCAGTCCCTTCCATGTTCCCAGTATTGAAGTATGCATTGTGTGGTCCCTGATGACAGATCAAGGAAGTAATTAAAGGTGACTATCTTGTCACTATATTGAGTTTTTCTTTTATGGAGCTAACAGTACTTATCTGTCACATTTCTAACTGGGAACTGAGTTCCAGAGACTGACTTCTGTTTTTTCTGTGTATCAGAACTTGCAGAATACAGTGGGGTTGCTTCAGATTCACTCTGATTCAACCAAGTCCAGAGTTCAAAGATTCCAATTTTTGTTGAATTTTCCACAAGAAGGTACTTAAAACTTTTAAAAATAAATCCTCAACTACACAAAGTTTCAAGAAGAGAGTTGGAGAACTGTCAGGTCTTGCTGCATGTATATTAACCCTCCTTTGAGAATTTCATGTCACTTCAATTTTTTTTTTACTTTATTTGTCAAGGTGAAAATCACTTCTGTCGTTAGAGAGTAAACCTTTATCCATTTCATCTGTCCCACATGACTTCTTCCAGAGTCTGCAGAGGAATGTCAGACATTCTTGTGCCTTCTAGGTAGTACTCCAGATGCTTCAGTAAGAGATAGAAACATCAATAGTTTTTTTAGTAATACATTTGAATTTTGTCACTCTATTTGAATTCTCTTTCTCATGAAAGAGAAAAAAAATCTAGAAATCTAGAGATTTAGTTTAGAAATTCCAGCTGTACCTTACCCAAGATAAATATCTTCCAGAATACCAACTGTACAGAGGTATTCCTTTATTGGCTATTGTTTTAAAATGGGAGGAGTCTCAGCTTCAGTCTCTGGATTTTTTCTGTGACTTCCCCATTTGGATCCATTAATGCTTTGATGATGCAAACAAAACCAATGAAGTTATGTAGAGCTGGTAACACTATTTTATTGCCACTCTATTTAACAACAATGCCAAAAAGTCTTTGTGGATGGTGCTGTAGTTTGCTGGAGTGTCCCCCTCAGTAAGTGGCCTAATGCAGGCACAAGCATCACAGAATAAGTCTCTTATTTTCTG
Source organism: Heliangelus exortis (assembly GCF_036169615.1). NCBI lineage: Eukaryota > Metazoa > Chordata > Aves > Apodiformes > Trochilidae > Heliangelus > Heliangelus exortis. Next base: position 112,375,883 of record NC_092422.1, on the reverse strand, counting down.
TCATGGATGCGCTGGCTGACAAACACTTCTCTCCATCGTATCAGACAGTTATACTTTTCTGAGGTGGTAGGAAAGGATGGAGAGGAAGAAGGGTTGACCTTGGAGACACTTTCATGCTTATCTTTCTTGCCTTTTCTTGATCTGGGGTATATTTATGTCTGCCAGCTGGGACTCGCCTGTGGCTGCATGGCTTACCTTGCAAAGCAACTTTACTTTGTAGGGTGCTTAAAAGAACCGTATGTGCTGTTGTATTTGCACCAGATATAAAGCCACATCCTGTATCACATATGCAATTGCAGCCACAAATAGAATGTAAGGATGTGTTTTCCCCTTGTTACTCAAGTTCTGATAAATCTAAATGTGAGACAGCATCTGGCTTGTTATCCTGATTCTTTTTGCAGCTCTGTTCAGTTAAAAAGGTTTGAAAGAACACTCAGACCAGAGGGAAGGTGACAGATCAAATATATGGAGGAGCAATGTACACTCTTCCTCTTTCTTATGAAAAAGGTAGGTAAAAGTTCTGGAAAGCTTTGGAGACACAAGGCTTGTTAAGCCCACCACATGTTTTTCAGAGACAGTCAGACACGAATTCAGGGAAATGGTGCTGCCAACATTAAAGTTGCTTCAAAAAGTTGCTTTAAAAATAAGAGCTTCCCAAACATAAGCTCCTCTTCCTTTTAGTTATAAATCACTAATCACCGAGTGGCAGCCTAATGAGCTAACACCATACAGCAGTTGTTTTCCTTGTGACCTCCATTTTCAAAACCTTGGATGGTTAAGTTAAAATATATAAAAACAAGTGCTGTACATTTGCTGAAGAAGCACACCCTTCAAAGACTTTTTGGCAAGGCATTTAGACCCTCACGTAAACTTCAATTTACATACATCTTCAGTTGCTGTGTTTACTGAGCTCCTGTGAAGGAGTGGTGACTGCAGAGGATGACTGTTTCATATGCCACAGTGTTATGTTGGCATTGTATTATGAGTGATTAAAATGCATAGGTAATTGAGTATATGGGATATTTGAGGCTTAAGAGGACCCACTAAACATAATTACCTTCACTGAGATCAGAAGCAAGATGCCCAAGAAATGCTGCCCTCTTTTCTGTGTCCTGTGTACAAGATGAACAATTACCAAAAAAATTAAGCCTTGGAATACAATCTCAGATAGGCTTGGAGTCAGAAATGAAATAAATAAAAAGGACATTAAATCAATAGCTGAATTCAAAGCTTACTGTAGATTCCAGACTTAGCACAGAAAGATCCAGGGAGAGTGGAGCCCAAACCTCTTTTTGCAAATCAGGAACAAACCTTACTGAAGGAAGTGAAAAACACCACAGCTGGTTTGCTTGTGTTGAACTTGTCTTTCAAGCAAAGTTCTAATTTATTTCAGTGGAGTTTTGCCAGAAGAAACTGTATTAAGCACTGGATAGGATTTCAGGACTAAAGGTTCATTGGTAGATTTTCTAGCTCCTTGGGAGGTAGTGGTAAACAACCCTTAGGAAGTAATTCTGTAATGATACTCCCTGCTTCTTGCAATATGTTATGTAGATTTGGTAGAAAGCCTTTCCCACCAGCTTTTAGGATGTTGTTGCATTGCTTAGTGCTGGCATGAAATTAAATGGCAGCAGTTTGAGACTCACACTCCTTTGCTTGGTTTCGGGGTTTTTTTTTGTATTTTTGTGTTGCTCATGTTTACTGTTTCATTACAACAGCCTGTATACTATTTAGAGTGCTTTAGTTGAGAAGAAATTGGTTGTTCATATTTGATTAGCATACTTGAGGCATGCCAGTCAAGTTGTACTGGCTGCAAAATATTGAGCAATGATTAATGAACCCTTTGTTAGAACATAGGTGAATCCTGTTTCATATTATATTCTGATGAGCAGGACAACTACCAACATTTTCAGAACATTTACCAGTGCTGTGAGCCTTATTATCTGGGACATGTGCTATGTGCTGGGCCCTATTAAAAAACCTTAGTTTGCTGTTGGAAGATCACACACATTTAAATCAAAAACATTGCCAACCAGAAGTGTTGGCCACAGGGTCTTAGAAGACAGAATTTGTTCACTTCTAGAGCGTCATCTTGAAGGATACTGAGGACTTGAAGTGCTGGTTCCTACTGTTGAGAGCTGCTTCCCCTTGGGACTTCTGAAAACCAGCATAATGTGTTTCAAGCTGGACATCTAAAAATGACTGTATGACTCACTGGGTTACTAAGCACTCTGGGGGCTCAGCCAGCCTTCCTGTTCTGCCTTTACACAGCGTGTAATATTATACGGGTCTGGATCTGAGTGTCTTACAAGCTATGGAATATATTAGATATTAATAGCAGTCATAACTAAGGGATATGGTTTGGCTGCTTCTGATCTCATGGAATTCATGTTTCAAATGCTGCAGAGCCTCAGTGTAGAAATCCAGAGTCTCTAGAGCTCAGCTTTCATTGTTTGAGTAGCAGGCCATCCATTGTGCTATTCTGTTCTATACACAGCAGCTCCCTGTGAAGTAAAACAATAACTTACGGAGTTGGAAAAAAAGATAATTTATGCAGGACCTGATGTTTCATTTGCTCAAATGGCATTTACAACTCTGCAGTGTGCAATTGGAAATGATGCTTCATATAGCCATGTCCTATGCAAACACGCTGGAAGACATAGTATTTTCCACACAGTTGTCTTAAAATGATCTTTTCTCTTGGTCACTGAGATCATCAGCAAAGCATAAGGAAAGAGTAGGAGACATGACGTTGCTCTAGCCATCTATTTGAAAATTACTCAAAGTCACAAGATTTGTTTAAAACTACATATTAACTTGGGGTTCTTCTCTGTTTCCAGATTTGCCCAAGGGTTCTGACTTTTCAGCTTTAGATCTTTAGCCAGGCTGATGAAAGACTACTTTTATCAAGGGAATTGAAGGTCATGTGTGGTCATGTGATTGCATGAGTTGGCCTTCAGTAAGAAACACCGGATATTATGTTATTTAGCAACATGGAGTAGCATTATTGTCCTTTTAAACTTCTTTTCAGCACCAGGGAAAGATACTATTTCTAGTAGTTCTTCCTAAGACTATGAATAGACCTTCTTGTTGCTCTACTCTCAAGTAATGATAGTGAATCTGCTTTATACCCATAGGGAGATCACATTTTGCAGCATGTGGGGGGGTAAAACACTCCTTAGAGCAGCATGCTTCTGTGTGAATGAATGCTTCCTTAATGGAACATCCATATTTCTTTGGGGAGCTATGTGTGCAGGGCTTGCAAAATACCAGTCATGATTCAGGCACTCTCATGACACTGGAAGAATAAAAGCGAATGTTGCCAAGAACCATAAAGAACTACAGTATGTAACCATCCTCTTTTTGATATAATTCTGATGGGTCATCCTCTGTGATACACATGAATGACATTAAAAATTAGGTCTGAGTGAACTGATTGCAGAATCTCTTCAGTGGCCTCAGTGTAGCCCAAAAGCATTCCTAAACAGCAAAATGCAAAACCTCTGTCAGCCTTTTCTCTCCACTGGGCCTTGCAGAAGAAGCTAGCAGTTAGCATGTATGGACCTCACAGCAGGTCTACAACCTGTCATACCAGTGGCCAACTACTCAAAAGTGCTGAAGTTCTGATTTCAAGGTTGGGATTGAGGCATGTGAACCTTACTTATATAGGGGAGGAGTACCCTGACTTTATCTACATGTTATTTCCATTCCCAAGTGTGGTTAAGCCAAATCAGGTGATAGCAACTGAATTAGACCTATGCACCTTAACTAATTTTTTTCTTACTGAAGTGAAGTTTGTGTGCCTTTCACAAATTCACAACATCTATCATTTTTTATTGTTGCCTAAAACGTGTAAGATACATTTATACACTGGAATATAGCACATGATGACTCAATGTTGGCACTCAGATAAAATAACAGTGAAGACAGAGCAATTCCAGGTAGACCTTGGGGTAAGCCTCTTTCATTCAGCTGTGGTCTTGTCTATAAAACTTAAACTACTGATGCCTTCACAAGTTACACTGCCTGATGGCTGACCTAACCTGAGTTAAGATCCCCTTATATAGGGGAGGTCTTAGCCCCTTTGGGGTTTGGGTTTTTGGGGTTTTTTTGAAGGGTGTGTTAAACTTTAACTTGCTTGAATTCCTTATGGACAAAAGGAAAGAAATAGTAATTAGCAAAGCAGCTAGCATGAAAGGCTACAGTTTTGTGGATGGGGAGACTTGAAATTGGGGTGACATAACTTTCTCGAGGTCACATCAGAGCCCCCAGTAAAGCAAAGATTAGAATGCAAGATCTGCTGGCCACTTTTCACAGTTCATTCATTCCTGAGTATTTGTATGAGCCAGAAAAAAATGTGTGAGGGGAAGAAGAGGCTCTTCTATTCTTGAGTCCGTGCAACTATTTCACAACCAGTCTGTGGCTGTAGCTGCAAGTTTTCAGATACATGTAGGACTCAGTCCTCCCTTTTGGTAAGCAGAATTCAGGTCCAAGCCTGAGGCTGTGTACAGTCCTAGACATGTGCTAATCTCAGACTGTTCACAGGTACATAGTGCTAGATCACATAAAAAGTCTGAAGTGCTGAGCCCCCATAGCATAATCACCATGAAGATAAACAACAGGTAGCCATATTCCAGAGAAACACAACAAAGGGTCTGGTGAAGAGTCTGAAACACAAGTCTTACAAGGAGTGGCTGAGGGAATTGGGATTATTTAGTCTGAAGAAGAGGAGGTTGAAGGGAGACCTTATCACTCTCTACAGCTACTTGAAAGGAGGTTGAAGTGAGGTGGAGGTCAGTCTCTTCTTCCACATAACCTGTGAGGGAACAAGAGGAAACGGCCTCAAGTTGCACCAGGGGAGGTTTAGTTTGGATATTAGGAAAAATTCCTTTACTGAAAGAGTGGTCAAGCATTGGAACAGGTTGCCCAGGGAAGTGGTTGAATCAACATCCCTGGAGGTGTTAAAAAAATGTGTGGACATGGCACTTCAGGACATGGTTTAGGTGGCAGGGAGGTATTAGGTTGATGGTTGGAGCTGATATCTTACAGGTCTTTTCCAGTGTTAATGACTGTATGATTCTAATGTCAGTGGAAAAGAGCTTGTATCCCAGGTGTATTTTTCTCAAGTGAGAAGTGTATTGCTTATGTGTGCAAATTGGACTGATAGTTCTGGCCCTAGTAATCTTTTGGATAATGTGTTGTTTTTTTTTCCTAGCTATTCAGGGAGTTAGCATTATTATCAGGGAAATTCTGGAGTATGTTTCTATTTTCTTCTCTTAATTCAGTCTTATTCTCCTAATACATCTGCAATTCATGTACATTTTCCTCCTCTGTCATCTTTTTCTTCCTTTCCTGTATCTTTTGCTATTACCATCTGGTTTGTCCAGCTCAATTCACTCTCTTCTTTCTAGTCTCCTACCAGACCAGTTTTCTCACTACGATACATTAACCCTAGTATGTTGGTATATACTGCATATATATGATCATAGAATAACATATGACAATAGCTGAAACAATATGGTATGATAGAGAAAATATCTAGAACCATACGTTTATTTTTGTTGCATGTATGTTTCTTATAATACTGTGAGGTCTCAAGTAGTAAACTACTTTAACCCAGACATGTTGAACTCACCTAGTTGTTCTTCTAGCTCTGCCAGTATTCATTTATTGACCCAGACAGACTAGGAAGTGACTAGCTATGAAGGAAACATAACTAAATGCTTTCACCAGCAGTCTGGTTGCCATAGTGCAGCAAGTGCATAACCCCAGTTAATGAAAACACACAAAAGCAGGCTTTCCCATGCAGTGTTAGGTTTTAAGTGTAACAGGTTTTTTTTCTTTCTTCATTCCACCTTGTCATAACCTTTTCCAGATGATCACCACAGGCACTCTAGTTAGAAAAGTCTTCTGAGTAGATTAAGAGAATTGTTTAATCTGTGTTTTCTATATCTGCATCCTGTATCAGGATCCTTCTTGAATAATGTAGGACTGAAGAAACAAGAGGCAGATGATCAAGAAAGTTGCATTAGTTTGACTCAATCAATTTATTTTAATCATGTGGGTACCTTTTGTGGGTTCTTCCCTAAGTTATAAACTGCTGAGGCTGATTCAGTCTTTTATTTATTTTGAATTCAACTTCAAATTGTCAGTCTACAAAGGCAGCTACTTTATCTAAATCAGTATAAGCAGGTCAGAGTCATGTGAGTGGGAGACACAAATCTTGGACAGCTGTCCTTGCCCATGGACCATGAGGGTCATTGTTGAGATTCTGAAGGTGAAGAAATGGATATCTGTCAAAAAATTGCATCCTTTCCCATTCATGCCATGAGGGAAATTACATTGATCAAAATAGAAAGCATGGTGAGAAAAAATAATCTATTAGACCAATTATTTTTAGTCACTGGCTTTGGGAACAGCTTGCTGTCAAAAGGTATGTTTTCAGTTTTTGCAGGAGAAATGCTGTATTTTGTACTTTTTATAAGACCTTAAATGTTAGAGTTAGAGGAGGTGTGTTTGAGCCAGTGGTTCAGGAGCTGGGAATCTTCCTGACTTACTCAATGCCTACTGTAGAATGTGTAATGTTACCACAAGATATTTCATAATGGAAAAATATCTTTGGGAATATTGTGTGGGTAAAATGATTTATGGGCACTTATGTTTCATTGACTAGAAATGCTGTGCAGCTGGAAGGGATCTTATGGAAAATTCCTGTGAATGCTAACCTTCATGGAACTTTGTAAGCAGCAACAAGAAATATAGCAGTGAAATAATAAAGATTTATAAAAAAAACCAACCCAAACCACCAGCTAAGATAGGTGTAACACTAGAGGATCTTACATGTGATACTTAACCTTATTTCTCAAACTTGCATTTGAACACTAAAAGCTTTATTTTCATGCTGCCTTCTGTGAGCACCTGAACTCAGAAAAGGGCATTTCCCCCCACAGTTTTAAAATAAAGCCTACAAAGCAGAGATGCTTATGAAATCAATTGGAAATTTTAGCTGGTAAGAAAAACAAGAGTATAGCAGAGTAATATGCTGCTTTTTTCTTCCATCAAAAAGTGTTTACAGAGGATTGCAGATACACAAGTTTTCTATTCATAGACTCACAGAAGTGCTAGTCTGTACAAGCCTTGCTGATTGCAAATTTTCAAATACTGTTTCAGGAAAAATCACCTTCCAGGTAAAATGGACTAAATAAATTGCCAGTTCTTGAAGCATTAATTAATCAAAAACTGGAAGAACTCGTAAATGCTTTTTTTGTGATGAAATCTTGTCTTCTTCACCCAGAGGAAGCTGTGGAGGCAGTACCTATCTTACCTCAAGACCACTATAGCTATGTCTACATTAGCGAGCAGCACAACACAATAGGAATTGATTTGTGGAGCCAAACAGGACTGAACAGAAAAAAAGCCCAGTGCTTTTATAAGGTGGTTAATTTGGGCTGGCTTTATTCAGGTCCCATGGACAGAGTGCTCTTTAGCAGTTGTATCACCCAAGGTTAGCTTGTCAAGCACATCTTCCAATTATTGTCCAAAAGAAATCCAGCTCATGTTGTCTGAGACAGTTCTGTGTCACGAACCCAAGTGCTGAATGTGGAAGCTACTGGCTGAAAAGCACCTTCCTGATTTTAACCCAAATGCAAATGTAGGCAGCTTCCCTCAACTGCTGGCTACACTGAAGTAAAATAATAATGCAATATTGATGCTTTCATTGTATTACAAGGCACATTCATCAAGGTCATCACGGAAGCGTTGGGTGAAATTGCTGTCTCTGACTAATGTCAAGGGCTTAATTGTAATCTATATTCCTATCTTTCAACCTATATGAAATATTTTAAAGATATGTTAAAGGTTTTATACTTTGTACCTTTTTATCTTCTCGGTTTGTACTTTGTCAGGCCTAACACTTAGTCCACTTGTAATTTCAAGGGGCTACAGGTTCTATACCATACAGCAAAAGCATTTTCATAATTCTTCAAGATATTTTTATCTTTTTTATTGCACATTTGACTTTCAGAGACTGTTACATGCATAAAAGTGTCAGGCATTGTTCCCAACTGTGATGACAGGTTAGATGATTACCAAGGATTCTTGTAAGTCAAAAAAGATCTTGTAGTTATTTATGAATAGCTGCATACCCAGTTCAAAATACACTGTTGAGAATATCAGAAAACATCTGTCAACTGAAACTGAAGGAACACCTTTTACCTGTGGTGTATTTTCATTTTCATATGTATGTAAACTAACTGGAAAACTAGTCCTTTTAATAAATTCTGTGCAAGAGGTCTTTTATGAACACTAATCATTAGTATGGACACTGTTTTGGCTGTCCTGCTACAGCAATGGTACTTCTTGATGAAGGCATAAATACCATATTTTAGGACATTATTTAGCTATATATAGCACAGTTGGAGTGCATAAAGTGCTGACAGTTGTTCCAGGAACAGGAAGGTCATCTACTTGAAGAACTTCTCTAAAATGAAAAATTTCTAAAACTCTTAGCTAGTTCTAAAAGTGGTTCACTTATACTGGTTTGAAAATAACCAGAGCTGGAGCCACAATTGCTGCAAATGTTATGCTGTAGGTCTGCTTGCTGACTGTCATTACAGCAGGTGTATCCATCACACTAGTAATGCTTTCCCTTTTTTAGCACAAGTAGAGACAAAACATAAATATGTCATGGATTCATTACTACATAAGCAGGAATAGCAGTGTTAAAGTAAAATAGGTATTTAAAAATGTAACTGATAACAGTAGAAGAGTTTTGTTGGAAGTTTTTGTTCAAATGTATTCCATTTGGAGCCAAAAGACTTTGGACAAACTGGTTCACCAGGATAAGAATGGAGAGCAATGGGTATAGCACCATACAGGGGTGGCTTTTCAAGAGGCTTTTTTGGGACAGCAGATCCTGGGATCAGGGGAATCTTTTTCCAAGTGTCTGAAGAACTGGGCAGAAATCAGGGACATGGGTGGTGAAAGGAGGACTGAAGAGGGAGAGAAGCCTTTTGTACATGTGTTGTTTTTTCATAGGAAGGAAAAAAAACTAAGAGAATACTGACGAGTAAGATGCCTGAGAAATAAAACTGAAGTATGGAAATGGACATGCTTTAGAGCAGACCAGGAAGGAGGGAGCTTGACGAGAGAGAATGTAAAAGAGAACAGAAGTACAGAAAGGGCATCCACGTGGGAAACAGTCACTCAAGATAAGAGGTAGGTTGCAGCTCACATATGAGTAAATACAGACATCACAAATTGGAACAAATTGGCGCCATAGTGAATATAGTTCTTCATTTGTGGAAATGCTGGCCTAGAATAGGTTTAATAGACTTCTCTGTGGATTTTCTCTTCAACTGCTAAGAAATTTAAGGAATACCAATTGTACCTTAATCAAGAGATTTGATTTAAAACCCAAAATGGCCATAATGAGGGGAGGAGAGGGAATAGTGGGTGTGTGCATGTAGTTCTTAAAATGTGTATAGTTGAGTGTGTCCTGTGATCATATCTTGTAGTTTTATTAGAGGCAGCCAAAGTATGACCCAGTAGGTGTGACAGATCAAGAAGAGCTTAAGGCTTTTCTGGGTAGCTGTAACTTTTTTAAAGGTGGCCAGTTCCTGTGTAGAAAACTTCAGAGGTTCTGGTCCATGGGCAGGAGAGTGTTACTACCCAGGACTGTTGGCTTGAGCTTCAGATTTAACATCAGTTTTGCCTCAGTCAGTTCCTTCAACTTTAGCCATTCAGTAGTGTTTATCAGTTATCTACTGTGGAGGTTACTGTGGACGCTCAAACTCAAGCAGAAATGGTTGGGTTGTGAAGCTGTGCTGCGTAGCCAGTGCACCAATGGTAGCTTTTTTATTTTTTATTTTTAAAAAATTATTATTAATCAGTTCATTTCAGTTGCCCCTTTCCTGAGGGGGGTGAGGAGGACTTGATAAGAAGTACATTAGAAGTGTTCAGAACTGTATTCAGAACGCCCTGGACTCTTGCCATTGGTATTAGAAGCCAGCTGGGTCAAATGGCACAGAGTGGACTGCACTTGCTTCCTGAGGGCGTTTTCATTTGCAGGAATCATTAGTGCAACTTTACACTAGTTGAGTAATTCAAACAATGAAAACCTAACTCTTTTCTGTAGCTACTTACTTTAACAATGTATTCCAGTTATTTCCTTCACAGGGAGTGGACAGGACTCTGAGTATGACAAACGCTTGGGTCACCTGAGCAGCACATTTCTACAATTGTTGGCAGTTCTTGAAAATCTGAGTCATGTCCTTTCCTAGTTCAGAGGTTAACTGGTGAGCTCCTTCTCACTACTTGTCACCTCCCCACCCCAACACATACCCCTGTGTACGATACAGGTGCCAGGAATCACCGGGTGACAAGCCAGGCTGGTGCCTAGTCTCACCTGGTGATTCCTGGCACCTGTATCCTACACCCCTGCCTTCTTGCACACCACAAGATGTTTCTCATGTTAATCCAAGTGGTCTATCCCTGCAACTGTTACAATATTAGAAATGGTCAAGGTCCATTTCTGAACAAAACTCTAAATACTGAGCTGGCTTCCCTTGTTTGTTGAAGGTTTTGTTGCTTGTTTTTATTTGTTTGTTAGTTATTATATTCATATGAGGCAACTAAAACAGGTTTTGAACCAAGATGCTGCAAATAATTTTGTATATGTAAAATTACAGCAGTAATTGCAAATGAGGAAATTTGCTGTATCAAGATTTGTTTGTAGGCAACTGGACAAGTAGATTAACTTATCAAATGTATTTCATTAGTTTACAAATGTGTGATTATTTGTAATAATGAGGCTTGAGTCTTTTGCTTTTTACAAAATAAATTATAGGCAGATTTTATATTAATGATTGACCAAAAGGTGTTTGTGCTTCTTGGTTGCATTTTTTTAACACTTGTATATCATGGATAAATCACAGTCCATTAGCTCAAATATTAGTAAATGTGAGGCTGACCATCCTGCATAAGTGGAACCTACAAAGAAACTTGTAACAATTTTGCCAAAAAAGGTAGTTTGTTTAGTTAAGAGTAAAAACTAATAGCAATCAGAATTGCTTTATCAGCTAGGGAGAGGGAGGGAAGAGGGGGATGGTTCACAGTCTGGATACCAGTAATTGTTTAGTTTTCTTTTCTACATTAGCAGCCTTTTCAGCAGGCACAGCTATCACATATTCCAATCAAATGTGTGATTACTTGCTCCAAAGTGGAGAATGTTGTGTATTTTTTTGTTTTTTTTTTTTAAACTAAAGAAGGGGGCTTGTTTAAAGTTAATAGTATAGAAATAAAACATATGTGTGGGAGTGTAAATGTTTCAGACCATAGACAAACATCAAGATGGTCAGATCTGCCTCTGAGGGTGGTGGATACAGTTCACCTTAAACATCTGATTCAGACTCTCTGTTGAATTCTGGTTTATGGTATCTGAGTTTAACAAATTATTTCCTAGTCAAAGGTACATGGGTCTTTTCTCCTGTTGTTTAGGAAAATCTGGTTTTGCTCAGTTTAATCAGCTCAACAGCCAAATATTGCATCTTCAACATTTTCAATAAAAGTGATCTGTAAAAAAGGTTGTGAGGTGAAACCAGCTATAACAGTGGTCATACTAAATATACTTTTGCAATTCTCCACAAATTGTTCTTTTTCACTGTAGCTTTAATATTGTTTTTTCCTTTAAGGCACTTCTGTTCTCATGGCAAAGGTTAGATCCATTTTTGGAAATGGGTATTATTTTAATCTCTCAGATGCTTTTCCTCTTCAACCGAGGCACTGCAGACAATTATTAACTACCTTGTTTTGGACTTGCACTCGCCCATCTGTCTTTCCAAAGACAATTTCTGACACTTCCCAAACCAGATGCAGGAAGAGGGAACAATAGATGTGCATCTCAGATGACTTTGAAAACCAGCAATTCTGTTTTCATTCCAAAATGCAATGAAAGATAATTGCTAAAATCTCCACAGAGCAGCAGTCTGAAAAATGTTGGTTTGCTGATTTCAACAAATTAGTATTGAGGAAGATTAAGAAAGTTCAGACAGGACAAAAGGTCCTGCCTGGGCTTGCCACAGAAGCTGGCACTTGTTTGTTCCCTTTCAGATCATGTAATGGGATGGCAGGAGAGGAAGAGGAGCATTTACAGTTCTCTGATTTCTAGACTGTTAGGGCAAGGAGCAAGAAAATCCTGGACATTCTTTTCTGAGAGGGCTGCCAGGATGAGTATGGCTCCTGATATTCCTGACTTTAGAAGAAAAGAAAAAAAATCTGCTTAGGCTGTCTGTGGGCCAGTTGTCCCAAAGGCCAAGACACCAGAAGCACAGTCTGTCTGCTCAACTTATAAGGAGCATAATGAGTAAACCACAAAAGTTCAAGCAGGATCCCAAGGGAAAAGTGCCTTGTCTTTGATTTAAAATGTATTCCTTAAAAGCTGACTAACGACTGTAATTGTAGATGAGGAAAAGCAAGCAGTCTGCATGACCATGGCTGAACATAACCAGGGAATGTCGCCAGCAGTGACCCTGCTGCAGAGTCAGATGCAGCCAACACAAATCTCACAGAATTTCTGCCTCTTGGTGTTTCATGGTGACATCAAATCTGTACTGGTTGAAAACAAATCTGATTCCCTTCCTCAGTTTTATAGCTACAGCTTGCCCTGATCTTCTTATTCCTAGGCTTTGAAAGCTTTGAGTTGTCTGACAGTTGTCCACAGGACCTATAGATTCCAGCAATTGAAGACAGATCTGAAACATGATGTGTCCAAGCTGAACTCTGCAGTGTTGACTCAAGCTTTTTTTTTTTTTTTCTCCCCGGACACTTTGGACTAAAGTAGAAGTTGGAAAAAAAAAAAAAAAAAAAAAAAAAAAAAAAAAAAAGATAAATTTTAACAAAGTATTCTAAAAATATCAACTAAGCTCTGGTGACGTGTAACAGTTAAGTTGATATGAAGGTTTTCGTAACCACCCACTTAGCAGGCATTTTAGATGGAAGCAAAGCTATCCAGAAAGCAGGCTATGTTACCTGCCTCGCATACTGGAACACTGTGTCTCTTCACAAGCAGCCACAGCAGTGGATGAATCCCTTTTGGAAGAACAGTCTTGGGTTAGAGTAGAAAATTGGAAACCCTGGAAAGAATAAAGGTAAAGAAGCTCCATCTGGAAAAGATATCCTTACAAGTCCTTTTCTCTCTGAAAATACTTCTTTAGTCCTTGATGTAACTTCTGCAATGACCACCTCTTCTTCTGTTAAGAGGTGAAGGGCATGTAACTACTGCAACTCTTAGCTTCCCATGGTATTTGCCCTGCCTGGAAAGGTCACAGGATCCTTCTTTCTAATATTGAGGACTTTTTGATTTGCAGTATCAGTGTTTCAGATTCTGCTCTCCAATTTCTCTATCATTGTTTCTCTGTTGTTTCTCTATTGTAGCTTGCTGTTGATGAATGCTTGTCAGCAACAGCAGCACAGTAACACTGTGGTAATTAATTCTACATGGTCACGATGCTGTGACATCAGAGGAATTACAAGAACATATTCACCTGCAGGATGTGGCCTCTGCTGTTGATTCTAGACTAATCTTTCTGTCACCTTAAAGGTAGCTGTTTGCCTTTGTAAAGCATACTCTGGTTTCTCAGTTCAGTTCTAACTATATGTTTAAGCAAAACTTACAGGCAACTGTCCATCAATCTAGTCTTTGTTTGCTGTGGGGATATACAAAGCTACTTCCCAGTATACAAAGCTCCTGCCAAACACTGTACTTGGAAATCTTTAACAGAGCTATTTATTTAAGTAAGAATTAGTTTGAAAAGAATGTTACAATTGTACATTAGAGCTGATTGGAATAGAGACTTCTGACCATCCCAGTTACTGTGTTACTCAATAGCTCATGGGATAGCTAGCTCAACTGGCACAGTGAGTCTGTTTTCCCCAGGTAGTTTAATTCTGTAATTAACTTTTCCTTCTTCTTATGTGCATGCAGGGCAAAAATCAGCTCTGCCTCAGCTATATTCACAAGAAAACAGACACCTTTTGAAAACTGAGCTTCCCAATTGCTAAATAGGAAAAGAAAAGAAAAAAACAAATGGAAGAGTCCCTAGGGAGAGAGGGGAAACAAACTGTTTGTTAAGTAGGCAATGAGACAGATTATCCTTTTAGCTGTATTGATTCCAATAAAAGTTATTTCAGTGATAAAAAGTCTAGATTTATGTAAGAAGGGCAATATCTGGTTCACTGTTTGTGTTGCAGTAACAGCTGGGCTTTGCTTGTGTTTGCTGAAGATAACAGACATTTCCACACTGTCATACCAAGTTCAAGGTCCAGCCCCAAAGCACATGTTAGATGAAAGCATCAGCTGTGCCAGGGAGAGAACAACATGACTGAAAGTTACTTAATTCTTGTCTCACTTCTGCAAGAGAAGAAGCCCCTTCTCAGCCAAGTGATTACAAACACTGACCAGTTACAAAAAACCCTCATGTTTTGTGTGTTTAAATGATGCCTATTTTGTGAGAAACATCTCCCACTGCATTTTCACTGGCCTATCCACTGGCATCTGGAGGTCACTAAATGTATCAGTTTTCTAAATCTTGCTTCCAGCTACAGAAAACCAACGAGCAAATCATTACTTCTGTAACCAGGATGTGGAACCTCAGTGGGATTATTGTTCTAGAGTCATAACATGTGCTGGTGATGCTCCTAAAATAGGCACTGGAGATGTATCCTGACCCTGTGCTCCCTACAGAGCCTGCTGCAGGGGAGGAGAGCTGCCCGCCGCACCTCTCTGTTAGTTGAAGGAGATGATTGTTGACATAACAATGGTCCTACTTCTAATAATGTTGTTGTGATTTCCAAACTGGTAACTCCATGGAGATTGAAATCCAGCTCCAAGTGTTCTGGGTTCACCTCTACTGCCGGAGGAGCCCACATTTAGTTAAGGATCAAGGTTAAATACGGGTGCAGTGGTGTATAGTTGGTACAGTGTTGTTCAAGCCTGTGCCAAGGTCAGTGCAGGGGGAAGGGACTGATGGTCTGAGCTGTCTAAAAGCTGCTGCCAGTGCTTTTAGCCTTTAATCACTGAGAGCTGACTGAACAGGTAAGACTCCTGCTAAGCTGCAGGCTGGTTTGAATTATTTGTACAATACAGTTTGGCTATGCACCACTGAAACTCTGCATTAAGGACATCACCTCTTTATACTGAACTGCTGTTAAAAAAAAAAAAAAAAAAAAAAATTGGTTACATTAATTTAATGTGGATCACCATTATTTTTCTGCTTATAATACAGATCCAGAGCATGGACAAAAATACCATGGAGGCAAAGAGGTGTCCCAAGTCCCATCTGCTGGGAGTACAGGTACCTGTTTCACTTATTTAAGCTAATTAACAGGAAATTAACAGGGCTGCTTGCTCTCCACTGCCCTTCTGCTTGCAAAGGGGAGGGGGATCACCCAAATCTCACTTGTCCGTATGAATTCCTGTAATTTCTCTCTGTAATTTCTCTCTGTAATTTCCCAGTGTGTCAGCAAGTGCTCACCAGGGCAAAAAAGACCACTGGTGTCATCAGACTTAGTCCTCCCACTACTACACATAACAGGCATGTGGGCATTTAAGTACCCAGAAAGGCAGCTGTGTTGATTTTTATAGATGTAAGAAAGGAAATTAGCTACAGACTTTTATTTCTGCCTAGTAAGCTTTATACTACAAAGTGGGAAAATGCTAGAGGTGATAGGCCTATGCCCTTTTAGGAGAGGGAGTTGCCAGAAAAAGTAGATACAAGTAAGTTCCTAAGAAAGAGAGAATGTTTCCTGTAGCAAAACCAAAGGCAACACCTGAGAGTGGTGTTAATGAAGTTCTTTATGGAGGTGGATGAGAAGAGTAAGATTTTTTTACAGAACAGCTGTAGTATTCAGGGACTTAGAAGGTCTGGGGCATGGCCATGTCACTGTACATGGTGAATTTCTTCTTAAAAAATGTCCATAAAACATTTGCTTTATACACCACTGACTTATGTTTTGCATAAGGTCCTTTCTGATGAGGTCCTTGCTGATGCTTTACAACAGACTTGAGGCTTGTGGCAAAAAAGCTAAAAAGCCAATGGATAATGTGCCACAGACAGATAGAAAGCAGAGTAAGGGCACCAGTAAGTCTTCAGGTTTCTGCTACAGCAAGGAATTCATCAAATTCACAGCTCATTTGTGCACCTGTGTTCTTATGCCAGCAGTGCTTAGCTGCTCTCACAAGACTGGCTGTCCCTTCTCTGTGTAGCCCTTCTCTGCATCTTCCCCAGAACTGTAATAGATGAAATTGCATACTGTATTCTGGGGAAACAGCAGAGTTTTGTACAACAATGTCAGTGCTTTCCTATCCTGGCAGAGAAATAGCGTCTTACCTGTGGTATATTCTTCTTTTCTGCGAATGGCTGAAGATTTATTTATTATTTCAATTGTCTTTTGTGTGCCCTTGCCCATTTAACTTTTGACAAATCTGGCCTTAATCCCATGCATCTTTATCTTTACATCACAGCTCTTTGCTGACCAGGATTGTTTTCTGTTTGTGATTCCCAAGAACCTCCCTATAGTGTTTTGAGTTTTTCCCCCTACTTATTCAGGCCTAGTGTGCTTCGCAAGATTGTTTAATTTTGCTTAGAATATATATATGGGATAATATGTTAATACCTTTGATCTAGATACATTCAACCTCTTTCCACATTCAAGTCTTTCAGCTTTTCAGTCTAGGTAAATTCACTAATGAGTTTCCTTAATTTGACAGAAGTTGAAAAATTTACTTGCCAACCTGCTTCTGTTTTTTATTCTAAGCTGTACTGAGTACTGCTGTTTTGTATCTATGACCAGCTTTTTTGAATGTCTTTTCTACTTTCTAATTTGGGGTTGTCTCTTTTTGTCTCAGTGACTACTGAGAAATCTGGCAGCTATTATGCACATGGTTAGCTGGGCCCAAGTTTATTATTAGAAGTATTTGTTTCCCAAACAGTATCTGGGAAGTTAAAGTTGACTATGGCACAGTTCCCAGTAGTGTTTGTGTAATAACATTTCAGTGACAGACCTCTTCTTGCACTATTATATTTTAGCTGCAGACAAGAAAGGCCAGGTTTCAGTGAGGTGTCCAAATCAAAACCAGCCATTTCCCAAAAAACAAAGGCTGTGAGCAGGTGGTCTGAACTGCTGGAAGTGGAGCTTCCTGTTCATGTACAATGGGGATCTTTCTTCTGAATTAAATGATGATGAGTTAAATGACGTGGCTTATTTTTTAATAAATTGCAAATATCATTTGCTTTCCGCTTGTCTGGATGAAATGGGTAAGCACTGACAGAGGCAGTATTGTACTTAGATTACAAGTATCTTGGATAGTGGCCTATTGATCATATTCACATGGGTAAGGTCTGGCTTCCATTTGCAAGAAGAGCAGCCCAATAAAAAAAGAAGTGTGCTCCATGATCTAATTCTCTCCCAAGTTCTCACCCTCCTCCTTGGAGTCTCATCATAGTTTGTTGTATCATTTTATAGCTCTGTTTTGCTACAACATATTTTCAATCACAGACCTAATCTGAAGAATCATAGAATCATAGAATTGGCTGGGTTGGAAGGGACCTCGGAGATCATCAAGTCCAACCCTTGATCCACTACTGCTGCAGTTACCAGACCATGGCACTGAGTGCCACATCCAGTCTCTTTTAAAATATCTCCAGGGACGGAGAATCCACCCCTTCCCTGGGCAGCCCATTCCAGTGCCTGATCACCCTCTCTGTAAAGAAATTCTTTCTAATATCCAACCTAAACTTCCCCTGGCACAACTTAAGACCATGCCCTCTTGTCTTGTTGAAAGTCGTCTGGGAAAAGAGACCAACCCCCACCTGGCTACCCCCTCCTTTCAGGGAGTTGTAGAGAGTGATGAGGTCTCCCCTGAGCCGCCTCTTCTTCAGGCTGAACAGCCCCAGCTCTCTCAGCCTCTCTTCATAGAGTCCATGCTCGAGTCCCTTCACCAGCCTGGTTGCCCTCCTTTGGACCTGCTCCAGGACCTCGACATCCTTCCTGAACTGAGGGGCCCAGAACTGGACACAGGACTCGAGGTGTGGCCTCACCAGCGCTGAGTACAGGGGCAGAATCCCTTCCCTGGACCTGCTGGCCACGCTGTTCCTGATACAGGCCAGGATGCCATTGGCCTTCTTGGCTACCTGGGCACACTGCTGGCTCATGTTCAAGAGTACCTGGAAGAAGAAACATGCACTTGTTCCCATATTTTTGGCTGCTGCAAGCCAGTAAGTGTTCAGACAAGTTAATGCTGGACAAAGAAGTGGGCTATGTATGAGAGTGGGTTATGGTTATGTATGAGAGCCTTAGAAGCTGTAATAATGTATTTGCTCTGCAGGTGAAGCCAGCAAGAAACAGGACAGAAACTTGGGGATCTGGAGGCCAGAATGGGGAGCCAGAGGGAAAATCAGGGAGGTCTTGTTCTTGTAAAATGCACAGCAAAAACAACCTGAGCATTAAGCTGTGTTTAAAATAGCAAAGACAGCTCACATGCTGGCCTCTGCTCAGAAAGGAAACAGGGAGCAGTCCTGGCATGGCACTGTAGGAATGAGTGAGCTATCATAAAAAGACAAGTGTTTCATCTTCCAAAAGCAGCTTATGTCAGTCAGCTGAGCACACAAGGCCACGTGGGCAGGGACCCAGAGCCACAGGCTCAAGGGCTTGTCCTGATCGAGCTCAGAACCTGTCTGCAATTGGCAGCAGGGCTGTGACCCAGCAACATGCTGCAAATGAGGCTCTATCACTGCCCTGAGCCCCCTCAGGTGGTTACTCCCTCCTGTGCACCACCACCTCTTCTTTCCTTCTCCCACTCTTCCCCTGGGTTGGATGCCACAGCCAGGGTCCTAGCTGATCCACAGTCCACTCTGTGCCCATGAGCTACAATGTGGGAAAAATACTCCCCTGTCCCCACCAGATGGATGGGAGAGATGGATCTTGAGAGGTTTGTCTCCTGCTGGGAGGGAAGCATCAGCTCTTGGCCTCTTTCCCTGAGAGAAGGGCTCCCTTTAGTGCTGTGAAGCTTCAGTCTGGCTTGCCCTTGGGTGCATGTGGAGGTGGAGTTCTGACAGTATAGTGGCAACAAAGTAGGATGGAGAGGACAAGTGGAAACTTAGTTCCATGTGGTGGTACAGTTTAACGCGAACAAAAGATTAAATGAAGAGTAGGAAATCTGTGGTCTAATGTTGTTCTTGAGCTGGTGAACACCACTAGGTGGTTCAGGATGTATTATTCCATATTTTTGCAAACTCTTTCCTCTTCTTCCTGTTTTTTTTGCTAACAGTGCTCTTCAAGTGGGTGTGTTTTGACTCATTTCTTCCCCTGCACTTGCCTAGTGAGTACAAGGATATTTAGCGTCTATTGGATAATGTATTTCTTTATGGGCTTACAGATGCTCCTATGCATAAATACATTCTTCAAGGGCTTAATTTTCATAAGCAAATGACACTTCCTGATGTGCTCACCACTTCAGATGGCATTGGATTGGCTTGCAGGGAGGCTGTCTCAGCCTGCCTGGGTTATCTCCATGATATTTCTTGCCATCTTATACTTTTTTGATTGTATTCTCTGTCTCAGAGTGTAAGAGCAGGGCACAGCCCTGGAAAAAGCAGTCCCTAGGGACCACAAGACAGTCACAGCCTAATGTGTAGCTCTTTGGTTGACCAGGTCTTGAGAAAGTAACCTCAAACTAGGTGGGGGTTGCATCTGTGAACTTCTGAGAAATACTGTGGGTTCTGATGAGATGTCCTAGAGCAACTAAGCAGATTCTTTAAGGCTCCTGGGACAGGCTTTACCCAGACAAAGAGTCTCTAGAAGACATGCTATGCAGCAACAAATCAGTGACTAAAGCTATGAGGACTGGTGCTTGCTACAGCTTGAGCAATTAGTGCAGTGGAGAGCTGTTCCCTAGCATTTGGGGCAAGGATATTGAGAGTAACTTCATGGAAGGGTTGTGCTGATACAGTTTTTGAAGCTCAGTGGCAGAGACTTGGGCATGTATGGGACTTGGTGGTGTTCTCATGGTGGGACATAAAGAAGATTAGGGTCAGATTGTGACAGTAGGTGATAAAGCTAGAAAGTGACCAGAGAAGGAATGTTGTGACAGTCTGTGCTCTATTAAATACATTAATTTCCTAAAGTAATTAATAAAGGGGGACAGTTCTGTTGCATCCTAGTTCCAGGTGTGTGATAGACTTCATGGTGCATTGCATATTATTGAATTGCTAGGGAGGATATCACTTTCATGATGCTGCAGCTTTCCATTCTATTTATTCCATGGTTTCCACAGTTTTGCTGTTCCCATATTCAACAAGTATTTCCTTCCATTTCCTGTAATTTTTCTCTTAGTTTTTCTCTGGCTTTGAGAGCTGGGGTAGAGTCTGGCTGCAACATTTTCTTAGATTTGTTGTGACTCAGGAGCAACATAGTTTCTCCTGGAACTTAAATAAGATTCCATTTTATTTGTATGTAATTTAGTTATTGCTTTGCATTTAAAGTTTATGTGTCTTTTATGTTTAGTTTGGGTTGAGGTTTGTGTCTTGGGAGACTTGATTTTGCACTGACATAGAAAGAGAAACAACCGTTGACTTTTTGGTCACATGCATTGTTTGTGCTTGCAGGAGCATTCATTTGACTTCCTGCTAGTCATCCTTTTCCAAAGCATTTTGAAAGCTACTCCTTGTTTCCAGATCATAGCTGATACTATTTTGTGCAATAGAATACATCCGCTAGAAGTGATTCCTTATACTTTCTGCCAAATATAAACTCATTGGTGTTGCAGATCAGTTATTAACTTCTTGTTTGTACAGATGGTTTTGAATACAGCTAGAAACAAGCTAGGAACTTTTCCATTATATTAATTGTTCAAATGGCCATCTGAATCCTTGAATTCAGTTTGATATATTTAGATGGCAGCAAACATCAGCTTTCATTTTGTTGCTAGCCTTGGACAGTTACAGTTGCCAGAAGACACTGAAGTGAAATTATTACAGATATTATTACATTATTTCACCAGTGTAGTTAGAATTTGGGATTTTGCAGTTTATTCCAGACAGAGCTGTATTCAGGTCTCTTAGATACAATTCCTTGTATTTGTTACAAACTCTGCCTTTAAGGCAAAGGAATAAAACTGAATAAAATTGACAAGCATTTAACTTATATCCAGCTGTAAAGTCAAATGACTTCCTCTAAGTCATCACACAGTGTTACCACAGGAGCACTGTATGTCTTAAGTAGCTTCAGGAGTACCTCAGTAACTTACACTGACGTCTGAGCCAGTGGCTCAGTCCTGCTAACAGCACATTTGTGTTCTTCACCCCTCTGTTTTTCAGCCTGCCCAAGGGGCCATGCTAGACTGTTACCAATACCCAGGTTAGCAAGTATGAAATTCGCTCACGCTTATGAACTCAGGCACAAAAGATGCAGCTGCAACACATGCATCCTGCCTGGAACAGAGGCAGGAATATTATTGACTTCCTCAAGGTTTCCTATGCTCCCCTTGTGGTGAACAGTCCCAGCATCTTGTTCTGCAAAAATCTGGCACATCCTGAGAGTTCCAAGTCCATCCTGTATCCTAAACAAAGGCAAGGCCTTTCAAATAATAAAGCAAGGCCAGGACAAAATAATACTGGACTACATGGTTTAAGAAACGTATGACCTGAAGGGGATCACAGTGAAGTGACATAACCCATCTTCTTGTGTTTTCTAACTTCTGATTCCTTCCCTGAGTAACTCTAATGTGTTTTTTTTTTATAATTGGTTTTGTTCCTGTAATACTTACTCAAGTTGAAAGGTAAGGACAGAAGGGATAAGCGCTAAAAAGAAAAACGATAAAGTAGAGTTAAGTAAACTAATTTTGGAAGGAAGATAATTTGTCACATACTTTAAAGCAGCATGGTTTTGTAAAGGCCAGGATGTGAAGGGTGAAAACCTGAGGAACCTCATGGGAAAAGGGGAAAAAGTACAAAGGTATTTTCAGCTCAAGGCAAGACAAATTACAGAGGTCTGAGCTTTGCTTCCCAGCCCAGAACTCAGTGAACACCTTCCCAGTGGGCTACAGAGTGGGAAAGTCCTTGAAGGACAAACAAAATTTCCCTGCTTTAATCTCTTACTTTTATTACCTGTACATATAGGCTGTAAAAAAAATGCTGCTGAGAACAGACTCCACTTCTGGTCATTCCCAGTGAAAGCCACCAAAAAACCCAAACAAACAAATCCCCCCGGGGGCTGCTCTTCCAAAAAGGAAGCATCTTGTGGTGATACAATGCTACAAACGTCCTGCAACCTACCTGAAGTTTCATATAGAAAAACGTGGTCAGGACCATAACGTTTAAAATAGGAGAGGACAATTAAATTATTAACAACCCCTCAGATTTCTTCTAGCACGATACTCTTCTCTAGGTAAAATACAGTATGGATGCAGCACACGATTCCCAGACAAGCTGATTTTTTCATCACTGAAGTGATAAAGGGGCCACAAAAAGCTACAACTTTGGGGCACAAGTTCATGGGCGTGATGTAACAGTATAAACTGTAATCTCAAGTAGTGATTTCCAGTAGTGCGCGGCTGGTTGCTATAGCGTGGGGAGAAGATTTTCCAGGAGCCCCATGACTCTCTCCCGGGCTGGTCATGTAGGGCGAGGCTTCATTTTGCCCCTGGCAGCAGCTCTTCGGGAAGTGGTTCCTCCCCTAATGGCTCTCGCTGGGGCTGGCGGGAAGGGGGCAAGGTACTCGGAAAGGGAGAAGACAGCACCTGAAATAACTAACTCCGGCTTTCAGCTTGCTTGGCTCCCCTCACAGCCCTCCCCAAGGTGACACTCAGTTTGTTAATTAGCTCTTAATTCCTGGCGGGGAGGAGCAAGCTCATGCAGCGGCGGGGGGGGAGATCGCTGCTCCCCCCGCTGTCCGGGTCTCCCACCCTGCCCTTCCCCACTCTCCGGGCTGTCTCTGGCTCTCGGCTGAACGGCAGTCCCGGAGGAGGAGGGAAGAAAGGAGGGAGGGAGGAAGGAAGAGTGGCTGCGGCTGGAAGTCAGTCGGAGAAGATACCCTGGGCCCTAGGGAGAGGGAGACGAAACGGCGCTTTAGCTTTCTTCACGTGCGTCTCTCCTCCCCCTGGAAGGCTTTGGTATAAATCGAGGAGGAATTTCAGCGTGCTCGAGCCAAGTAACATCTCTATCTGACCGCGCATCGTGCTTCCTTTTACGTATTTTCTTGCAGATGGGGCTCAGCTGAAACAAAACGTCCCCTCTGTCCTGATCGTAAACACTGCCTTGAAGGAGTAAGGCTGGAGCTACCGAGAAGCTGCCGACAACCTAGACGGCCCTGATAACGGGACAGAACTTGTCGCTTCTTATCTCGGATGGTTTATAGATAAAAGATCTGCGATACTGAGAACTGGTAAGTGAATATCCCTGCTTTTTAAAGTGTATCTCGGGTAGCTCTGTGAAGTGTTGCATAGGCTGAGAGGATCTTGTGGATGGTGCCTGAACCCGTAGGACTGGATACGCTGAAAGTGCTTGTTTCCCGAGTTTGCTGGCATTTCTGCCCTGAGACATTTTCTCACTACGCTCTTGCGTTGTGTCACATGGGAAAACTTCCATAGACTCGCGTAGAGTCTGTGCATGCTTCCAATTTTAAACCCTCTCTCAGGTAAGGTCTAGCTGCCAACAGCATTGCAACTCAGGTGTAAATTACCGCATATTCCAAGGAAGAGCTCGCTATTCCGATACATCAGCGTGTTCCTCGGTGAAAGCATTCAATTAATTAATTGACTTTCCAAGAGGCATGGCAGCCTGTCTCCACAAGACTCCTCTGAAGAGAGTACAATCGTAATCCGTTTGAGAGCTGATGAGAGGAGATGTCCCAGACTTTTTCCAGAGGTTCCTGGGAACTTCCTGAGAACTTCCTGGTAAAAAAAAAACCAACAAAAAACATCGCGGCGTAGCAGGGACGCGGTTACCCGTGGGGATGAGCCTGGCAGAAGCTGAGCCGCCGTCCTCGCCCGGTTTGCGGACGGGATTTAGAGGCTCTTGTTGGTGCAGGCAGGCTGCCGGGGCTGGAGATCGACGGCGGCGGGGGAGAGGCCGGGCTTGAGGGGTCTCGGCCCCGGCTGGAGAAGGGCTCCCCAGGGGGGTGGGGGGGGAGGGTGGGGAGAGCCACTGCCCAGTGTGCAACCGCGAAGAGCGGGGCCTCTCTGCGGTCGCGGCGGCGGGGGAGGTCCGGCGGGCAGCCGGGTGCCGCCGCTCAGCCAGGTGGGCGGCCCGGGGGCTCCGGGGGGAGGGGGCGAGAGAAGGGGCCGTCCCCGTTCCCCCGGCGGTCCCTGCCGGCCTCGGGAGCAGCTCGGCTCTCCGCGGCCTCTCGGAGCAGCCCCGAGCCGGGGCGGCGGGAGGAGGCGGTCCCAGCCCCGCCGCAGCAACCTCGGCTTCCCCCGCGGGCGGTGAGTGCCGGCGGGTTGGGACGAGGGGAGAGGGGGAATAAAGGGAGGAGGACGGCGGGGCGCCGAGCGGGGCCTCCGGGGCCGGGTAAGGCGAGGGAGTGAGGAAAAGCGGGCTCATGCGGGCAGCACAGCCCCACGCGTGGGGAGCTTCTCGGCAGAGCTAGCAGCAACCAGCAGCGGTCCGTAAATAAAATTTCAGGGGAGTTTCATGGCTTCTGCTAAGCCGCTTGGGTCTGCTAATAGCACCGTGTTGTCATGGCTGCCGGTCTGGCAGGTTCCGATAGAAGAGTGGTTTTAGCTGGGGTGGGACTGCCCCTTTGGAAATGCCGAAGGCCTAGGGGAAGGAACAATGGGCTCCGTAGGGAGACTGCCTTAAGCTATGCAAATCCGCTGCATGTAGTTTAGGGAAGAAACCAGAGCCTGGAAGTTTTATGTTCTCTGATTTTTCTAGATTATTATTTGGCGTTGGGGCCGGTGTTTCTACTCTAGTTATTTTAAGCTGTGAGATCAGTTCTGCTGTTCTTTGTCAAATTAAAATTTCCAGTGAGATGAACAGCTGACCTATTGGGATTTGTGGCTGTTGCATTCCTGTTACCCAACTGAAACTTTTGTCCAGGTTTCTTCAGTTTTGTGTCTATTCTTCACCCACTTTATGCTGAGCTGTTACAGTGTGGTTACAAAACTATTTATAAGAGACAAACTTTGCCATGATCTTAGTTGTTTTTAACCTAGCAATTCTGTTGCAGCTAAACTCTGTAAAAATGCTATGCAAAAAAATATATAACTTCTGTTGTGGTTAATGCCATTGTACTAGATGGGTCGTTCCTGAGTTTAAAAAAAAACAAAACTAAATTCAGGGAGGTCTTGAAGAAAAAGGAAGTGGGCAGGGTGTCAGGGTTCCTACTTTCTGTTTCCAGACAGGAAATATTCCCATGTAATTAGTCCATATAAGTGATATTTATGAAACTAAAATACATTTCCTTCCATATTCCATTCCGTGGGATTGCACCAGACATATCTTTATTTTTCTTTTCATCTACCTGAAATGCATCTATGGATCCTTCTTTCAAGCTTTCCTGCTGAACTGAAAAAGAGTTAATTAAGTTACCCTTTAAGTTTATGGCTCTTTATTAAGGTTTCTCTGTGGAGGCAATTGCTCAACTAGGAAGTGTCCATGGGAACAGTTGCGAGTATGTTGGCAAGACAGAAAAATCTGAAAGCTGTTTGGAAGATCATAAGTGCCAGTCATAAAGAGGTTGGGAAATAAGTGAGTTAAGGTGTTTTGGCTAGACAAGGTGATTGGTGAGATGTTATTTTGATATGTGCTTTGCGTGCTGCTAGATAATGACTTCAGAAATTATGCAGGGTAGTTACTTAACTGAGGAGAGAATAGAGTAACCAGGTGGTGGTGAATCTCATTCACAGTGGCCAAATGCTTGAGGTGCTTCTCCACCACCTCCCCAAACTCCGAAAGCTTACAGGCAGAGACTGGTTTAGAGGATTTTGAATGGTTCCTTTATTCCTTCTGTGATCATTTTTGGGTAGAGGAAGACAGGGACTGGGGATAGTCATTCTTAGAAAAGCTTCTTTGGGCCATTAACACTTTTTATTCTCTTGGGAATAGTGTAACTACTGCCTTTAAGTAGAAGTTTGATCTGTCCTCACAAAACGAGCTTGGAAAAAAATCTCAAACCTGCCTTGGCCAATTTGTGGCTTTCCACTTCTTGTGTGTTCCTTCATATAATGCTGGAGGTTGGTTCAAGTACTATGGCCTGGAAGAGGACACAATCAGATGGATCATTTTAAGATATAACTTGCAGGACCACTATAAGTCTTCATGAGGTAGTTCACACTGCTGGCTCAAAGGGAATTCTAAGGAATAGCTCTTGTTTTTTTTCCTCCCCAGTATAGCTAGAATTGTACCACAGGATCTATATTTGTTTCTCTTTACTTTAACATTAAGGTTATTTTAATTCTAAGCATGAAAAGTTGTGTTTACTGTGCATGTGATGTGCTCCACTGTGGCTCTCTAGTTAAGTGCATTTTAGGATGGGCTCAAGATTACTTGAAATACGTCTTTTTACAGACATCTTTCCTAACAGATGCTTGCACTGTTTTAGTTAGATTGGTTGAAATGTGCACTGTGTTTGAGAGGAGGCTAATTTAACTAGCTTATGACAACTCATTTGAATAATTTTTTCATCAATTTCAGTTGAGATACTACTAAATGTTGGGAAACTAATTTGTTGTAGCTGAGTGTACTGAGTCTTTTTGGTTTCAGAGTTTCTATTTTCCAACATCTACTTATTCAAAAGACCAAGAGTTTTGTAGCAGAGTAAAACTGAATTCCTCCTTAATCCAGTTTCTTCTACTTCCATTTTTGCTGTGTTATATATGACTACCTCTTTACCTATTCATAGTCTTCAAGGGAAGTGTAACTAGAACTTTCTATTTTATTATTTGGTCTGTGAACTTTTTGACATGTTAAATCCATCTTTCATCCTCTTGCTACAGAAGAACATAAAACCTCAGCTTTTCTGAATGTTTATTGAGATCAGGAGGAAAATGTGATATGCAAGCTGTTGTTTCCTTTACAAATAACCTTTCTGTAGCATGTGGAAATTTCTCTCTCCTCACTTTGTCATTCAGTGTATTAATTGCTGATATCACTAGCTACTATTTGTGCAGAAAGCTTGAAAAACTAAGAAGTGTGGGGCTGTGTTAGCTGGTGTCTACTATGAAGCAAAAATAGGCAATGCATGTCTTGCACGTGGTATCGCTATCTTTTGAAAATGTTGGAACAAGTGTGGGCTCAGAATGTATTTTGTGACACCGCCTCTTGCTATATTCTGTACCTGTCACCTTAAAATATAGCATCTTGAAGTTCATTTGGTTTGTGTGGGATGGCTCTTTAGCATTCAAAGATAGTAAATCTTAGATCTTGAAGGCAAAAGTGAAGCCTTGGTACCTCAAGAGGAAAACCTTTTGCAGCACTGCAACAGAGTGAACAAATTTTGCCTCCCACAGATAATACCCAAAGTTGGCATGTAACTCTTTTACATTGTCTTTGCTTCCAACCCCAGCAGCAGCAGTAAAGCTGGAGTACAGTTCTTTACGAAGGGCTATTCTTTACATTCCAGCATCCATGGGGAGCCAGGAGGAGCAAGGCAAAAGCTTCAATAGCCCCCACTTGCCCTGGTTGGGAAGGAAAGGCTGGAAAACTTGAGGAGCCAGAAAGCTGATCTTCCCTCCTGTTAAGTGGGCAGGAATGGAGTAATCAAGGAACTGGTTCTAAGAGCAGACAGGAATGAAATGCAATTCAGACTTCATAACTGAAGCTCTTCTAACATCTGTTGATACATAGTGCAAGTTTCCATTCCCCTTAGCAGGAATATTGCTTTCTTTTGGGCCACTAGCCAGTAAGAAATGTCGTATGTGAGGTGGGTTGCTTGCAGGCTTAGCTTTCCACAGATGCTTCACTTCACTTTAAAAGAACAGTTACTAGCCCTTCTGAGTACAGATCGGAAACACTGAAAGAGGAATCAGCAGCTGCAGAGCTCAGGAAAGCTCTTTTTAGACTGGCTCTGCACAAAGACACTTTTGCAGCCCAGCTGGTTGCTTCTTTCTTTCACTAGTGCTTTTCAGAGAGAATCCTGTGGCCAGCAGTGCAATGATAAAGGTGTGAGGGGCACTTTGTTGGCTAACACGTAGTTTTAGCAGAAGTAGGCTGTAGAAACATGCATATGTAATATCCGTTTAACAGTCAATACAAACTGTGTGTGTGTGTTTAAACTACAAATGATATCACATGTGGGATGGGGGAGCAGGAGTCCCTTTCCCAGGATAAGAAAGAAATTGAAGTTGTGTTTTTGCCATTACCTTTTTTCTTTTTCCCAGCGTCATTCTTAGTTTATGTGTCTCCTTCTTGAGCAGCTAGATTTTGCAGATGTTTTATGCTGAACACAGTTTTTTTGCTACACAGTGACCTGTGTGGGTAAGCTTAAGGAAAGGAGCATATGTGCACCCTAGCATAGCACAAGGGACAGTTGAGAGGAAGGAACTTGTGGTTTTTCCTCCCTGAAATGAGAAGAGAGGAAGGTGAATGCTACATAAGAACTGCTGTTACTGAAATAAGCCACAACTTTATTCATCTTTTGGATGAATAGACACTGAATATCCCAATAGACATTTCCTCTTTTTTTGAAGTTCTCAAACCTGCCTGTCTATGTACTCCACCAGTGTCAGGTCTGAAGTCAATACGTGGGGATGGGAGATACCCTGTAGGATTTGTTTGAGCATAACATTTGCACAAGATTAAATGGAGCCATAATATTAAATCCACTCGATGAAGTGCTGGAGCAAGTTAGGATTTGTCCATATTGATGAACATGTACAAGGCTTGCTAGCATGTGGTAGCTAGTTTTAATCTTGCCCCTTGTGTAGACAAGTTACTGCCTTCTCATTCAGTTAGCTGGGAAAAGCTTGTTTTTTTGCTGCAAATGATTAAAGGAAAACAGCTAGTTCTGCTTGCCCAGATGTTTTGCAATATTTAATGAGAGAGGGTGACTGTTCTTCAGCTGTGAATAGAGAAGGCTTCATAAGCCTATCCTCTCCCCTAACCCCAATTTTATAACCAAATAATTTGCCATTCATAAAAGGTTGGGGCTGTCAGGGCTGTGTCTGTAGTGAAGTGGCCCACAGTTCAGCAGTTCTGATGTAGCAGTGCCACTTCAGTCTCCTTTGATAGGTTTCCTATCCTTTTTCTCCCCTAGTTCCCAAGTGTAGTCATTTCAGGTCCATAAAAGGATGGTAGAAGCTGGAGGCACCCTCCAACTCCTGTAGTAAGCCCCATGGTAGGTGCTGCAAGCGGAATGCGTAGGGAACAAATCACAAAACATCCACAGTTTGGTGTCCCTAAATAGCATCTCCCGTCACTGCTGGAGACAGTCTAGTGGTCTGACATAGAGTTTCTTGTGCCTGTGTTGCTAACCTTGTGCAATGGAGGACAGGCCAGATTACTTAAACAGGGGTTTGAGTAGCCAGATGGTTAAAATACTGGTCAGTGTAAATGCCATTTGTACAGGTTTTCAAGAGTGGCTGCCTTTTGTTGCAAAACACATTAAGGAAATACTTAATTTTTATTGGAGTAACTTGAATGGAATAGATATTTTCATTCCTTCTTTCCTCTGTGCTAATGGGATACTGTAATTTGATTTTGTCTTGGGACATCAGTTCTTAGATGGCTTGCCCTCAAACATTAGGTTTTGTATTAGTTTAAAGTATTCTTTTCTAAACTGAGTATGTTTTTCAGGGCATTTTGGAAAGAACAGTGAAGTAAAATAGAATATGCATCTCCTCCAGATTTCACCAAGAATATTTCCTATAATAAATAGTGGCTGGTGTCAGAGTGACTTTCCAAAGCTGGGTAAACGAAGTCAGTTGACACTTCAAGTGGCTGAAAAGGACATTTAAAATGTTCTACTTGAGGCAACTGTTTTGGGAAATTTGGATGCTCGTGTGTTTGTGCAAGGCTTCTAGCACTTTAGGCTTTTTTAATGGTCAGAGGCTTTTATATCATCTCTGCCACACAATTGTTTGACAAGCAGCTATAATGAAAACAAGTTTCTGATGTCTTTCTGAATGTAAACTTCCTGATCTTTAAGGAAAGGTAAGCTTACAGGGTTTCTTTATGCCACCCAACTGCCTGTTTGTGCAAAAATTTCTGGAGATCTCAAAGGCATTAAGTTCCTCATATCCTGTAAAATTTGACTAAAGTTAGCCAAAAGGGTTCTAAAGTTCTTTAGGGAAGGAAAGAGGGGGTATGCACACATACATACAGGGTATGGTTGTATAAATCTCATTTTATGCTTAGACCACATGCAGTCTAACAGAACAAAAAGCCTTTTACTGTACTGCATTTCATGCTCTAATGGAGTTCTGTGTCATCTGGGGCATGAATAGCAATCTGATAGGACACAGTGATGCTGGAGGCCAAGCTGGGTTTGGTGTGGTCACGATAGCAAGGAAAAGATGTCACTAAAGCAATACAGCAGCCCCTACTTGCAGCGTGTTGTGCTCTAGTGGAATTCCAGTTTTATGCTAAAGCAAGTATCAGATGTATTGTGCTGCTGGACCTCTGGCTTGTGAGCAGAGGAAGACTTGTGGATGATGTGACCATTGGAGACCATCTCGGGCATAGTGATCCTGACAGAGTTTTTGATTGGTGGAAAAATAAGGAGGGGGCTCAGCAGGACTGCTACCTTGGACTTCCAGAAGGCAGACTTAGGCCTGGTTTGGGGCCTGTTTGACAGAGTCCCTTGGGAGGCAGTCTTGAAGGGCAAAGCTGTCCAGGAAGGCTGGATGATCTTCAAGAAGGAAGTCTTGAAGGTACAGGAGCAGGCCTATCCCCCGTGCCAAAAGATGAGCCAGCTTGGCTGAGCAGACAGCTTTGGTTGGAACTTGGCTAAAAAAGGATAGCTTAATGCCTTTGGAAGAAGGGGCAGGGACCTCAGGAGGGCTGAAAAGATGCCATTAGACTATGCAGGGGAAAGTCAGAACTAGAACTTTACCTGGCCACTGCTGTAAAGGACAAATGTGTTTCTACAAATGTATTAGTAACGAAAAAAGGATTTAATAGAATGTTGGTTATTTATTGGATGTGGAGGGGCTGGGGAGCATAGTGACAAAGGATGAGGAAAAGGCTGAGGTACTTAATGCCTTCTTTGCCTCAGTCTTTAGTAGTAAGACCAGTTATTTTCTGGGTGGCCAGCCCCCTGAACTGCAAGACAGGGATGGGGAGCAGAAGAACCCTCATAATCTAAGGGGAAATGGTTAGTGACCTGCTATGCCACTTAGACACATAGAAGGATATGGAGCTAGATGGGATCCACCCAGAGGTAATGAACGAGGTGGTGGAAGTGCTTCTCCAAGCCATTTCCCATCATCTTATCACCAGTCCTGGCTAACTGAGGAGGTCTCAATTGACTGGAGATTGGCAAGTGTGACACCCATCTAAAAAAGTGCTGGGAGGAGGATTGAGAGAACTACAGGCCTCTTAGGCTGACCTTAGTGCTGTGGAAGGTTATGGAGCAGATCATCTGGAGTGTGTGCAGGACAACCGGGTGATCAGGCCCAGTTGCTTGACTAACCTGATCTTCTATGACAAGATGATCCTCTTGGTGGATGAGGGAAAGGCTGTGGATGTTGTCTACCTGGACTGTAACAAATCCTTTGGCACTGTTTCCCACAGCATTCTTCTGGAGAAACTGGATACTCATGGCTTGGACTAGTGTACTCTAAGCTGGGTAAAAAAACTGACTGGCTGTGCCCAGAGAGTTGTAGTGAATGGAGCTAAATCTAGTTGGGGGCCAGTCACAAGTGCTATTCCCCAGGGCTTGGTGCTGGGGCCAGTTCTCTTTAGTATTTTTATCAATTATCTCGATTAAGATTAAGAGTGCACACTCTGAGGTTGCAGATGACACCAGCAGGGTAGGAATGTTGATCTGCCTTAGGGTAGGAAGGCTCTGCAGAAGGGTCTGGACAGGCTGGAGCAATGGGTGAAGGCCAGCTGTGTGAATTTCAAAAAGTCCAAGTGCCGGGTCCTATGCTCGGGTCACAACAACTCTGTGCAACACTGCAGACTTGGGGAAAAGTGGCTGGAAAGCTGCTTAGAGTAAAAGGACCTGGAGGTGCTGCTTGATACCAGGCTGTATATGAGCCAGCAGTATGCACAGGTGGCCCAGGAGGCCAATGGCATCCTGGCTTGTATCAGCAATAGTGTGGCCAGCAGGATGGGGGAAGTGGTTGGCTCCCTGTACTCAGCTCTAGTGAGGCAGCACCTTGAGTACTGTGTTCAGTTTTGAGCCCCTCACTACAAGAAAGACATTGAGCTGCTGGAGTGAGTTCAGAGAAGGACAACAAAGTTGGTGAAGGGTCTAGAAACACAACCCTTAAAAAGAGTGGCTGAGGGCACTGGGCTTGTTTAGTCTGGAGGAAAGGAGTCTGAGAGGGGGACCTTCAAGCTCTCTACAACTACCTGAAAGGAGGCTGTAAAGAGGTGGGGATTAGTATCTTCTGCAAATAGCAAGTGATAGGAAGAGAGGAAACGTCCTCAAGTTGTGCCAGGGGAGGTTTGTGTTGGATATCAGGAAAAACTTCGTTTACTTGAAAGGATTGATAGGCACCGGAATGGGCTGCCAAGGGAAATGGCCAAGTCACTATCCCTGGAGGTATTTAAAAGAAGTCTGGATGGGTGCTTAGGGATATGGTTTGGTGGTGGACTTTACAGTGCTGCGTTAGCAGTTTGACTTGATGATCTTGAAGGTCTTTTCCAACCCAAATGCTTCATGATCTTTTACTTGATGTTTTATACCAGCTAGGGTGTGGGCTGCTTTGGTTATGGAAGAACAGATTCATGCCACAAAAGCTTCAATTGTCCTGCTGTGACTTGTAGGAAGGTGGGCCCCATGTTTTCTTGGGGCTTACCTGCTACCCTCTTATCTTTAGAGGAGATAGCCCTGTGCAAATCTGATAATCTACAAACATCAGGCAGGGGAGGACAGCTAATCTCTTTTAAAATATTAGTCCTGAGGAAACTCCTGTTAATTTTGCAGTAACATGTAAGGGCCGTTTCAACAGCCATTTCAACAGCAAAGAAACCAAAACCAACCAAACAAAAAAACCCAAAAAACCCACTGTTTTTTCTACAGCAAATTGGCTTAGAAAGTAACAAATTAAAATTATGGAGGGAGCTGATGATTTTCAGTGTGTGAAGCTGTCACTGCAGCCGGGACTGGGTTGATTGTCTGCCAGGTACCCTGGCAGGATGGCTGCACATCTGCTTTCTGCGTCTCATCTGGCCACAGAGGCATTTTAGCCACTACAGGGCAATCTCAGGAGGAGGAGGACTACAAGACCATGAAAGAGGATGTGTGGTTTAAAACTAAAACCTTAGTTTTAGGTTTGTCTGTTCTTTTAAAAAAAACACACACCCTTCCCCCTCAGAGATACTAATTTTCAGTTGTGGGAAGGAAGTGGATTGTGTTTTATCTTCACTGAGGTCTGAGAGTCCTAAATGGGCATCTCTGTGTAGCCCTGAGAAAAGCATGTAAGCTTTCCCATCATTCCCTACTGACTCATTTAGGCAGCTTTTCCTTTCAGACAGATGGCAATTGAAGATTACCATCACAGACAATTAGCTTTCCTCTTGTATAGGGAAGGGAAAATGAGGTGGATAATCCAGGTCTGTGAACTCCACTATAGGATGAATAACCCACTGAAAGCTAGCACTGTAATACAGGCTGTTGTGGTGTAACTTTATAGCTCTGCATATGCAGAAATACATAAATGGACTTGAGCAAACTTTTCCATAAGGAGCTGAGTTCGCTTTCAACAACTAACAGTTGCTCTGTGAAGAATTCCAGTTCTGCTTTTGTCTTTTAGCCTGCTCCTTTGTCATCCTTGTTTTTTATTTTGAATTTGATGTTAGCTTTGTCTAATAAAACAGACAATTAATGATATTCTGAATGCTGAAGTGGGATACAAATACATTTGTTTGCTTTAAAAAGCTAATAACCATACAAATAAGGTTTTTAAATCACACGTAGATGTACTGGCAACCTCTCCCATTCAGAAAAGACATCAGAATTTTACATGTGATGTTAAATGTTCTTTAGGACTATGTTTGTCAGCTATGTTGTATATTTCAAAATATCTTTCATATCATAACCCTCAAATAAGTACTGTTTGGATATTGTATGTGGTAGTTTTTCCATTATTTACATTTAAGAAATGAAACAAAGCATTAAAAGCCTTTAGGGAGTGAGATACAGGCTCTGCTGCAACCTGTACAACAGTTCCTTGTTAGCTGAAAACACTGAAGTCCACAAAGCATTGTTATATTTATGAAGTTGTTCATTGGAACTTTTCTGCTTAGAGGTTTTTTCTGTTGTTGTTATAAATAGTGTTTTTTGAGCTTTAGTGCTAAGAAGACATAGCTACATGTAGCTAAGGCTTTTGAAAACAGCTGTAATGTTTACAATATTTGAGCTTTTGCAGTGTGGCACTGTGAATTTGAGTTTAGCTTTCTTCTGGTAGTTAGCAGTTAAGGTGTGTGTGCTTTTATTCCTTTTCAAGGTCCAAAGGCAATGTGGATGGATTCATTGAAATGCTGAGAGCATTGAAAGCATAACAGACATCAGTGTTGTCAGAGAAGCTGCTCAAACACTTGGTGTCCTGCAGCTTTTTCTGGAGCTAGGAGGGTCAGGTCCCTGGGAGACTTCCAAGACTTAGTAGTGTGGGGTATGTGCTACCATTTATCTCCCTTTTCCTCTCTCCCTGAATTAATTTAGCTTCACACTTTTCACTGACTTGTTTTGCAGCATTCCTGAGAATCCCAGAGCTCTCCGTTATTATGCATGCATTACAGCAGATTGACTTGCAGAATCTGCTGTTGGGCTAAATTCAGTCTCAGACAGTTGGGGATTTGGGTTTTTTTTTTAGGTGGTTTGTTGGAGGTTTTTTTAGCAGTTGAGGGAAGAGAGGGAGCAATACAGAAAAAAAATCAGTGAAAATAGTATGTTTGGGGCTCTGACTACAGAGAGGCTTTGCATGCTACTTGAAAATTCAGCTGTTGAGTTTTATATGCTTGTAGGAGCACGTTCACACTTATTTGTTGCACCTCTTAATCCACACAACTTGAATAATGTAACTTGTTGCTTTTTAAAACAAGGGAACAAAAAATACAGTAAAACTGTGGCATCACTTGCTGGCAGTCTGTGCATACTTGAATTTCTTGTGACTGGAGTTTGCAAATGCTGCTGTGGAAACTAGTCATACAAAAAGCACCTGCATCTGTTTATGGACAGGTTCTGACACCGGTACAAATTGGGATTTGTACTGTTATGACTAAACAATAAATTAGTCTGATTCACTTGGAACTGCCTTACTGTTGATGTAGATGGGGAACATTTCATTCTCTGGATAGTGGTATTAAAGCAATTAAATTAATCTCTTTTTTTTTCTTTTTTTTAAACACATTTTCTCTGCCACCGCCCTTAAGAGCCCTAATTTTGCTTGTATTTTTTGTTTGGTTTGGGGTTTTTTTTGTGATTTATTTTGGCCTAGGGTTGAGGTTTGTCTTTATTTTCCCCAAGCTGGTAAATGCAGTTTCGTAATTCCCAGCCATTTTTGTGAGACCTGAGATTAAATCTCTAGCTACAAATCAGACAGAGCTGGATGTTTTAGATATCCCAGGCATCATTAGAAGACAAAGTGTGCCTTGTTTTAAGGTGAACCTAATGCTGTAGTAAATGTGCATACGTAATACAGATAAAATTCTTTGTTCGGACCTTTATTTATTTAGATTGATCGTGGTTTCAGAGGAGAAAAATTAGTGAGCTTGTATAGATTGTAAGTGAACTGTTTTGAAACGTGACTAATTTGCCTATTTCCAGCCTTTTCTTCTCCACTTATTTCCATATTTCCTCTCTGGGAAAGCTAAGAAGGACTGTTTGGTTGACCTCAAGCCTCTGACTCTGCAGGCACTCATGGACAAAGAACACAGAGTGTGAATGAGTGGCTGATGCTTTGGTGAGATGTGTGTCTTTCTGTAGTTTTGGGTTTTCTCAAGCCCTGTGTAGTATGTCTGTCTGTCCTTGTTTAAAAGGAGGTGAAGAAGCAAAACAACTCAGCCCCATGGTGCTCTATTGCTTCAGGAAGAGCAGCTCTCTCAAGTTGACAGAAACCTTAATTACACAAGTCAAGTTATGAGGAGAAGATGGTGAGATGAACTCTGACCCCCCAGAACATGTTGCATGGCTTGTTTAAATTCTAGGCTTTCTGGAAGAAGAGCTGAAGGGGCAGTGGAAAGGAGAAAGAACTGTGTTGTCAGCAGGGTATGCAGGAGGAGTTGCCTGGATTCATAGCACCAGTTCTCTATGTATTTTTTTTCTATCATGTATTATACTGACATCTACATTGTGTAATATATAAATAGCAGCCTGGCTTAGACTGTCTAAAGCTTCAAGGTTAATCTGGGAGAGTACAACAGGGCTGGAAGAAATCTTTCATCGAAGGCTGTGTTACTGAGTTTGTGATTATTATTTTTAATAATATTTTTTAAAGGTGTAGTTACAGCTGGACTTGTGGTATTTGCTTTGATTTAAGCTTTAAGAATAAGAGCTGTCTGTGCTCAGCTCACACCTGCTTTGGACTTTGCATGCTTAAGTTTTTGAGCAAATCCAAATTTGTTTGTTTTGTGTTGCACTTGGCAGCTCTGTGGCTAGTGGGCAAGGTATTAATTGCTGGTTTGTGCTTCAGTGCACTGGAGGAAGAAAAAAAAAAGCAAAGGGTGTTGGGGAGAGGCCTGTGGAGGGACAGGACAGGGAAAGCATGGGGAAATCGCTGTTTGCAACTTCTGCTCACTTGTACATAAACCTGTAGCTTCTAGTCCTCATCTCAAGGCACTAAGCCAGGCAAGAAGCTGAGGCCGTAGACTTGATCTTACTCTTTATTGTAATTATAGGCAAGTTTTCTGGAAATACGTGATGCTTAGAAAACACCAGTTAGATGAGAATCTAGTAATTATTATTACTCTCCTTTCCCTCAAAGCCACAGGCTGGATTTGGGTCTGCCTAGGGCTGAGTTTTAAACTCAAGTTAGCAGTGTTTACCTGTGCTACAGAAAGTGTGTCCATTGCTGGAATGAGCCCTAAACCATTTTGGAATAATATGGAATATTGCTTTCTCATTAGGAGGGGAAAATACAACAACATTCACCAGCTGAGAAATACAAACCCAACTATCTTTAATGCTTACAGTTTTAGTTGTGTAACAGAGCATGCTATCACCTTGAGCTGGTGCCAGGGATCCCCACTGCACTGTGATAATCTGGGCCAAAATATTAGCTTGGATCTCAAGGGTAGCATAGCAATGCTGTCACGGCCTCCAGCTGGAGGCAACGTGTTCTGCCTCTTGGCCAGGCCAGTAACTCAGCATCACAGTTCCTCTGAATACTCCTCCTATTTGAGGGTGGTTTCAGTAATACCTAATGCCTGTGCTCCATTTTATTTTACATGTCAGGGTTTTCTGGCAGGAGGCACTGGCTGTTTTTCATCCTAGGAGCTAGTAATTGTTGTCAGTGTAAGTGACATGAAATTTTGCATTGGCAGGCCCCAAATCAGTATCTCTGTGAAACAAGGCACATCATTGATTTCAGTTCTTCAGAGAACAGGATTACAGCAGTCTTTTGCAGCCAAAAGGGGGACTGTTTCAGTAAGCTTTGAAAAGCTTGTAGTAACTTGACCTAGGCTTGTACATGTCTTCCTGCTATCCAAGAAACACTCTTGAGTGCGTGTGAAACTTCTCTTTCTTTAACCTTTCAGTTTTTTCTCTTCTTGCCCCCACTGTAGGACACAGGCAGAGGGAGGGGAGTGCAAAAGGAGTTTCACCATTGATTGAACAGATGATGTTGCACTAGATAAAAAGGAGGGAAGAAAAAGAAAGTATGAGTGTGGTGGTAAGACTCTTAAGTCAGGGCTTGCAGGCCTTTTGAGGCATTTGCCAAACTCCCTATTAATAGCATGCCTAGTGTTTATCCTGCATAAGAGTGGAAGGCTACAAACCCTTGTTTCACAGATCTTGCCTGAAATGATGAAGGGCTTAGGTTTGTCTAGAACAAGCCCCTAGTATCTGATGTTTTTTTTTTTTTCTTTTTTTCTTTTAAAGGTGGTAATGGGAATGAGGTAAGACTCTGAAGCAGGAGATGAAGGTTTAGAGGGGTGTAGGTGCTGTGTTGCCTATTATGCCTGAGATACAGAGATAAGTTGTGCTCATCCCCAGGTCTGCTTGCAGCATTCTCGAGGGGAACTAACCGCCCTCTTGCACCAGCTCTCCTGTCCAGGTAAATTAGGTTTGCAAGGGGTGGAAACACAATAGACTTGAGTGGACTCAGACTTTGCCAATAGCTTCTAGCTGAAGAATATGCCTGCATGAAGGAGTTCCTGAGCTTATGAGTAGGCCTGGAGTCACACAAGAGGGGAGGTGATGCAGAGATCTCCTTGGACACAAGCAAACTGAAGTGGTAATTGTCAGTGAAAAATGGTGATCAAGTGGCTTTTCCTCTTTGCTTGACCTAACTTTTGGGCATGTTCTGGTGAGGAACAAAATATTGCTGTCTACACCTGGGAGACAAAAATGGGATTAAGTAATCACAGTCTGCAAAATAAGTGTATTGCTGTCTCTGGTGGTACAGAATATGTTTTACTATTAGCAGGATGGTGAAAGCAAGTAGGAGGCAAGCACTTAGGCCCTAAACCAAATCTATTAATTCATGCAACCTGTCTTGAATTAGTGTGCAGCTGCACATGAGGTCAGGTGGACACAGCTCTAGTCTACATCTTTCCCAGTAGATTAATGTCAGCAGAGGCTACATTTCTGGCTGTAGTAGCTGGAACAGAACAAGGGTTAACTAAATCTATTCAACATCACTGCTACTCTGCTACTAAAACTATTGGACATCATTGCTTGTTGAGTTACTTGGAGAAAAGAATACTTTGCTATTTGTTTGTGTGTTGTCTTCATTTTGACACAGTAAGACCTTAGGCCTATGGTGTCACAGTTTATGTACACCTTGAGGAACAGGAGTAACTACTTTTGTTCCCTGTGGGATGGGCTAGTTAGCAATAATATTTTCTGATTAAGATGCTGTTGAACTTCAAAACCAAATAATTGGTGCAGGAGTTAAAAATGTAATTTTAATTCAGGGCCACTTTGTTTGGATAAACCAATATATCTACCTTCCTTATTTAAACAACATCTCTTGGGACTTCTGTTTCTCAAGAAACTAAAATTGAAAGCAGCATTGGAAGTGAAAAAAATTAAGGAGTGCACGAGGCAAGGCACTGGACTGACTCAGCCACTTCAGTACTTTTAAAGACTTTGCTGCAGTGCTAATTTATTGTCTGCTACAGCATTTCTTCCAAGAGGGGAAAGATCTGTGAATATACTTAGTACTGGAAGAGTTAATGATGAATGATGTATAGATTTGGCAGAAGAAATGTATAGATGCATGCCATAGTGTGCTAACATTTTGGTAGCTTTGCTTGAGACAAATGACTGTAAGAGAGCACTCCCTTCTTGGTTGTATCTCTGCATAGTTGTTCTGCTGGGCATGTGTTACATCCTGACCAAAAAGAAGCAGTGTTGCAGGACTGGTGACCACAAGCAAGGCTGCAAAATAATGACATCTTAAAAATCCAGATGTTTCTTTTCAAACCCCAGTAGGTTTTTATGTGCTTTTTCCCTTGTCCCTTTACATTTCAAGGTCCACTCTAAACACATTTTCAAGTTCACTTTCCCTCCTCCCCCACAACTACCAGGGCCAGGAATTTGAGGTCTGAGTGAGCTGAGATTTTCATTCTGTCAGCAGCAATAAGTTAAAATGTCACAAGGCTAGGTGTGGAGTTAAGATTGTTTTAAGATGAGTAGTATTTAATTTAGTAGTAATCACTTTTTAGTTAAATATTTATTAACTATTTATATTAGCAGTATTCAAAGCTTTACAAAATAAGTGGGACAGATGGAAGAGCCTTCGGAATTGTGTTTTTTAACAACCTAATTTTAAGCAAGAAAAATAAGATTTACGAGTGTTACAGAAAAAAAAGCATCATAGCATGGTCATGTGATCGGCCTGTCCAAGAGCTAGAGTTTCCTGCATATGATGTTTTTTAATTGGTGCCATGGCTATATCAACTGCATATATAAGCTGAAAGATGACCAGAGGCTTTGTGGTAGTGT
Source organism: Heliangelus exortis (assembly GCF_036169615.1). NCBI lineage: Eukaryota > Metazoa > Chordata > Aves > Apodiformes > Trochilidae > Heliangelus > Heliangelus exortis. The sequence goes on along the minus strand of NC_092422.1, from coordinate 112,335,617 downwards.
CTTATTTCAGATACCACACTTACTGAAGTAGAATAAAGACGTAGATGTAAGTGAAGATGCAGCTCTGACAAGCACATTGATTCCCCACTTCCACCAAGGAAGGAAAGAATCACCCTCTGGGCTTATATAGCTGATTTGTCTCTATGGAGGCTGCTGGAGTGGATCCATCTATCCATGAGAGATGTAGGCTGATCTCTGAGATCTCTTCATACTGTAACAGGGGGTCTGTCTTGTCTAAACCTGTAATTGTAGCTCTACCTTGGCGGGGGTGGGAAACTGAACAGTGGAAGTTAGCATTGATTCTTATTAAAAAATGCTAATAAATCTTTTTACAACATGCATCCCAGTGTTTGCTTCCTTTCAGTAAATTGACCAGCTAACACCATGAACGTCAGGAGCTGGCCTGCTGGGTTCCTCTTCCCTTTCATTTGTGTGGGTGGCTGTAGGGTTTTTAGAAAGAGGAGGGAATTGAATAGCTGAGTTCCAGCTTTGTCCTTCGTGTTTTGCTTAGCCCTGACTGACCTTGACCTCGGGGCACCATGACCTCTGTCAGGTTGATGAGCTTAAATCAAGATGCTGGGTCTTGCCTTGTGATAATTAAGCTGAAACGTGACAGTCGTTTTACATCTGAACTGAGTCTTTTCAGATGCTTCTTCTCTTGCATCTATGACTATGGGAATTTTCTAGTGCAACACTTGCATCGTAGGAGTCTGTTTTCCTTTGATTAACTTTCTCTAACACTCAGCTGTTTTAAAATAGGAAGGGAGAGCTGGAAAATGCTGTCACCCTTACTGTGCACCCTCAACAATTTCTTCTGTAAACAAGGCAATGGTTCTGTTACTAAACCAGGTTAAGAAAGTCTTCATTAAAAAGATCATTTTTCTCACTACAGAACTTTCTCTTCAAGCACTGAATGAAGCCAGGCACTGGCTGGGGGGTGAGATGATGAGAAGACAGTTGTATAATTAAAGATAATTTAATGTTCCTAAGAGCTGAGTTACATGCACCCTTAATGATGTTATGTTCTCGAGTGTGTGCCAGGCTGAATGTCCTACATAAATTACTGGAAGTTGTTACAGATTTCTCATGATCCTGAAGAAAAACCACATTGACTTCCGTGCTCTTGTTTTAATGATTTTTTTTTTTTTTTCAGGCTGTATGAATGTCTTTGTAAATACTTTGCAAATAGGATGATGTTTATTTTACTGTCATGAATGATTTTGTTTTTAAAAGACCCTTTATGGGTAGGTTTACTTTGTTTTTTCTTGTAGCTTGTTCTGACTGTTCAGCAAGGTTCTCTTTTACACTGAAGTCAGCAACTTTATCTGAATGGTGTTCTATTGTTTAACTGAAGCTTGGATTGATTGAATTAGGGAGTAAAAAGTAAACATTTGATTTCCACTTTAGTCAGATATTTTGAAAGTTGCAAAGCAGAGTGTAAAAATACTGACAGTAAAAAGAAAACTGAGAGCACACAGTATTATTATTTTTTTCAAGTAAATGAGTAAATTGCTGCTAATGACTCTTGACTAAACCCAGTAGGTGAGATTTTCTTTAATATTTTTTCAGCTTTAAGGAAAAACTCTTACAAAATTATTCAAAAAGCTCAGGGTTTGCTCTAGAAGATGAGAATGACTGCCAAAAAAAATTTTCAGTGACTCTTAAAAAGAGTTGCTGGAGTGGTGAGGGAGGCAGTGTTACTTCCCAAGGAGGGATGAAAGGATGTTGAAATTGCAACAGCTGCAGCCTACGAGTATTTAATCCAGAACAGAGTAGGACAACCTAGAGGATATGCATAAGGTTAATAGGTTATAACTTCTTAATTGTATGGCTTTGTTACCAGTAGATGTTGCTGTAAAACCCCATCTGTGACCCTGCAATTTAATGCCTATGAAAGAGATGGAGGGGGGGAAAAATAAATGAGGAGGATGTGACTTGTGGCACTTAAGTCATTGTAACAAATACTTCACTGTGAATACTTCAGAGGTTAAGCATCTTGAGTGGTAGTAGTTTGCTTCTCGATTTCTAATAACAAAATGCAGCTCTCTGTAGTAGTTTCTTGGTCTTAATTACAAGGTATGATGTTAAGATGGTACTAGCATAAAGCGTATTGCTGTAAATCAGTTTGACTTTATCTACTTTGAGTTTCACTTCCTTAGGGCTGTTTAATACTTTATTTTTTTTTTAAAAAGCAACCTGAAATTAAAAAAAAAATTTTTAAAAAAGAAAAACAACAAAACAACTCAGAAGAAAAACCCATAAAGCCAAAGGTTTTGCTTTTGGAAAATGCAGCAATATGTTTGGATATGGCTTGGTTTTGCTGGACATCTCTTTGTTACCTCTGCTTTAAAATACAGATATGTAAGTAGGTCTTTATGCATTGTGTGGATTGAACGTGATAAGCATGATAGGGGGGAAGTGACAATAATAGGGGACAAGTGACAATAATGGAAGGATGTAACTCTTCAGTAAATTTTCACAGTAGTTTGTAGCCAGAATGGCTATTTTGGACCTTTGGAAGATTAAGCAGCAGTAATTCAGAAAGAGCAGTTTAGTGCGTTAGACACGTGCAGTGCAGAACTTGCTTTATCCCAGCATGTCTTGCCAGACAGGTGAGCTTCTGATATTTCTTTGGTTTCCTCCTACTAAACTGTGAAGTAAAAACTCTTGAAAAATGAACACTTTGTCTGTTGTTTCCTCTGTGCCCACAGGTTGGGTACTGCTTCTCTTTATGATGTACAAAGCCCAGCACTTTCCTGTCACTTGAACAATGAGGTCTGGTGTGTGTCAGGAGCTGGAGGCTATGCAGGACACAAGAGCATAAGCAGATAGCTTCAATACAGCTTTAAATGTCCAAAACCAGACTTAAAGAATATTCAGTGATCCTAAAACCGGGCAGTTTCATTTTGTGGCAGCTCCTGTCCTGTTCTGCTTCATGGGCATCATCCTGTATGCCTCCTGCAAAGTGCCAGTGCTTGTTTAACTGTGTATTTATGGAAACCAATTGATAGTGGGTGGCACAAGAAAGGGGAGGAGTGCAGGTGCCTATGAAGGCCAACTTCTGACCCAGGAGGATGGTGTCTTTGGGCTACCAGTGGACGTGAAATGGCTCCTACTCTGACATACTTCTGGAAGGACCCATGTTCCTCTTTTGTCTTAGAGAGAAGCTAGAGTGAGCCTCTTTCAATGCTTCTGTGTTACCAATCAGAATGGTAGCACAGAATGTGTGGTGTTACCTACCACACAGTATGCACGTGTGGTAGGTGCAGAACAGTATTCAGCTTCTGTCACCAGGACTTTGTGTGAGAAATCAAACCAGAGTGATCCTTTGTAAAATTTCTAATGGTTGAGAATGGTTGTAATAATGGTTGTCTTTTTTTGTGGGTTTCCAGGTGCTTTACAAAAATTCATTTTAATAGCTTAAGTTGTATTTAAACTTCTCTTGTTTTTCTTACATTTCAGATCTACCAGTCATGAAACGAATTCTTCTGTTTTTTATCCTGGCTGCTGCTGTTATGTATGGAATACTTCATGGAAATCTGTGGAGAAATAACCTCTACTGGTATGGTGATGCTTTGTTTGCTTATAGTATAGACACCTTCATCTCTTTGTTAGAGATGTGGCTCTGAGATGCTGTGTCTGTGAACAGCTATTTTTTCCTGGTATTCAACAGAAGTGATTACTACTCCGTGTGTGTTGTGTGGTTGTTCTGTCCTGCATCTCCTTCTCTCGTGTCACTTTAAAACCTACTAGTTGATTTGAGCCTAGTTTTATGGAGAGGTCAGAATCTCATAGATACTGAGGCCCCTTGGAGTTTGAAAATAGGCATTCAGGTGAGGAGAGATACTGTATTGGTGTGTGTGATGTGTCCATATCTCCCTTTACCCCACATGTGTTTAGTGTTAGCCTGTTCCCTTAGTTGTCTGGTAAATAATGTGGAAGAGACCTGATTCACACATGGGAATAACTGTAGGTGTAGTGGGCACCTTTTGAAAAAATAATTGGTTTAGTCTTGGTGGCAACCTTGTGGGAAGTGAGCCTTCACTATCTCAGTAGTAACCTTGTGGGATGTGAGCCTCCAATGTCTCCAGGCTGTATGGGAGAGGTGGCTTGGGACCTAAAATTCAGGGTGCTAATCAAAGAGGTTGAGTTTCCATTGGCTTTTGCACAGCTGTGATCAGAGCTGACAAGCGTGTTTGTGTTATGAAGATAATAGTGATAGCTTTTTAAAGTAGTGATTGTACCTCTGTTTCTTTTTATAGCATACAATTGATACAAATGGCTTTCTGTTGTGGTTTCTGTTTAAAGCAAACCACAGTGTTGTGACATTTCCCTTTTTGCAGGATTAGCTTTTATGGACAGACTTCCTCTGTGAGGGCTTCTCCTTCCTATGAGACTAGTGGAGTTACCCAGTAAGTTAAGCAGTTGAGTCTTTTGGTGGTGGGTTTGTTTTTGGTTTTTTTTGTTGGTCGGTTTTTGGGCAGGTGGGAGGGATTGAGACTAAAATCAATAGTCTTTGTAGACTCCCCGTTCAATTGATACAGCTGTGTCCATTGACTGTTTCTGTGATGAACACGATGTCTGGCAGAAAAGAATTTGTCCATTTCATGTTTCCAATGTTTGCTTAATATTTTTGGCCACTTTCAGTGACTGTCTGTAACGAGCAATGACTTGTTGGAAGGGCACTTGCTTGCATCTTCCACATGTCTGCAGCTCTGAGTTATACCTGAAAAAATTAGCAAAGTTATGTGTGCAACTTCTGTCCTTAAAATAAGTCAGAGGTGTGGTTCACTTATGTTGGGCATGTGTAAGCAGATCTTGTGCTAGTAAATTCCTGCTGTTAGGTTTGTGGGATTAATGAGTGCCTATGCTAAAACTTAAAAGCTGGTCTCTGTTCTCTCTGAAGCTACCCTGCAAAATGCTTTGAGGCTGATGCTGGGAAGCAATGAGCTGTCCAGATGATAAATTTCAGAGGGTGTTTTCTCAGTGCCAGTATTCTCATGACAACTTGAGGTTACCAAAAGCAATTGACCTTATTGGTCTCTTTGGCTTGTGGTGCTATTGTGGTGGTTTCATCCTTCTGTTCTTAATGCAGCCCAGATGCATGCATTGCTCAGATGAACTTTACCCTTCCTCCTGGGCTTCATCTATGTTATTAATTGGGCTAAATTGGCAAGGTGGGAATGTGCTTAGAAGTGTCTTAGCCTTATTATGAGAGGAATGACTTCTCCCCAAAGACTCTCATTTTCCTTGGAGGACCTTGTGTGGTGCTGTCTTTCCCCCCTCTCCTCTCTGAGTAGTGCTGGTGGTGCTATCTGGTAAGGCTGCAAGGGTGGTTCAGCCCAGGTGTCCCACTTCTCTGCAGATGGGCCTGAGATCACACCTCTGGTTACTGCTGTGCTGACAATTGCCAAGCAAGGGAGGTTGCAGACCCCTTGAAGCAGCACTTTGAGAGAAAAGCCTTTACTAGTAAAAGTAATCATAGTATAATGAGAGAGAGATCCATCTTTATAATACAGACAAAGGCAACAATGAAAATTTGGCATGGTGTTAACTCGGTAATCAATTTTTACTAATCTGGCTTGTCCAAGTTTCCCTACTTTGTTGCTGCTACCCATTCCTGTTCTTGCTATTTGTTTAAAATTATTCTTTTGCAGGCTGCCACCTACGGCTGTGGAGAGAAGGAATGTGCTGGACACTTGTCTCTTGAAACCAGCATTTGAGTCTCTACTGGGGTGAGTCTTCTGTGGGAATTGGAGGGGGAAAGAAAAGGCTGTGCTGATTGAGGTAGAAATAGGCTATTGACATATTTTGGGACTATTTTTCGTTTTGATTCACCTCTGAAAATGCAGCATTTGGGCGTGGGTTCATTGCTGCTGTTCCTGCTTGTGGCAAAACAAGTTGTTTAGCTTATCACTGATCATCATCTGAACAATATCATAGAACTAGCTCAGTATGCTGATGTATGTGCTGAATAAATGTCCTCTTTAAATATTGCAGCTAGTAACAGTGAAACTATATTATTGACTGACATACAAGTCTTATGGTTTTTTTTTTCCCTAGTCCTTTTCCTGTAAAAAGAGCCTTCATGTCCAAGGCTGAAACTCAGTCATTCAGCTATTAATACAATGGACTTAAAAGATTAAGATTTTTTTAGTAGCTAAGTATTTCTGTAGCAGCCAGGGACCAGAGAAATTTTGAAAGAAGAATATGAAATGTGAAAAAATTCATCCAGTCTTTAATATAGAAGATCCTTCCCCTTCAATGAAATTTCAAAATGTAATTGTAATGAATTTTGGAATTATTCCTTTTGTTCCTCTGACAGTATTGTTGAATTGTGTGTAGGGGTCTAGGGGTCCTCTACTTGAAGGAACTCATAGGAAACTTTCTTTGAAAGAAGCAATTGTATGAAAAAAGGAAGAGCTTCAACCCAAAACAAAAGAGGTGTCTGGTCACAAAATTGCATCCAAGATGTTTGTGAGGGAATACTAAGGGCTTTTGTTATTGGAAGTCTTAAATGAAGAGAGATCAAGGAAGTGCTGCAAAACAAGAAGCTGACAGGCTGTGTTATTTTTGGCTTTGTGTTTTACCTGACGGAAGACTGAGTATGCTCCTGAGAAAGCTTGGGAAGGTGTTTAGATCAGGTTTTGGCTGCGGGAGTCTTAAAGCTCTAAAAAAAGACACCATTGCTTCTTTCTGTCCTCTTTATGCACAAGACGACATGGCTTTAGTTCAGTGCTATTATTATTTTAAAGAACATGAAGGATCTCAGGTTTGTCTTTCCTGAAGCAGTCCTACAGTCTAACCAGTTTTGGTTAGCTGCCTGACCCAGAGAGGAGCTTCTGGGTCCCTTGCCCCGAGGATGTGCTCAGACTGCAGATGCACAGCAATAAGACAGTAGGTACAGAGCTGGAACAATTTTTCTGGAATATTTCCATAGCTCCTTTACAGGGGTAGATTGTGTGAGCTGAAGATCTGGTCTGTGCACTTTGGTAATAGCCTGGGGAGGCTGCAAGGATTTCTAACCTGGCAGAATTATTTATTGGAAAGGAACCAAAGCTGGAAGAGCTGGAATTAAGAATCTCTTTGCAGTAGGTAAATTATTTATTATGTCTAAGCTTACCAGCTGCTTCTGAACAGCAAGGCAAGTTATTACATTTAATATGTGTGTTAAGTGCACAATGTCTCAAAGTCAGCTGGTATTGCTTAGTTTACCTATGGCCCAACTCTTGGTGTGTGGGCTATGGTGTGTTTTTTGTTGTTTTTTGTTTTTTCTTTCCATTTTACTGTTGTTGGATACAACTATATGTTGGATAAGTATAGTTTAGAGTGTGATGGATGATTTGTGAAACAGAGAGGATTTTTTTTTTTAATAGCTATTAAGTATTCTTAGTGGAGAAACAAGTCATGCTGGCTATATTAGTGACCAACACCAGGTTTTCTTTCTCACTGTGACTGTATACTTCTTTGTTAATATTTTAATACAAGACCTAGCATTCAGGATTGCTACAAAGTCAACCAGTTCAGTGAGTACCTGGTGACTTAATTTCAAGGTGAAGCCCAGGGCATGGTAGCATGTGACAGGATTGTCTGCTGTTCAATCATTTGTCTAGACTTGGCAGATAGGGTAATAAGAGTCCCTTCCCTGCTATGAGAGAACTCATGGCTGTGGTTACTGTCTTTTGAAGAAAGAATTGACCCATTATTTCTATCTTGATGCTTGCAAGGTGTGATGCCATTGTGTTCTAGTTTGAAGGAGGAATGCATTTTTGAGGAAAATGTGTTTGTGATCCCCACGTGCTATACTTCTCATGGCAGGGCAGCCCTGGCACACATACCCTGGGATACTTTCAGACATCTGATTTATGAATAGGCTAGAAGGTGCAATGTAGGAGCATGCCTGATGTGCTGCAGCTTGCTAGGAGGTGTTTGATCTGTGGGATCCTACTAGTGCTAGTCCAGAGTAGAAATAGCCACGATGTGTGTAATGGGAAGAGGAGAACTCCATGCGTTTTTGCTGGATGGATAGAAATCCTGTTTCCACAAATTATTTACTAGTGTAAACTCAGCCATAAAGTGCCACTTGTTTGGACTAGGAGCACATCTCAAGCTGATTTTCAAGTTAAAACAACATGTTTCAAATAACATTTTTATTTATGAAATTGCCATATAGAATTTCCATTCTGCTTCTGTTACGTACTTTTCAAACCTGAAGTTGTCTTTCTCTGTTATGTGTTCTCTTACATATGCTGTTTCATGGTGTAAGCTTTGTCATGCAATTTTAGTGACTCTGTATATCTTACACTAGCAGAAAGATAATTTTGACTCACTCTCCACCTTTATCTTCCAGTATAAAATCATCCCATTTTTTTATCATCTGCATTCTTTCCCTGTGTTCATGAGTTTATTCTCTTATAAAAATTGGTGTTACTTGAGCTGCCATAAAGTAAGCTTTTGTTAAAAGCAAATGCATGAATTATTGGCTTAATCAAATGCATAATGTCAATTTTGAAACTTGTTCCTTTTTCCTTTCATTAGTGTTGAGAAAATATACCCGTTCCTGTGCTCCAATGATTTTATTAGAGTGGCAGAGTTCCATGGGAGTGATAAGTTTGAACTACCTTATGGAATAAAGAGAGCAGGTTTGTGTACCCCATTTACATTTTTTTTAAAAAAGAAATATCTAAACGTTACGTAAAGCCACCTGAATCTCTGGCCTTGGTCTTTTATGTTCACTGAAATCAATCTTTTTGAGGGTACCTAGCAGTGACTTAATGTTTGCATTTAGTCCTCGGGCCTGGAACCTTCCTGTTCTTAATAAAACACTGTTGGGATTGCCACTCTTAGCAGAGAAGCTCCAAATGGGTGGGAGTGAGGAAGAGTGAATCTTACTCAGCTTCATTTGTATGGGAGCTGGAGTGCTAAAAATATTTGCCTAGTGCTTTGCTAAGTAAAATATCATCTGGGTCAGTGAGATGGGGTTTGATCAACACACCAAAGCTGATTGGGATCCAGAGTCCTACTGAGGCAGAAGTCTTCAGGTTGGAGCAGTTACATCAGCAAAATTCCCCTTCTACTAGGCTAGCTTCTCCCTCCAGGGAAGGTGTCACTGTCACTGCATGGGGTATTCCCAATGCTTCATGGCTCCTTCCTCGTGCCTGCTGCCTGTGCTGCTCAGGGCAGAGTAGACCTGGACAGAGACCTTAAGGGCCTTAGTCACCCTTTTGGAAAGGGTTGTAAGGTTTCAAGTGTCAGAGTGTGACACTGAGCAGTGCACCTTTCTAGTTCTCTGCACATCTGGGCTTTAGACTCTTGATTTGCCCTCCCTCAGTGTAACAAGGATGGTTCATTTTCCCACACCCCTGGGGCTGTGGTGAAGTAAAGCACATTTGAGAATGAGTAGAGAGCCTTGGTGAGTGTCCAGCAGGCACCTGCCTGCTGAGAGAAGGTTAAGAGTGAGCTGTGATAGTGACCACAGGCTGGTTTGATGTCATTTCACAAAATATGCTCTTGCTGTTCTTTTTTTCAACTAAAGGTTGGTAGAAGAAAATAAGTCAGGATGCTGATCTTGAAAAATTTCCTAATTTTTTATTTACTGTAACTAAGGTGTTTATGATAGAAATCCCATGCAGTTTTCTAGCAGAGGAGTGTCGGGGTAGGAGAATCTTCCCAGATAGGAGCTCTGACAAACCTATATTTCTTTGGCTTCATTTATTGACCTGTATCCCTAAATTAGAAGTGTTCTTATTTTGAGCTTTTTTATGCACAGCGCATAAAACCTACTATTTCTGAAAATGCTGTAGTCAAGGTGGCATACTTATTTTTATATTGGAAAGCACTCAACTTTTTCATTAATATTCTTTATATTTGCTTTCTAGAGCAATTTTTTCGTTTAGCCCTTTCAAGACTGCAGAACTGTGGACTTTCAAATGAAGATGACAGGTGAGATAGTTTATTTTCTGCTGTTGCTGTTCACTGCATTTTTAATATTTAATAATTATCTGAAAGAGAGTGTCAGTGGTGCTATCTTGAAAGTTAGCCAGAATGCAGATCTGACTGGAGGTGTCCAAGCAATATGTAACCAATTCCAAGATTTAAATAAGTTTGACTTTAAGTCTATGTAGCATTAGCATTCAAGAATAATTTTTTTGTGAGGGACCTTAAACTGTTACAAGTTCTTCTACAAGTGCAGTAGTGTTCACTAAATGCAGTTCTATCATCTGTAGTATCTTTTTGTACTTGAGAAAGTGAAACCACCCCTTAAAAACTGAATATGGTCTCTGCTTTCAAAGTCATTATCAGTGTAATCTAGAGAATGTTTGAGATAAGCAGATACAAACCAGTGGCTGTTTCTACCCTAAAGGAATCTGATGTGTGTCCCTGTGCCATAGTATCTGCTGGCCTGTTGTGTATGCTTGGCTTCCTTTTCCTGTGATTAAGGGAGATGTAGGTGCCCAGGAAAGGCTGTTCCTGGCATTTCAGGAGTAACCAGGGTGTGGCATAGAGTGGGGCATGCCTTAGATAACATGCTTCCCATGCATTTACCTTGCTGTGTTTAAAACTTTTGGTTATAAGACACTTTGTGTGGGGGGGATTGTTTGTTTTTAGAGGGTCTTTTTCTGTGTATGTCTTGGTGGCATTTGTTTGGTTTGGTTTTTTATGTTTGGGATTTTTTGGAGGTAGCATAGTAGGGTTGGCAAGTATCTTAAAATCCTGTGTTTACCAAGTTATGCAAATGACTTGGATTTGCAGTCTAGCAAGCAGCCTGATGACCTGCCATATATAATGTTAATGTGCAGACTTCTTAATAGTGTTAAATGCAAATAATGCTGAGGTTGGCTGTACTTGGTTTTGTGCTTTAATCAAGGAGATCAAACAGAAGACTGTTGCTTCAAGCCAAATGCCAGGATCATGTTTAATTAAACTTGGGTGGAATATGAACAAAATAGTTGTTGCTCAAGCCTAAGAATTATCTTGGTTTTAAAACCCAGTTTTTATTTTCTTCACCTAATGTGTTTCTTCCTTTCCCTGGTGTTTAGCATCTATTTTTAGAAAGGAAAAAAGGAAAAAAACCCTATTTTCAATCAGGAGTGTGATAACTGAGGAAATTTATACAGAATTGGCTGTCAAAGGGTAATCTTGTATCTTGAGTTCACGGAATGGCAAATGTTGTGTTAGGAATTTCCTGAAATCATCACAAGTTTAGCTCTGTAATAATTTTGACTGTAAAACCGAGGCACATGCAACACAATGCATGACATTTAAAAGGAAGTATCTGTCCTATTGATCAAAAATAAGGTAATTGGTATTTATCCTTTGAATACAAGTTCTCTGACTTGATATGTTTAGTGGTTCTGGGAAATATTAAATTAATGAAAGTAATGTATTTCAGTAGTACTGAAGCAAAATGAGAACTATTACCATTTAATAGGCAGCAGTATAAACAGATCAAATATAGTGACTTCATACAATGTATTCTTTCAAGATCCATCTGTATGAGAACTAAAACTGTGGTGCTCAGATAGCTGTCTTTGTGTGTGTCAGGTAAAATTGTGATCTACAAAGGATTTTGGTTTCAAACTTAGGTGAAACTTTAATTGTGTAAAGGTCTAGTTCTCCAAAATCATTTGCAAGTGAACAATGTCACTGACTTCAGTGGAATATAATCTGTAGGAGAAGGGTTTTGCAGGCTAAGGGAATATCTACAGAATAGGTACATCCACTCTGAACACCCACTCTTCCCTATTTCTTCATAATTACTCTGGGCACTCTTAGGACATTAAGCTCAGCAGCAGTAAATTCTTACAAATTAATTTACACACTCCTGAGCCATCAAAATGTTATCTCTGCATCCTCCTTTTACCAAATAACATTGAAGGAAATAATTTGGATTCCTCAACTGATTGTGTGTGTGGGGTGTGTTAAAGGATTTGAGGCTGAAATCTTTTTCCTTTTTTAGAGAAACAGTGTTGAAGTGGAATGTGGAGGGTGCAAACCTTTTGACCTTTAAAGGCTGTATTTCCATGTAACAATATTTTTCCTTTATAAACTAGAAAAGTATTTTTTTAGCATTCTGTTCGTATAAATAAAATATATAAACTAATGTCTGGCCTTGACAGATATAAGCATAAGAGACTCTTGTGCACCATGTGATTAGGGCAATGATTTGAGTGGCTAAAGGGATTACATTTACACATTGCAGATAAGTTACTGTGCAGTTTGCATCAGGATCATTTATACTCCTAAGCAGATCTGTCCCAAGTGCAATCCATTAGTCACTCAATTGATAGAGCAGTTGTCATAACTGGAGTCTTGCTATTTTTCACTTTCTCCACTGTTGTGCTGGTGGTTCCTAACTGGACCTCCAGACAATTCAGTCTGTTATATTTCACTTGTAGCACACCTGATGTTGTTTAAGGACATCTGAATTTATTTCTCACTGCTTTATTGAGTTGGAGAAAGGCTGAGTTTTACTTACTCTTTAGGGTGAGTATTTTGTTTTCAATATGAAAACATTATGAGAAAGGAAACTTCAAGTGAGGTTGGTAAAATATGTGGGAGTAACAGTCTGCTGAAAATCATTGTGTTGATTTCTGTGACCCACAGTAAGTACAGGTTAGTTTATTTACGTTAAATATCTTTGAATGTACTCCCATCTTGTTCTTTATCTGTGTTTCTTTTGTTTTCTATGATATTATGATATTTTCTTTTTACTCTAGAATAAACCATTTTCCATCCTGCATATCCTTGTCAGTACAATCTGTGCTATTGAGGATGTAGACCTATGATCACAACCGGAAACACTTGAATTCTGGGGTGGGGCAGGGGAGCTGAGTGGAAGAGACAATTCAGAAATAGTACATTCATGCCAGGCTTCCTGTTTGAGTTGGCCTGCTTTGACTTCCTGAGTTTCACAGAGATTAAATGTTGGTCTTTCTAACTGATTTGACTGTATTTATGACTGTTTTAATGTACATTTCACCAGGAGTATTTGATCTGCTTGTTGACTTTATTGATTTCAAAAGTTCACGTAGCTGTGTGCTTTATTGGTTATTTGAAGGCAGCTGATTATTTTTGAGTGTGCACGTTAAGGGCACTGGAGTTAGAAAGCTTAATCAAACTTCTAATTTCATTCTGTTTTCCATCAAAGTAGAATTAGTCAGCACGTAGCCATGATCAGAATGTGGTTTGCATCTGTCAGCAGGAGCAGAGAGTTTGGATTTGACTGAAGAACAGCTACCCAGCTTCTGTAGCTACACAAACCTTAGCTGCCCAGCTCCAAAGTCATGTTTTATTTTACCCTCTTTGCCCTGAGTGTGTCCTGCTGCATCACAGCTGCACAGTGCAGAGGAGAAAAACCGAAGAACCCTTGAGTTTTATACCAGTGTGGAAGGCATTATTTCAATAACTAGAGATAGACATAAAGAAGCAGCTTCTTAAATTATAGTCTGTACCTGAAATTGAAAGGTATGTAAAAAGGAATTATTTAAGGTTAATCTACAAGGATTAGAAGCAGCAGTGCCTCCTCAAAGTAACTTTTTGCCTGGTTATCATGGTAATAATAATACAAATCAGTTGCAATGGAGCTGACATTGGTTTTGTGAATTTACACCAAGTAGGCAGTATAAAAGGAAAGATTAGGAGCAATTCTTCTGGCTTTTTATTGACATTTTTATTGGCTTGTTAGTCACTGCCACTGTCCACCAAGCATGTTCTAGCCAGGAGATACTACCATGAGTTTGAGTGGCAGATCAGGATTCACATTGTGGTCGTGAGCTTTGTACCTGTTACCCATCTGTGGCCATTAACTTTTGGTGACAGTGAATTCAGAGGTTTGAGTTCACATAAACTTTCAGGGGTTTACAGAAGCAATGCTGTAAAGGTGACAGGAAATTATGATACAACCATATGCTAATTCTACCTTGACCACTTACTGGTAATATGTTTCATATGATTTTCCTTTTTGCTTTCTGTTTCTCTTCACTGCTGCTTCTCTGTAGCCAAAGGTATTGCTCTGGGCTCTATGATTTGGCTGCAAGCAGCAAAGTGTAATTCAGGAAAAGGGTAACTTCTTCCTCCCTCCCTCTGCAAGAGGCATATGTTCATCAGCCTGCTTTCTCAGGATATCTTAAAACTAGGTTGAAAAACAGTTGGAAAATGAATGGGCTGAAGCACTCCTGGAGTAGAGAGGGAAGAGTTTTGTGGGTGTAGAGGGCATGGGCATAGTGAGGACAGGATGCTTTCTGACCACTCTGATTTCTGAGATGCTGTCATGTGAAGTTGTGGCATTTATGAGTGCTTGGCTTCCCCTAAGCTGCTCAGGAAATAGTAGAAAAAGTGTGCCACCTTTACCCGTGTCACCCTACCCTGAGAACTGCACTGGGCAGCACTATATATTTTTTTTTATATAGATATATATATGTAATGCACACACATGTATGAAAACTTTTAAAGGCAACTCTCTCTGCAGATGTGGCCCTAGAGCAACAGCTGAAAAGGTGCCATCCTAGCATTTCTTTTGAAATACATTGCTTTTTTTATTCTCATTTCACCTTTTCTGTAAGTTTCAGGTTTTCACCATTGCTTTGGGACCCAGTTTCGTTTCCAGAGCTCAGCACAGCATAACTGCATTAACAACTCTGTTGGAAATAAGGGGAACTGCCACACTGGGTCTTTAATGCAGATTCCAGTATTCTTCCTGACTAGGTCCTGGGGCCCCCTTACAGTAAGAAATACCATAGAGCATTTTTCTCATTTGAAGAGCCATGAAAATAGGATGTTGGGAGCTTGGTAAGCTGTAAGCTTACCAGAAGAAATGTCTGAAAAGAGTACATAATTTTTTTATTTGACTGTTGTTCCTGCTGCAACCAAGTTAAAGAACAGCTTTTGCTCTGAATAAACATTTTGCAACAAAAAAAATTATATGTTTGTTCTGTGAGGAGGTAGTGTTTGCAGTCTTCTAAATTGCATAGAAATCTTCCCTAAAGATGCTAAATTTCTGAATTTAAGCAACATCAAACATGTCTGTGCATGTTTTCTTTTGTGAGTTTATAAGCAAAACATCCATTTTACTACCATTGAATACAAAACATAAGATAAAATCAGAAAACCTGGGGTGACATCTTGGAGAATTTTACCACTAGAATTTACTTTCATAAGTTTAACACTGGCATATGATAACTTCTTAGGTGCTTTTTACCTGTGAATGTGTTCTGAATTTGGAAGGGACTGCTGCTTTGAATGAATGTATTATAAAATTTATAGAAGTGGTTTTGTATACTTAGTAATGCTGTCTTCTAATTTGAATCTAGTCATATGAGAATGCAACTTCTAGGCAGGTGTATCACTTGTGTTATGTCATGACAATTTGCAATGTTTTTATAGCACTTTGTAAATACAGGGAGAAAAGCTGATACAGTTATGTTTGTGTGAAGATCTATCATGTGTCATCAGGCCAAGGGTTTTCACATATATAAATCAGGTTCCTGTAAGGTATATTGTGAACTCGTCACTGTAGCTCATGTTGGATATCTCTGCATTTGTGAATTTGTACCATATTGCAGAAGCACCTTAATTCAAATTAGTTTTTCCAGGCATACTCTATACTGGTTAATAAATCCAAACCATGACAAATTTTCAAATTTGTCATTGGGAAAGATAATTTATCTAGTGGCAACCATTTCACCAACTGGCTAGATGATCAGGAAAACAACAGAAAAAAAACATGTATAATTGCAGTTTTACACAGCAGAAGCCATTTCCTGACCTTGGCAGTCCCTGAAATAATGCAGCTGCCTTTTTAAAAAAGCAGCCTTAGGGTGCGATACAGGATTGAAACTGAGAGTCTGAAGGAGAGCCCAGAAGATAGTGGACCTTACTTAGTGAATAAGCCTGTTTAAATGCTTGTGAGGCAAATATGTCATTAATATGCAAAACTTCCCTTGCTTCATATTAAAGTTCTTTTTGTTCCACAGCATTGCCTGTCGACGGTGTGTTGTGGTCGGTAATGGAGGAGTGCTTCGAAATAAGACATTAGGGGAGAAAATTGACTCCTATGATGTGATAATAAGGTAAATGGCATCTCCTTTCTGTATATGTGCAAAGAATTAAACTTTTTCTGTCAGCCACTATCTTTGGAGTTCAGTTACTAAAAAAAATGAAAATGGATACTTTCCGTTCCACTTATTCTGTCACAGCTTTTATTTAAAAAAAGAATTAGGAAAAAAAGAATCAGTGTATTATTACAGAGACTGACACATGGGGGAAAGACTATTGGGTGGTCAGTCAGCCTTGTATATAGATACACAGACCTGCAAGATGCTGCCATCAGGGCTGGGTCCAAGGATGTGACAGCCTGGAGCCCTGCCTGAACCCCTTGCTGTGAGCCAGCATCCCCGAGCAGCCTTGCCTCTTACCTTCTGTGCTGTGCTGGCATGTGGATTAAATGGGACATTTGTACTGGGAAGTCTACCTCAAGGCACATGTCAACTGGAGGATGATGATGTCTGCCCCTTCCCCTCAGCCATGTTAGTTGATATTCAAAGTTTAAGATGCTTCAACCTACCAGAGGATGCTGGGCTCTGAAGAAGAGGCATCTGGACTAGGCAAAGCTAGGAGAGTGCTCAGAGAGCGGGGAAGAAAGGGGGAAAAATAATTTAAATGTCAAGCAAACTGAAAGAGGACTATTTAGCTAACTGTAAGAGAACTTTCTGCATAAGAAGATAAACAAGTTCCTCCACTGCAGAAACTGAGATGATAGCTGATTATCTGCAGGCAGAAAGGCTGTTGACGCAGTCAGATAGTGTGCCTTGAACCCTCTTTCACTGAGACCTTTGAGCTGCTGTTTCAGTTTGTCTGCTTCAATATTGTGTTGAATAAGGAGCAAGATCCCATTTTTGTTCCTTAGCTGTCAAGTCTAGTGCTTACTCTAGCAGTGGTGTTTCAGTCTGCAAGTGTTACCATTAAAAGCTTTGTACAAAGCCTGGAGTTTGACATACATTTGAAAATGTACTGATAACAAATACATGCAATTCTTTGGTTGTAGCTTCTCTTGCAAACTTCATGCTATAGGAAGCCATCCAGATAACATTCCTGTTCTTAGAAAATATGACTAGCTTGAGAGCTTTCTACTGTACAAAAAAAAAAAACAAAACACCAAACAAAAATCCAACCAGCCAAAAAATTTACCTTTCACTTATTTTCACTGTAGTTATAAGGATGCCAGGAAGCTCCATGAATTATTTTTAAGCTATTTTAAGTATTAGGGTTCTTTGTCTATCTTTGTCTATCTTTATCTGTCTACTCTCAAAATGGAAATCTGTATTTAAACTGGTGTCACACATTTAAAAAAGAGCTCTAAAGTCAAAACTGTTTCAGAAATATAGTGCATATTGGTTTACTGAGAACGGAGGTGGAATTTGCATTCTGTATTTTATAACTTATTCTGGTGAAACTTTGAAATGTCCCCTTGTCTATATGCGTTTTTTTTTTCTTTTGAAAGATTCACTCCTAAGCACTTTGCCTCTTATTCAGTGAAGTCAGTCACACTGGCAGGAAGGGAGCATACACGGACTGCCTGAATTCTCAAAAAATATGCAACACAGCCATCAATCAAAAAATCCCACAAGATGGAAATTTAAATACAACCCCTCTAACATCTCAGCAGGAGACCTGACCCATTTGCTCATTGATCTGTTATATCCCAAAACAGTGGCAGCTGTGCAAGTACTATTAATTAAAAAAGAAAAACAGAACTCATCACTCAAAAAACCCCAAACAAACAAAAACCCCATACATAAAGATGTATCAGTGTCAGGTACACAGACATAATGCCTGTCCCTGTATGCTGTAGACAGTGAAGAGTATTAAAACATCCTTGAATTGCCTCCTGTGTGACTTGGATTATCTCGTAGAATGAGCGGAGCAATGCGTAATTCTCCAAGTCAGATGTTCTTTTGGGTCTTCTCCAGTTTCTGTGTTGGAGCCAAATCAAAAGGCTTTTGGCTTGAGTGACAGATGATAAGCCATTGTTCACTTGTATTCTATACCACCTTGGCTAAGTTCCCACGTGGTTTTGATCTCCCTGAGTTAGAGGGTGAGTGGACCTGGTAATTACTTATCTACCACGTAACGTGATAAGTAAATGCTGGGCTGCTAAGCCCTCCTCTCCCTGGACACACTGTGGGCCCTGCAGGCTGGTGTGTGTGCCAGCCAGTGCACAGGAAGGGTATGGGTGGGGTACTCATTGTCATCTCTGTGTCTCTGTCTCTGCAGAATGAACAATGGCCCTGTTATAGGGTATGAAGAGGATGTTGGGAGGAGGACAACCTTCCGCCTTTCTTATCCAGAATCCATCTTCTCAGATCCGATCCACTACGACCCTAATACAACTGTGGTTCTCATTGTCTTCAAACCACGGGACTTGAAGTGGCTTTGGGAAATACTAGGTGGTCAGAAAGTAGTGAGTTTAATTATTCATGTACTTTGGTTCAGCTTGGCCCACATCTCTCTCATGAAATATCCATTTTGCTTTTAACCTTGGTTCTCTTAGCTTGGGGGAAGCACTGCATGTCCCAGTCAGTCTGTTCCATATCTCTTTCCCATAAATGCTTCTGTCCTATTTTTTAGCCACATACTTGATCAGTCCCTCACCCCAAAGCACTTCTCCTCTAAGAAATACTTTTTTAACCTCTTTCTAGCTCTGTTTCATATTCTGACGTGTATTGTCCAGACATTTCCCAGAATATTTTCTCCTATGCACTTGATGGAATTGCAGAATATTGTAGGAAGACACCTCTCTCTAGAGGTCTTCAGTCCAAAACCCTGCTGAAAGATAGAAGGGCCAAGTTTGGAGCCATAGCAGGTTCTTGAGACATCATCCAGGGCATTTTTGAGTATTTTCAGGGATATTTTTATAGTTCCTGTTTCAGTACTGCACCACCCTCACAGGAAAGATTTTTTTCTTCCTCCTTTCACTATGTGCCTCTATGAAGAGTCTGATCTTGTCTGGCTTTGTAACTGCCTATGAGATAGGTAAAGATGGGCTGAACAAACCCAGCCTCCTCAGACATTTTGTTTGTTCTGCTCTCTGTCCCCTCTGCTGTTCTGGTGGCTTTCTGCTGAGCTTGCCCCAATTTGACAGTCTCTTGCACAGGAGAGAGCCCAAAACAGCATTTGTGAGACTGCTGAAAGCCACAATACAAAGCACTTGAAGAAGATAACTTCTGTCTTCCTATTCTCTATGCTCTTATTGATGCAGCCAAGAACGTGGTGAGCATATACTGCTTCCAGGGTATGCTGCTGGGGAGTGTTGTCCATTTTTGGGGACCTTTTTGCAAAGCTGTTTTCTAGCAATCTGCCCCCAGCCTCTGTTGCTGCAGGCAGTTATCCTTGATGCAGCAGCACAACTTGACATTTGTTTTTGCTGGCCTTTGTTCAGTGTTCCTCTTCTTCTTCCTTAACATCCTGCCCTTGGATTTTACTCTGGTTAGCTTTGCTTTAAAACCAAAATCAACTGGTTTTAGTCATTAAAAGTGTATGGTTTTTTCCTTGTTACAGAGTGCTAAGGGCTTTTGGAAGAAACCAGCTCTGAACATGATATACAAATCTAGTCAAATCAGGATTCTTGATCCCAGCATCACCAGAAAAACAGCTTATGAATGGCTTCGTTTCCCAACAAGGTTTCCAAAAAAGGAGGTAGGTGTTTTTCTTCTGTGCTTTTTAGTTTTGTGTCACTAAATGGGTACTCAGAGGTAATGATCTATTTATTCTAGTGTTAGCAAATCTTTTAGGTTCACATTGCATCAGTTTGCATTTAGCTGGTTGTCAAAAAAGTTGGAGAAATGGAATCCAGAAAGAAAGTGGGCAGCCTTGTATGCCAAAAATATCTTTTAATGCATTCTCTAATTAGTGTTAGACAGGCATGGTTCCTTTTACAAAACAGGGAAAAGCAGACCAGCATTGGAACATGGCAGGTTTGAAGGGCCTCTAGAAATGTTAAGGAGTCTTGAAATAATAAATGTAGGGTTTAAAAAACCCAAACAAACCCCACCACAATATACAAACCTAAAAAAACCCAATAAAAACCTCCTTCAAAACTGAAACAAAAAAACCCCCACACCAAACAAACAAAACTCCCTAAGAACCCAACAACCTGGTAATTCTATTATTGCTGCAATTTCATGCTGGTGGGGCAGGCAAGCACTAGGGAGCATACAGGATATGCCAGCCCCACACTAATAACACATGTCTAGCAACAAGCAACATTCTTATGCTTACTGATTTGATGCCAGGCACTGTAAGGAATTGACCAACAATTTGGAACTAAAAATACATTTT
Source organism: Heliangelus exortis (assembly GCF_036169615.1). NCBI lineage: Eukaryota > Metazoa > Chordata > Aves > Apodiformes > Trochilidae > Heliangelus > Heliangelus exortis. Next base: position 112,315,280 of record NC_092422.1, on the reverse strand, counting down.
AACTGTCAGTTTGTGACTTAAGAATGTTTCTAATGAAAGGTAAGACTTCAAGCTGGAGAACTCCCTTGTGCAATCAGGACTGACCATGTGCTGTTTGGAACAAATAGGGTTCCCCTGGGTCACATTGTTGTGCAGAGCTGCTGCATTGGGATCAGCCTGCTGGCACAGTATGTGGAAGCATTTGATAGACTTATTGCTGTGGAGTGTCTATTAAAACTTTTAATTTCTGTTTTAATCATTCTAATATTTGCCTTTTTATTGCTTTTTCCCTTTCTTTTATATATTTATCTATTTATTTATTAATTTTTGGTCTCTGGTGGCTTTTGCTCTGTTTATTAACTCTCAAACTGGAATACCCAGTTTGGCTGCATGCTTGCCAGGGCTCTGTGTCCTTTCAGCTCTTCAGCTGAGGGTGGGAAGAAAGTAACGTAGTAGTTGGGTGCCTAATGGTCTCCTAGAGGGACGTGGAACATCTGTGTCCTTCATGGCTCCAGAAATTCTTCCTTGTCTCTTTCTGTACTCTCCTCTCAGTGGAGGTAAAAGTAAGAGCAGCTCTGTTAGTGAGCCAAGCAGATGTACAGCTGTGTCCTGGAGCTGGTGCACTCCAGGTCTCTCACACACTTTGGGTGATGTGCATGCTCTCTGCTCCTCTTCCAGCTCCTTGGGTACCCCTGCCCAGGGCTGGGGTAAAGTGGGTCCATGAAAGAGACTTTCACCATCTTCACATCCCACTTGCACTGTCCCAGGGGCTTTGCAACCCCTCATGCCAGGTGGCAGTGATGGCCAAGTTCAGACATTCTTGTCCTCACTGTTCCTCCCATCTGAGGCGTGGGGGTCCCCAGCCACATCCCATCTGCAGTTACTTTGGCACAGCTGAAGGGAAGTGGCTCAGTGAAACTGCAGATCATTGGAGGGGGGGGTCAGTTGGCAGGGTGGGCTTCTGCAGGACCCCCTTTGGGGCCCTCTGTCCCCATCGTGCCTCCCTGGGGATTGTTGGTGCTGCCTTTGCTGTGCTTCAGCCCCCTCTGCCTGCAGGAGACGCTGAAGACAGATGTTGCTTTCTCTGCTGTCTTTTTCATTAAGCCAGCCTTAAACTTCTTGTGTGCACATTTGGGGACAGTCCAGCAAGCATTTCTGCTTCTCTGTTAGCAGCTGTGATGGCCTTAGCAGTGCCAGGAAGAACAGCTGTAAAATCAGATTTGCTGCCCCAGCAGCACTGAAGTCAGAAGGTGTTGCAGTCATTACAGGGCTGCACCTATTCCTATTAAATATGACGAGCTGAACAAGATTCATTACAGGCCAAAAGTATCCAGATATTGGTAGGGCATCTTGGGACCTGCACATTTCACTGCAGTAGTGCTGTTTAGCAGGATTTGCAGAAAACCAGTTTGCTTGATAAAGGCCTTCACCATGTTTCACATTGGTTTTCCTAAGGTTGGTTTGGCCAAAAGAGCATCCTTAAAGCATGACAACACATTTTAAATGAAATGTTGCTTTTTAATTTTTTTTAAATTTTTTTAAAGTATATTCTTTCAAGGTGAACTTTATAATAGTCAAAAGAAAACAGAGGTAATTGCAACCCCTGCTGTTTCTGGTATTTCCAAGTAGTACTAATCCTGACATGTAACATTCCTGCCATGGTTTTTGGGTCCTGTTTAGTTTGAGAATCACCACGAAGAGTCACAACAGAATCACTACTAAATTTATGGTAGAGCAGAGAAGAAAGTTATTTTGCTAGCTGGCAGGAGCCTTCAGTGACAGTGTACTTTTCAAGCTGATGTTATTTTTTTCAGTACCCAAAGTTGCATAAAGGTACAAAAAAATTCCACATAAAGATGATAGTACAATTCTGTGACTGTAAGTAGGTTTACAGAGCTCTTGTTAGTGTTTTTTCCTGGGGACTTGTTTTTGTATCATATGATACAAATAAATATTTTTCTGTGTCAAGTGTATCTGCCTTTTTTGTGTGCAGACTCATCCAGTACTGGTTTGCCCACTTTATTTTCAGAGGCAAATGAGCTGAGCCTTGGGCAAGGGCTCAAAAAAAAAAGATTTTTTGCTCAACTGAGGTTTGATGTCAGCTAGTGAGAGTGTTTAGCTCATTTGGTCTCTGATAAAATTGTGATTTTTGGCTGGGACTGGCATTAGTGCATGAAAGTTTTGTCTGTTTCTGAGGGCACTGCTTCCCCTCAGCTTCACCACTTAGGCTGAGGGAAGACTTCACCTCTCTGTACAAACTTTGCCTCTTACCCCCTGAGATCATTTTAGCTGCTACTGCTGCTGTTAAGAGTCATGTATGCGATCACAAGATAGGAGAGGTAGTTGCAGTGAGTTGTTCTGTGCCTTTGTAGTAACTGCTAATTTATGGTTAGGTACTCTTAATTTTGCCCAGTTAAAACCTGTCTGTGACCTGCTCTTGTTATTTTACATTGTGCTTACTTCTGAACTATCTCACTGTAGGGGGGAGGGGGAAGGAAAGAAAAAATTTAATGCTTTATTTCCTTTTAATAGAAATAGTGGGGGAAAGTCTAAAGCTGTATTCTTTTGGAATTTCCCTCTTCTGAAAAGGTTCAGGTGTAGCCAAGTTAATGCAGCAGTAGCACTCATGTTTTTTTAAGTTTGGTGTTATGAATATTTGAGTCATGTTCATGTTTTTCCCCATCATCTAGAAACTTCTGCTTGTTCAGTCAGATTTGATGAGGTGAAATGGTCTCCAATATATCTTGAAGCCTGAGCAATTTAATGAAAGTAGGTTGCTGTGCAGAGGGATGGGGGGACCTTCCTAATGCCTCTGCTGAGGGAAGGATTACAGTATGAGAAACCCGGGAATCCCAGGGAAGACAAGCATGGCAGATGTTCTGGTCATGGAAAACCTTCCAGCAGCAGCACATTCATTATGAGACCTGAGGGGATCAAACCACAAAACCAAATGTCTGCAGAAGAGCCAGGCTGCCTGCTACCTCGGTTCTGAGGCTTGCTTTTCCCATCAAACTGCCAATTATTTATGTATGTGTGCTCTTTGTGTTTCATTCTAGAAGCCCAAGCATCCAACAACAGGGCTAATTGCCATTACACTGGCATTTCACATATGCCATGAAGTTCACCTGGCAGGCTTCAAATACGACTTCACGGACCGAAACAGTTCTTTGCACTACTATGGCAATGACACGATGTCTCAGATGATGCAGGTATGACAGTGTGGATATTTGTGTCCCTTTTGCTCCACCACACTGTGCAGCACTGGGATGAGATACACCCATTTGCATGCTCTGTTTTGCTTTTATTTGCTGGTGTCATCCTTAGGCTGCACAGCTCTTGTTCGCAGAGGTATATTTGCCAGAACTGTCAGAACATAAAGAGTATTGCTTCTGTTTGCATTTTCTTTTTCCTTAGCAGCTGGTTGTAATACTTGTCATAGTTGCCAAATTTCTTAAAAAAAAAAACAAAACAAACCAATCAGAGAAAGAATAGTGAAGTGAAAAGGAGTTAAAGATCTATAAACTTGTGATGAGCAGAATTTCAGAAATTGAATGCAGAAAAGAAATGCAGCTCTTAAAAGGGGGAGGAAGAGAAGGAACTGCTTACAAGAGGGGGAAAGCCACAACTTCCAGGGGGATAGAGCAGCAGGAGGCTGGCAAACATCAGGGATGCCTTTTCCTCCCATCCTGCAGAGAAGGGCCTCGTGCTTTGCTATGTCCATGCCTCTATTCTTTTAAGTCTCTCATCTTCAGCTCCATACTCCGAGCAGCTCAATCTCAGCTGTTTACTTCAATGTGAACAGTTTTCCATGTGCATGCCCATTACATGTGGGGACCATTTTCTTCCCTCCCTTTCCTGCTAAGGAAGAATAGGGGCAATGCACATAGGAGCCTCTCACATCTCTGAGGACACCCAGGTGTCTTCAGCTCCAAGAGAATTTTCCACTGACATATACACTGCTTTTTTGCAATATATACCAAGCTCAAGTAAGGTTTATCACCAGCTGAATAGACATCTGTAAGTTTTCTGAAATCCTTAATTTTTTTCAAAAAAGAAACAATAAAACTTTATCATTAATTGTGCTGTCCTCCTGTGTGGTCTCTTGTATATCCAGGATCTGAACAGCACAGAAGACAGATTGGTTTTGACTTGTTGAAATTGATTGGCAGGGCACATCTGATTTACAAAATAATGTGTGTGCTCTCCAAGAACCTGTGTTAAACTTGGAGAAAAAGTTGTTTTCTAACTGCTTGTGCTGTAAATGTGGTTATGCAGCTGTTTTCTGTAAACATGGAGAGGAGTAGGGAGAGTTACTAGTAAGAACTTCTACAAAACCACACCTTGTCTGTTATTGCCAGTGAAGGATATCTCTTGGTTTGTGTCCGAAGAGGGAAGATCTAATCAATTTTTGAGCAAGAGTCCTTCACTTTTCTCCTTAGAAGAATGTGCAAGAGCCTTTGCTAATAAACCTTTTCCCTAGAACTTTCTCATGTGTAGCATCTTCCAGGTATTGCAGGTAATTAAAAGGAAAGAACAATGAATGGACACTTCTGGTAATAAATTTAATTTGATTTTTTTTTATTATTATTCCCTCACATCTCTTTAGAATGAATACCACAACATCAATGCTGAGCAGAAATTTTTGAAGAAGCTTATAGACAAGAACTTTGTGGTCAATTTGACATGAAAACTGAATGGAAAATATGAAGAACAATCACTATTTTCAAGATTTGAAAGAGATTTATTTTTTGTATGACATTTTTATTTTTTAAGTGCAGCATAACTGTTTACTGTTTAAAAGGAACGGAGAAACCTCATCAAGGCAGAAGCTTCTTCTAAGCCTGAGGGTAATGGACTATTGCAAACAGTTCACTGAATTTCTGTGAAGCTACTTAATAATGGGAAAACCATGAAACTTTCAGCTGAAAGTATCAGGGATATATAAAAATGTGATGCACATCACTTATTTATCAGCAAGAACTCTTTCCAAGTGATTACTTCTCTGGAATACTTAGATTTCTGGTGTTGTCCCCAAAGAGTTACAGTGTCAAGAGACTGAGAGCAGCGTTTGATTAGCAGATGCATGTAAAGCCTTGAATGTCTGTCTTGTAGTATGAAATTGGCTTTAAAATGATGCCTGTAAATCATCACTTTGTGTTTAGAAGGGGGAACACACACACAGAGTGTGTGTGTTTTGTACAGAGTACACACTGTACAGAGTACAGGGTTTGGTCTGCCCTACTCTGTGGAAGGTACATACATCTTCATTAAAAGCCACAGCTGCTGCCCCGGCCATCAACTCTGAACTGCTGCCTGCCTTTTCCAAAGGTGAAGACCTCTTGGGCTCATTTGTGGAGATATTGGTGTTGAGTAATGCTTGTGTTGTACCCAGTTTATGGAAAACCCTCCTCCTCATGTTGTATGTCCAATAAATTTTACAGTTGGTAACTTGACTTAGAAAAGAGGGAGTATGAAGACTGAAGAATTGTCCCAACTACCCACGTGTCAGCCACTTCCCCCAGACTACAACAAAAAGGTGAGCTGAGACAGAGATGCTCACACCTGAGTTTAAATTTAGAGCCAATGTTTGTTGGATTCCTAGTTCTCCAGGACAGGATCTGTGTATCTTTCTGTTCAGTCACCAAGAATCGAGGTGTATTTCTCCAAACCAGCACCATCTGCTTTCTCAGATTTTGTAATGAGTTTCCATTATCATTTGGCTCCTGTTTACCTCTCATGTTGTAACATTTAGGTTTAAAGGATGTAGCTGAACGAAAGCATTTAGTGGTGGGAACTTACTTGGGGTTTTAACTGAAACATTTAATGGGACACTTATTTTCTGGATTGGTTGATCTCAGACAAGCCCACTTGAAATGAAGTAAATCTGTCTGGGAACGTCCTTGACAACTGTTGCAGGGTAACAAGTAGTATGCGGTTCTAATTATCTCAGAGTATACTTTTTTTTTTTTTACATATAGCAAGTTTGCTTGGAGATCCTGTGGTTATCTTGATAAAGGACAAAGGAATCCACTTAAAGTCTTTAAAATTAATGGAAAAACTTTTGCTGCTTTATAATAAAAAGATACAGAGAGCTTTAATAGCAGTGCAAACAATGAAAATACAAATCTAAACCACACACAAGTGAAAAGCACAATATTTGTGGTTTTCAGAAGCTGAAGGTTACAGGAATACTGAACATAATTTCATTGCTGCTGCTAGGGTGTAGAGGAATGAGCATCGTAGTGACCGGAGAGTCATCTTTCTCTTTTCCTATTTCTTCTGTGGAATGCAGTGGGTATTTGAAAAACAAGCAGCTTCTCTTTGTGTTCTCTTCTCCCTCTTTGGCCCCTTGGCTCTGCCATTTGGGATTTGGTGAGTGCAGCATGATTTGGAGGGGAGCCACAGCCAAAGGGGGAGCAGGCAGCTTGTGTTCTCTGTTTTCACCTATTGGGTTCTGAGCTGTAGTCATTTGCAAGGAAATTGGACATATCTGAAATATCTGGATCCCAAAGAAAGCTGTGTCAGGAGCAGAGAGGGATTTGGGCATGTCCCCAGCAAGGGAAGGCTGTGCCCTGGGGCCCATCTGATTCCGTGATGCTGCAGGAGGTGGTGGAGGGAAGGCAGGCAAGAGCCTGAGGGAGAGGGTGCCCTGGGGCACCAGAGCAGGTGACTGGGGGAAATGGAGGAATTCAGAATTTCTTCACCTGGTGGCAGAAGGGCTCTTGCTTAGTTGCTCACATTTCTTTTTTTTAAAACATGCCCATTTCTGAGCCTTTGAGGAAGTCTTTGCTCAAAAATCTTCCATAAAAACAGGTGGGGCTTTGCACCAGCAAACAGCAATATTACTGTCTTTAATTCTACCAGCATTTATTTCTCGATATCATTTCAGCTAATTACAAACTTTTGGGGTTTGCATGTGTCTCTGCAGCTGCAGACCTGCAGTGATTTAAACTCCTGACAGTAGCAATGCCACATGAAAAAACTCTGAGGTAAGGCTTCTTGCAAGGCTTCAGTTGTCCAAGCTCTCTTTGCTTACAGGGCGCTGGTAGATCTCGGACTCTAAAGAGCAGAGCCAAGCAGGAACACAGCGCTGCCTCTTCACCTTCCAAACCCATGGTTGCTGCCAGAGCTGGGTCTCCCAGCTCTCTTGCAGAATTCTACCAGGGATCCAGTTGAATCCATGTAATGCCACACAGTACACTGACCGTGAGGATTTTTTTTCCAGGAAAGCTGCTGAATTTGCCTTCTCGCAGCGTGGTGGTGTAGGCTGCTTCCCTCTGCTTCTCCACCTTGATGGCAGCAGGTGGGCAGGGAGCTCTGCTTCTGAGGATTTATTTCCTATTCAGAGATAGTCTTCCCACTAAAGTGAACTGATTCCTTCTCCTAATTTTCCTAGGAGTTTTGTCTCTTTTTGGGGGTTTTGTTCTGCTATAGTTAATCCCCTGAATTGTGAAAAAGTCTTCATGGCAAGCAAATGATGTGTCCCTTCCCCCCCTCATTTCCCCCCAACTCAAGAAGATCCTTTATTATTTTTTTATTACATAAACTTTTGTCTCCCTAAGATTATTTTTTATAATGTTTGATAGTCTCAGTATATTTAATATGCTATGAGCATTTATCTGTATCAACTGCTCCTTTTTATTTCTTCTTAATAAGCCTCCCCACTTATGTCTGACTGACTTTTGAAATTAAGCAGAACCCCCAGGGATATTTTTCCCTCACTCTGTGCTCCTGTAAGGATTTAGATTCCATGTATGCCAAAGTTACAGTCCCAGGATGTGTGACTAACTTTTAGAGTCAGACCTGTTCACTTGGGACCCAGCCAAAAGCTGATACTGTTGGTAAAACCTAGGGTACTAATTTTTGGGGGTTTTCTTGAAAGCACAGCTTGCAGCCCAGTAGCTTTTCAATAATGAGCAGTGAGCCAAGTGATTTATGCCCTTCCCCCCATATTTTTTGGTAGTATTCTGTATACACCAGCCCTGCTTCATCACCTACTTCACATGGTTCTTCCACTCTGAGGAAAGGGATTGCTTTTACACTGTCATGCAGGTGAGAGCACCTGTATGTAGCATATTTCTCAGTGCTGCCCACAATTCATAGTGTCTGTTCTACCCTGGCATGCATTTTTTGCAGGTGTTTTGCAATACCAAAGACTTGTCTTAGACTTCTTGAAAAGAACAATAATGCTAACTCCAAATACAAAATATCTTTTCTGAGAGTGAGCTGCTATTAAGCTTTTCTTCTTCCGTTTTTTCCATTCCTGAAAGTGAAATATCTACACTGAAACTTACCTTTAAAAACTACCCATTTTTTTTTTTTTTTAATCAGAGCAGCAAAGCTGCCAATTTTGAATCCCAGGGTGCTGCCAGCTTTTATTTCCACGTCCTAACAGTGTATCTATATGGGTACCCAGTGTGTCTCCCTAATTTTCTTCCTATATCAATTGAAAAAGTCAGATCATCTCATCCCTTTTTCTTCTGTCCTGTTCTCCACCAGCCCCCTAAATTTCAAGACAGCAGCATCTGACAGCAAAGCTGCTCCTGTATTTTATCTGCCAGCCCCCTCAAAATGCTGTGCAGTCAGAAAGACCCCAGCTTGAAGGTACCAAAGTACACACAAAAGAGGCAGGATGGCACGTGTCAGCTGGAAGCTCTGTTTGGCTCAGACTTTTAGCAGTTTTTCTTTCTTTTCTGTTGGGAAAGCATTTTTTCCTTTAGTGTAATAATTAAGGGAATATGGAGATATGACATAAGAAGGAAGGTCACAAACTATTGCACTAAATATGAATCTAAGAGTGCCTAAAAGATGTTACTAAATAGTATTTCCAGTGACTGTATTGCTGGTGTTAATACAGAATCACAACTTTAGCATTTAATAATTAGTGTGTGGTACTTCTTGTTTCCTATGTCAATGTTTTCCTTTTTAACAGTGCTCTGGGAGGTGGTATAAATACCTTAACTTTTAAGTGGAGTCTGATTTTTAAGATCATACAAAGCTCAACATCTGGTTTTGGTATCAGTAAATACTCAATTTGACATTTGTCTTAAGTTTTATATGCCTTTTAAGTGCCAGCTGTATGGAAATTTGAATACTACAAATGGAAAGACATTTTTTTTTCCCTGTGAATAAACTGTGTTAAAGACAATGCCCTCAGGCTTATCTTTGCAAGGTCAGTGCTCTGTGTGTGTGCGGATGAGCGTGCCTGTCCACAGAACCATTATTAATGCTGTGGCAATTACAGTGCTGTCAAATACCATATCAAGTTTCAGAACAAACTTTGGTGCTTAGTAGAGCAAATAGAGCTGAACAGTTTTGAACCCTCAGCTGTAATGTGGGTGGAGATCTCATTCCAGGCTGAGTAGAAGCAAAGTCAGGACAGTTTTTGCTGGTAAGATCAAGAGCACCATCCTCCTCGCTTTAATTTTTCATATATTTTTTTTAATCCTGCCTGTCTTGCTTTCCAGGGGAATGCTAAGATAAAAGACATTTAAGAAGATGGTGTGTGACAAAAGACTTCAGACAAATCTCTGTGCAGTAAAAAGGAGATGCTGAGAAAGAGGAACTGCTTAGCCCATGGATTCAGGGTGTCTGAGGGAGATTTAGGAAATGATTTAGGACCTGACACAAGCAGGTATTCAATACGTTCCTTTTATTATTAAGAGTTTAGGAGCTTGCCAGCCTGGAGGGAGGGAAGTGCCTGTCTTGAGGTGAGGTCTGAGGAGCTACATGTTGGCTATAATTTGCACAATGGAGCCACAGTTGATGAGTGACACAGATCAGTGACAAATGATCAGTGGCTGCTTTCACACTGGGTTTTTGCTGCAGGGGAAAAAATGGGGAAGAGGAGGAATGGGAAAAGCTCTTTACAGATTACAGGGAGAGCCAGGGACATGGTGTGCATCTCCCATCCTGGGCAGTCAGCTCTGGCTTTTTTGGTGAGTACCACCCCTTCACTGCACCACCTCTACAGGCAGCTGGTATTTTGGCTTCCCACTCACTGTGCCTTTTTTAAGCTGTGCTTCCACATCAGCTCATGCTGAGCAGGTGCCTGTCCCTGCAGGAACCCCTTGTTTCCTGCATTCCCCCCCAGCCCCAGTCCCACTCTCTCCCACTAAATGCAATGTCAGGAAAGTGCCTTTCCCCAGTGGCTTAGGGTGGGTTTTGCCAGGAGAGGGGAAATAAAGAAAAAGGTATCTCATTATCCCTCAAAGTATTCAAGGCCAGGCTGGATGGGACTCGGAGCAACCTGGTTTAGTGGGAGGTGTCCCTGCTCATGCAGGGGAGTTGGGACTAGATGATCATTAAGGTTCCTTCCAACCCAAACCATTCTCTGGTTTTCATTCCTATTAGGCTGCCAGTGGTTTCACTGCTGGTAGTCTTACGTGTGAGTTCAGTGGGTTGAATGTGCCTTCATACAGTTCTGCTGAAAGAAGACAGATTTTTTTTTTTTTTTTTAAAGATATTTAATAAGATATTTTTTCAAATCAGTACAAAAATTTTAAATACAAAATTATTTGCTTTTGACATATCTCATATATTCTGGGAACATGCCGAAGTCACCAGTGCCTGGTAAACTGTCCATCCGTTCCTGCCACCGTTCCATAAAATTTCTGAGATAAAGCACCACATTATATCACTGGAGTCCTTAGTCAATGTTAGACTGCATTAAACTCTGCATTTAAATAATGGTAATGCCAGTTAAATCCAATCTTAGTTCTGCATGAAAAATCTAGTTCATTTTTGAATCAAAAGCGGTAGCGTTAGCGAAAGGCATTGAAGAGGTGGTGAGTGTTTAACTCGGTTCATCTAGCGTAACTGGGTGATGTGCAGCACTGTACAGGGAACCACTGCAAAGTACACTGCCCTTTGGGAACAAGCACTTGTGAGGGAAGATTAGCACCATGGATGAACAGACAGCGCTTGCATAGAGGTTGCTTTCCTCGTGTACAGAAAAGATTGAGGCTTTCAGGTTCTCCTAAGACAATTGGTAGCACATAAATAAGGATCGGAAATCAGCTTTTACATAAAGTGGAACTTCTCGGATCAGTATTGCTGGTCAAGTTATTGGTTGATCTCACCAAACTAGTTAATTAGCAAACAGAGCTATTTCTGCTTTGCCTAGTCATTGAAGAGTAAACTGATTTAACTTTCGCTGAGTGACAGAGTAGGCATCTCTTCTGACAAGCCAAACACATGCAGGTTCTCAGCCCAAGCACTGAAGTCCAAGCAAATTTATGCAGCCCCTGTTGTACTGCCATGTGTTGGTATCTCAATCACTTGGCACAAAGCTCATGGGGAGCCCTTCCAGCCCTTCCTTTTTGTCTCTGATTGACCTCATCTACTTCAACTGTGCAAATGCAGATGGAGGTTTAGTGCTGTGGCATTTGGTGGGGGACCCCGGTGCCTGCTGGAGTCAGTGGTGGTGTTCTAGGTCCAGTGACTGCTGGAGAAGACTTGGGGGGAATAGTTACACCATCAGTACTCCTTTTCCATCATAAATAAACAATAATTGAAAAAAAAAAATGCACCTGCAACAGTATTTTATATCAGGGAAAGGGAAATAAAGTCTATAGCTTTGCTTGTCAGGCAGACCTGCTGTCAACCCCTCCCCCCAAAAAATGCCCACCCAAACAAGTAAAAAGTCACTCAATTTTTTCCATGTAATTTGAGACTGACCTACTCTGGTTTAAGTCACTGGTTTTCAACTCATAACTATAATCAATGCAACAGTCAAATATGCAACAGGAGTGAGTGACGTACAATGATTTGAACCTTAGTACTAGAATTATTGTGAATGAAATGAAGTAAGCGTGGCATTGCAGAAATATATAATGTACAGCTAATATGTCCCCCTCGGGTGCAAAACAACTGTTTGTGGACCTGATACACATCTTTAGATATGTTCACCACACTTTTTTTTTCTTTTTTTTTTTTTTTTTTTTTTTTAATAACTAGCTGTGCATAATGTTAAACTTTGTTTTTTGGTTTTTTGGTTGTTTTTTTTTTTTTTTTTGTACAAGATGGTCTGAACCGGTCATAAAATGCATCTTTCATGGTATGAAGTCTGAAGCAGAGAAGAAAGGTTCTGATTTTGCGGTGTGTGTGTGTCTGGTTGTGTGCCTGGTTTTTGTTTTACATGGGGTACAGCAAATATCCTGAAAAAGATGAATGAACATACTGCCCAGCATAGAGTCCTGCTGCCTGCTCAGATGGCATCTGAACGTAGACCTTGTCCCCGTGCATCAGCTGAACAACAGCACTGCCCGAAGCCTGGTCCAGGAAACCCTTCTTGTACTCATCGTAGGTGTACATCAGCGGCTCGTTGTTCTTGAACAACGCCACCCAAACGCTGGCCCCCTTACAGTGAACGTGGTAGGCGAAGTAGTAGATGCCAGGGATCTCGCAGGTGAAGATCCCTGTCTGGGGGTTGTAGTTCTGGCGGCCGTTGTAGAGGAGCTTGTCAAACTTCACGGGCACCCCGACACGGGGGAAGGGGGTGAGGAGCTCTGCGGTGAACGCGGGCATCTCGTAGACGGCGCCACCAGGTTTGCCTTTCTTGCCCTTGTAGCCGTAGGGGGATTTGAGGCCGTCTATCCCAGGCCCCACCTCGGGCAGGTACTGTCCCACGGCTGGTGGAGTGGGTGGGATGATCACTGGGGGCCCTGGAGGGCCAGGGGGACCAGGTGGCCCCTGAAGTCCCGGCTGGCCGGGGGGACCGAGAGCCCCGGGCTTCCCTGGGGGTCCCTGCAGCCCTGCCACACCGGGTTTGCCCACACCAGGGAAGCCGGGGGGTCCGGGCTGGCCGGGTTCCCCCTTTGCCCCTGGCAGCCCTGGAGGACCGATGGGACCGCTGGGTCCTGCGATCCCTGGAATGCCCGAGGGACCCTGAAGGCCCTGGGCGCCAGGGAGCCCCGGCTCGCCCTTGGGCCCCACGAGCCCTGGGACTCCTGGCAGCCCTGGCAAGCCTTTATGCCCACCTTCCCCCTTGGGCCCTATGGGACCCGGCAGCCCCCGCAGTCCGGGAGCCCCCACTTCCCCGGGGAAACCTGGCTTCCCTGGAAAACCCTGCAGGCCGGGTTCACCCTTGGGGCCAACGGGTCCCGGTGGCCCCACAGCGCCTCCTTCTCCCTTGGGTCCTGGGAAACCAGCAGCCCCTGGGGGGCCCATGATTCCTGGCAGCCCTGGCTGGCCTGGCTCCCCCGGTGGCCCCCCCATGCCAGGTGGCCCCACGTGCCCCTTCTCCCCCTTCGGCCCCAGGGGCCCAGGCAGGCCACCCATGCCACGCTCACCTTTGGGCCCAGGGAAGCCTGGCTTCCCAACCCCAGGGAGGCCGGGAGGCCCTGGCAGACCTGGCAGGCCCTGCTCCCCTTTGCCGCCCGGGAAGCCCGGCTGGCCAGGGACGCCGTCCTGTCCCGGTTTGCCGATGCCGGGCTGGCCGGGAGGGCCTTGGATCCCAGGAGCTCCTGGCGGCCCCTGCAGCCCCAGCTCTCCTGGGGGTCCAGGTTTGCCCATGGGGCCCTGAGGGCCGGGGAAGCCAACCATGCCCGGCTTGCCAACCCCCGGCAGCCCTACAGGACCTGGGGGGCCGGGCAGCCCAGGTGGCCCTTTGAGCCCCGGCAAACCTGGGATCCCAACGCCCTTCTCCCCTTTTGGCCCCGGGATCCCAGGGACCCCCGGGGGCCCCTTCATCCCAGGCTCACCCTTCAGCCCCGGCTGTCCCTGAAGCCCTGGAGGACCTGCTTTCCCGATGCCGGGAAGCCCATGAGGCCCTGGTGGTCCCTGGGGCCCAGGTATCCCCATGGGCCCGATCTCCCCCTTTGGTCCCATCTCCCCTCTTGGCCCCGGGGGCCCCATAACCCCTGGTTTCCCTGGCATCCCTGGCAAACCCGGCTTCCCAATTCCTGGATATCCTTGCGGGCCCGGTTTTCCTTTGGCTCCTGGCACGCCGTGACCTGGTAATCCTGGTGGTCCCGGCGGCCCTCTCGGTCCAGGCTCACCAGGGGGACCCTGCTCACCTCTCAGACTGCGCATGGGTATTTCTGGGTTGGGGGGAAGAGAAAAAGAAAAAAAGGGAGGGGGGAGAAACAAAAGGTGATTGCAGTTGAATACTTCTAGAAACACAGAGGCAATTTTGAATGGGTGTGTGATGCCTCTTGGTTTTGTGGTAGACGGGGAGGCAGAGTTGGCCAACGTGTTACAGGTTGGCCTTTGGAATGAAGAGGATGTTCCTTATGTTTTGGATACTCCAAACTTGCACGCATGCTTCTATTTCCAGAAAATAATTATTTTGCACCCTATTTCCTTATTTTTTGCTATGGAAAGGTCATTTGCATGTTACCAGTGTCTTCCATCTATACAGCCTTAAACAGCAGAATTTTATTTTTGTTCTATGTTGGTATAGATGAATCTACTTTTTAAAGAGTTTTTGCAGGACACAGAAGCTACTCGGTAGTCCTGTGCTGTAGCAGGAGTTCTGGCATAAAAGTGCTTCTGCTGATATTGCAGAGGTTGCAATATCAAGTAAAAAAAATCAAGTAAAATCAAAGGTTGCAAAAATCAAGAGGTTGCAAAATCAAGTAAAAAAATCCCCAAACTGTATCAGTAAGAAGTTTGTATGTAGGGATGACTGCCTTTTCACCAAGGTTTTGGTTCCCATGAAGATATTACTGGAAACCTAAGCCTTACCCAGCGCTGCTAAGCTCCCCCAGGTTTTTGGCATAGTCATGTCTACTTAGAGCTCTCCTGAACACTTAACAAAATGTTTTTACTGTCCAAAGCCACGTTTTTGTGTATGTGACCACTTAGCATTGCAGGTCAGGGGGAGGAAGTTGCTGCTCGGGAGTGCTTGTGCTGGGGTTGTTTGCTTTTCAAGTTGTAGGCGTTTTGTATTAAGTGGGAAGTCTGTTTCTCTCTGGCTCTAAAATGGATGAAGAAGCGAGAGGTTTGGGGGGGAGTGGAGAGATGAGGTTTCAGGGCAAGAGAATTAGCTGTTCTTTGGGAGGCAGAAACCCTCCCTCTTTGCACATGTTGTGTTTTTTGCACGTAGAAAACTTCCTTTGCTCACAATATGGGTTGGTTTTACTACACCCAGTTGTGCTTGTTCAGACACTCCAAAACAGGCCCTGAATATTCCATTTTCCTCTGAAGCCAGCAGAGGCTGTGGTTATGCTGTACCCTCAGTAAGACAAAGAGTTAACCAGCTTGTCTGTGGTTGCACAGATGCTCGCTGTCCCCATAAGGATTTTATGACACTGGGTGTTCCTGGTTGCCCTTTGTATTTTGGACAATTTTTTGTTGTTTTCTTAACTATCCTAATGTTGTCCAGACTTCCTTTACTGGATACTGGAAGGGCTTGTACATGCAATCTCGTGCAGTAATGCCCTGTACTTTCAGTGCCTGCACTACTCCCAGCAATGACCCACAGAAAGAGGACTGCAGAGTCAGAAGAGCAATTGTATATTTTCATCTGCAAACCTCTAAATCAGGAGGTCTGGACAAATCCAGACAAAAACGTGGTATTTTTGTAAAATCAGATCTTGGGCCTCTTAGCTCCTACTTCATGGTTGGTCTTTGCAGTGAGAGTGGGAGCACCTCCAGGTAGGACCCCAGCCCATCTATCTGGGCCATCATTTGAAACCTCCATCAGAGGCTTTTCTGCTGACCGGTGGGGACTGTGGGATTTTTCCTGCCCTTGAACAAGCACATAACCAAACCTGGGCCAAGCCCAAGGTGCTGGCAGCTCATCAGAGGCAGGGCTGCTGTGTTGCAGCCTGGGGGATGGCTCTGGCTTTGTTCTGGTGACCCCAAGATGTCCCACATCTCGTGTCAGCCTGTTCTTTCCACCCAGGTGCCAGGTAGGCAACCAGGTACCATCTTGGCCAGTCCTTGGGCACCTGGGTGCTGTGCCCAGCCTGCAGCAGCCTTCTCCCTATCTCCAGTCATCCCTGGGGAAAACAGTGCTGTGGGGGCACCAGGTGGGGCTGTGAGGGAGATGCTGATCCTACCTTTCTCTTTCTTGGGAGCCATGTCCTTGCCGAGCAGAGGCATCTGTGGGACCTCCTTCATGTACTGAGGCAGGTGGGGGTACTCTTTCCCATACTGCATGTGGGGCACCTCCTTGCCCATGTGCTGCATCGGGATGCCTTCCTTGCCCAGTGGCATGTGAGGTACTTGTTGTCCAAGGGGTTGGTACTGAGGCACCTGGGGTGGCAACTGCTTGATGCCATAGTAGACCCCACCTTGAGCAGTCCTCACCAGCTCTAGGTACACGGTGACAGCCACTGCCAGCAGCTGCACAGGGAAGAGCAACGCTGCCATCACCTACGAAAAAGGCACACCAAAGCTTACAGTTGGCAGAAAATGTTTTTGTTTTTTTTTTATACTGTGCATTTTCCCTTGGGGCTGACCTGCTCCCATTTTCTGCACCAAACTGGACCTAAACCTCTGCAAACTGGCTCTGGCTTGTGTGTTATGCTGGAGGGCAATGCTGTACCAGGTATCTGGTTTACTGGAGGCTCTTCATCAAGTAGTACAGTTCTAGCTAATGTCCTTACATGAATTCATATAGTATAACTAGCTGCACGCTTCAGGTGCTGCCCTCTGCAGTTTCTCCATAAAGGAACCTGCTCCCTCCCATTCCCAAGCTGCAATTTGCTGCTTTCTTGCTTCTCTCAGAGCTGAGACACAAAGTTTGGAGACATCTGCTGCAAGCTCTGGCACACGCGGAGAGCACGGAAGCTAAATTATCAGCACCCTTTCTGATATGCTTTCCAGCAGCAATAAAAGCTCAGTTCCATCAGGTTGTATCTGTGCCTAGGACTGTGCCTGGTGGCTGCAGAGTCCAGGAGCTCTGCATTTCTATTGCAGCTCCTTGCCAGCTCTCCTCCTAAGCTGGGCTCTGATCCTCTCAGCCTTCACCCAGAAGAACTTGGCCATCACTGCCTTCAAGCAGGATCAGCCAGCCCTGGCCTTTCTCTGGAGATGTTCTACCATTTTCTACTGCAGACCCTGTCCCCTCCCCAGGCAGCTCATCCCAGTACCTCACCAGTCCTGCTAACACAACAGAACACAGTTGCTTTTTTTTCTTCCTTAAGAAAATACAAGCTTGGGACTTCTTGTCCCATCTCCTGTTGGCTTTCCTTTCTGCAGCAGTGCTGTTATTAGCAGCAAATCAGCAACCAGGAACTCTCCTAAACGAGTTCAGATGTGGGGTACCAAGAGACTCTTTCTTGTGATCCTCCAGTTGGATTATTTTGCAGTTTGTCCATGGGCCAGTCCCAGTCTTCTGAAATGCACATGGCAGCTGCCAGTCTTGATGCCATGTCCCTGGATCCCTGCTTTCCCAAAGTGCAAAGACACTTTGCACCCAACCTCAGCTGCTGCCCGAGCACCTGGTGTTCCAGCAGAGCTTTGCCAAACTGTTCACTGAGACTCACTTGCAGCAGCTGCTGGGCAGCCAGGGGGCAGGCAGAGGGTCTTTGTGCCACCCGTTTCAAGTCCCCCTTTGCCTGGTTCCCTGTGCTTTGGGAGGTATCTTTTGCAGGGCAAAGATTTTCCCATTTGCTGCTGTGGTTGAGGCTGCTCCTCACTCGGACCCAGGTGCCTGAGGGTCTGGAGCCGCAGCTCCCCTCTGCAGGGTGATGCTGCAGAAGGACACTCCTCCCCTGAGGGACACCATGACCTGACATGGACCAGGATGTGGCCCCGGAGAGACCTGGTTTGGGGCAGGTAAGAGCTGGGGGAAGGTGTGAGAGGAAGGTGGGCTCTGGGGAAGGAAATGCACTGAGAGAGGAGAGGGGAATAAGCAGCTCTGCTTGCCCCCTGTAACACTGTGCTTCATACACCGGGTCTCCAAAAAGGGTCTCAGAGCAATTGGAGAACTTGGGATTTCGCAGCACATCCATGAGGGACTTGTGCCCGGTGGGCAGAGGCTGCTGAGTCGTCGCCGAGCTCAGGGTCAGCGTGGACCCTGGAGTCGTGCTTTTCCTTTTCCCTGCTGTACAGCTCAGTTTCACCACCAGGAGGGCTGGGAGACTGCATCTTTTGCTGCTCTGTGCTGGGGTTACTGACCAGGCAGTAGCACTCGGTGTCATTTAGTTTTCATTTGTTACTCCTGCTCAGAGTTCTCCCTTCACTTTGTGTTGGAAAAGCACCTGGAAAAATGCTCGCTGCTCTGCTCAAACACTTCATTTTGTTCTATGAGATCTAATATCTTGATGGAAATTAGTGTATCATCATTACTGAAGCTGTAAGTGGAGGCTAAATCAAAATTTTGTAGTTAAAAAAAAACAGCGGAAGGCAAATATTTTCAATAATGATCCTAAATAGGCAAACGAACTGCAGAGAAAATAGAACTGTGTATTAACGAGCCATTTCAGAAAATGAAGTATTAGTGAATAAACACTAGATGGAGCATCTGTTGCACAGCTGAGTTTCGGCAGTCACTTTCTCTCCCAGGAATTTAAGGTCTTGGATGTAGCCGACAGCCATGTGGCAAAGAAATCCAGAGCCAAGATGTACAGGAGTTTGTGAGTGTAGCTAAAGCCCAAACACAGTCACTCATCCTTGTTCAGCAAAGCACTTAGCAAATGCTTCATCTCCAGTGAGTTTAATGTGGCTTTCAGCCCATGTCTGTGAGCTAAAGGATTAGAGCCTTAGGACATGGTATTTCTGCTTAAAGCTCCATGGCACTGGGCAGTGAGGACAGCCTGCCTGTGACTGTTGTTTACTGTGGCTCAGCTGGGATGTGTTAATTTATTAACCTGCTGCAGCTTCATCAGGGCTCAGAGGCCCAGAGTGACCTTTTTTGGTGTGTGTGTATCCCCACCCTCCTTCCCCTTGGCCTTTCTGTTATTTCTGTACCTTAATGAGTAACTGGCTGCAGCTTTGGCCCTCTGTAGCTGAGGAGGGTAACACCTGCCTCAGTTTGCTGGGAATATCCAGGCTACTGGAAAATTTGCAGCAGTCTGTGCATCTCTTCCAAAAGAAAAGCACTGCTTGTATGAAGAGAGAAATGCAGCAATAAAACACAAAAAACCCAAAACAAAGCCACAAAACAAAACTAGAAGATACTGTATGGCTTAGGACTGTTGCTGAAACCTACAAGTATGAAGGGCAGGGTGGATCTTGAAGAATGAGGTTATTAAATTAACTCCTTGGCTACTTTGCTGTTCTGATGGCCATATATTTGGGGTTTGTTTTTTTTAGAAAGATAACTTCAGTGGAGTAAGTGGAGGGGGAAATAAGTAAAATTCCTTTGGTTGCGATTTTTCTTCTCGTTTTTATTACAAAACATGGGCTTCGTGTGTGAGTGGGAGCTATTTGAAATAATTGAAAAAAGTTTCCTACAGGGAGACACCAGCCTGCCCACAGGCAGGACCATGCAGCACATGAGATTTTTTTGTGTGTGCACGTGGAAATTTTCAGGGAGGTCAGGCAAGACTTCTAGAGATAGGAAGGCTCCAGAAAATTAGGTGATCTGTGTTTCCTCTAGTGTTTTTTGACTCATCAAAACCAAACCAGACTGTCCTGGGAATGACAAATTACTTCTCCTCTATTGATTTTGGCCAGGGCTGGTGCCAGCTGAGGTGGAAGGTGGGGGTTTGTTTACTGAACAACCTTTGGCTGGATGTGACTTGGCCGACATTTTTGTGGAGGAGGTCAGTGCCTCCTTGGTGGCCTCACATGAGCTGTCTGGGTCTTGGGATCTACTGCAGGTAGCAGGGAAGTGACCCATGTTTGGTGCTGGCCGTACAGTTTGTCTCTTTCCCTGCTCCCAAAGGAAGGAGGGATCAGACAAAATTCCTCTTGATGAGAAATGTGGTAAAGCTGTGTGTGTGACTGCTACTGCTCACTGGGTCTGGATGCATTATCACTGTCAAATAAAAGGTGAGCCTGCCTTGAAGTATGAGGGATTTCTAAGATAGCCCTTCAGTGTTGCACCTCATTGACTGTCTCATCCTACCCAGCCTCTCTAAAGAGTTATTGATGTACCAAGAGAGAAAAGTTGAAGGTCTTCTGCCCTGCAGGTTTTCTCTGGATGCACAGCTCTCTTTGTTTGAAGGCCTTGCTAGGAATTACCAGCATCTTTAAATGCCTAAAACCTACTGAAAAATCTTGTTCTTGGCTTTTAAAAGAAGTGTGTAGATTCTAATGGTTGGATAGGTCCTTCACAGCTTGTGACCAGCAAAAGGAGGTTTTCCTTCTTTTGTGGTGGCAGAACTTAAGGAAGATACCAGAGTGAGGAGGAGAAAAATCTGTGCAGAAGACTCAGCTGAAGATTTCACACACCCTTCACTCAAATCCCAGCAATTTAGGGATCATCTCCAAACATGTTCATGCAATGCAATCAGACATGCTTTCAAAGGTGTCTGTCAGCGGAGCAATAAGCTCACTTTGGAATGAGATTATCCTGGGTTTCTGTCAGAAAGCAATGGGAATGTGCCTACGTATTTATGGCAGGTAATTCGGTGCATGCGTGCACCTTTAGAGAAGTCAAAGGCTTGGGGAAAGCAAAATTTTACTTTAAATGTTTGAATGTCTGGAGGAAGATGGAGGAGAAGCTACAGTGCCTTCATGGTGTGTGACACATCATTGTGCACCAGCCATCCCCATTAAGACACAATAAACATTTTGCTTTACCTAGGGTGGGGCAAGCCACTTGAGGGTGAAGGAACATTGTCCTAAACCACAGTGTTCAGCTGCTTTTGTGTGAACACATGTGATTGACTCTGTGGGTGAGAGAGAATCCCTAAAAGAACACATTTTTATGGTTAAAGCTCAAGTGAGAACGTTTCTCAATCATCTCTTTGGTAGAGCTGTTCTCCTGAGAAAACTAAAAAGGACCTTCCTCTGGCTATTTGTGTTTGTCAGTAGAAACTGAAGACAAGACAAAATGTACCAGCAGTGGTAATTTTTAAATTGGTGTGAAGAAATAATGGGTGGTTTAGCCTAATTGTTTAAAGAATGTATGGAAAGAGTGATGCCTAGCCACATGGGACTTAAAATCATAGGTGGTCTTGCAAAGGGTGGAAGCCAGACCTCGATTTTTAGGTACTTACAGGGAACGATCACTCTGCAACCAATTTGGGAGGTAACCAAAATTTACCCATTTCTTAGAATCTCTAAGATACTCATTCAGGGACTAGCCATATGGGCTTAATTTACCATGTCTTGCTTCTGAACTGCTGTATTTCCAAAAGAGGCATAAGGCATGAGTAAATCTTAGTGACTTGAGTGTCTGCCCTCCATGGGCTGCTTAAAGCTCTTGGGACCCACTCCCCAGTGTATGGGTGGGACAGACTTGTGAGCTCTCAGGTTTCACACATGGAAACTAACTGCTGCAAAACTCACAACATAAAAATCCTAGTGACTAGAGATTTTGTGCCCAGAAGAAGCTACTAAAATATTTGTCATTAGAAAGCTAAATTCTCTAGGATGTTTTTGACTGGAGGTTAAAAGTGGTCAGGAACATTGCTACAAGGGGAGCAACCTTGATAACTGACTGTATTACCACTGGTGTACCCAGGCATGGCTCTGCTCTTGGGGATGGGGGGTTCCAATCCCATGGGAACATTATAAACCTCCCTGAAGTATTTGTCATCTGGAGGCATGCAGGGACAGCATAATGCAGTGGGTATCACAAATAACACATCCCTGTGTGTAAGGAGTTACACCAGGGTGCTGCATAGAGCTGGGAGGTCAGATGCACAGTAGCCACCTGTGGGGAGCGACTTGGCTGTCCCCCAGCTTGCAGGCAGAAGTGCACAGCAGCTCATGCAGAGTCAAAGACAGGCTTGGAAGAGAAAGCTACAAAGTCTTCAAAGGGCAGTAACTGTTTGGAGTTTTTTCTGTTTTCATATTTAGTGTTACTTCAGTAACAAACCCGATTCTGTTCCTGTGTTGTACAATACGCTTCCCTTAAGCCGCTGGGTTATACGTGCAAGCATGTGCACAACCCCACTGCTAAACAGATTTTTCTTAATGTCCCCACCACCTGAAAAGCATTAGATTAATCACTGGGCATATAATTTTTTTGGCATTTGTAATTCTATTAGCTAGCTGCCTTTCTTTGAAGAAATTTTAGCACAAAATGAGAAGAGCAGCTATTGAGGCCTTAGTTCCAGTGAATACTTGTGGTGACTTCAAGTGTGGAATGTCTTTAGATGTGAGAAGTCGAACAAAAATGGGTTTTTCTCAGCAGCAATACTGCAGTACATAGGTGACTTGAGCAATCATCTTCCCAGCTTGTTGTTGCCCACAGTTTTCAAAGACAATATTAAAAAACTTAATTTCAGCTAAAATTAACCTCTGGATCCTTGAACTCCTTTGGGGACTAACTTGCCAGTCAATGAGTACTTTCTGAAGGGATCTGAGGATACCCTGTACTGCACAGAGACTGAATTTTAGTGGGAACTCATGTTTTCAGGAGCAGGAAAAAACAACTTCTTATGCTTGCCAAATAATTTTCTGTTTGCTCAGAGCTTAGGATGCCATTTAATACACACATTACCACTTGAACATTAAGCACTCTTCTGCCTTTCCTTGCTGAACAAGGTTTTATGTCATTCAGGTAAATATTTTCATATTTGCAATCAAACTAATTATACTCAGTTTGAGGGATTCAGTCATACTCCACAAAACTGGGGAGTGAAGGCAACCAAATGCAACATGGCACAAATTTCTTCCGTAACCTAACCAATCTGAGAACACAAATTAAGACTAGCTACACTGATTTAATCTTATTTTCATCAGTAAAGAGGAAGAGGACAGTAAGGTAGAGCACAGCTTCTGTGTGAGGGCTCAGCCGCGCTGCTGGCAGGAAATGGTTGCCCTGTGATGACTTCAGCCCAAGCAGGTTTGGGGTCCTGCATCATTTTGATTTTAATGGTGCCTACAGGTTAATTCAGTGTAGTATTTTTTTTGAGTAGGTGAGGAGTTTACCTTGCTAACAGATCTATAAGGGTCTGTGCATTCATTAGGGAGGAAAAGATGATTTATGGTAAATGTAATCCTGCCTTCTTGCCTCTTGTGAAACTCTCCCACAGAGATCAGGTTTATTATTTTTTTTTTTTTCCCCTTGCTCTTTTTCACTGTCCTCTCCAAAGAAAAAAAGTAGTGTTGAGCGTCTGTGTTCAGTTTACATTACCAAGAAAACAGCTATTGTTCAGTATGTTAAAAATAAATTAAATCATATTTTGCTCAAGGTCTAACAACTGTGTCTTATTATCATGTGGTATTTACTAAATATGAGGCAGTCAAAACAAGAATTGTCATAATAAACATTTTGAAATGAACACATGCATGAACCTGCTTCTAACAGGAAATACTTAACCATGTGGCAGATGCTTATTTCTATTTTTCTTAAGTTCAAAATGGTGCCTGCAGTTGCCTTCTTAGAAAGCGTGAATACCTCTAAATAAGCGTCTTCATCTTAGAAGCCGATCGTGAGCTAGAAGCTATCTTTGGCTTCAGTGGTAATTACATGATCTTTTCTTGCAGTGCCTGGGGAGATCTCTGTTTATCCATTTGTAAATCCATTTCCAAAGACAAAGCAGCTGCCCATGCTCCAATCTTTCTGCCAATCTGTGTGTGCTCAGTCTGGATGGTCTTTCTGTATGAAAATGGCACCCTTGAACTCCCCTGGTTTCTTACTTCCAAACTGTGTGTCTGCTGTAACTACATATAGATGAAAAGCTGTTCTCTGTGTGCAGGTGTTTGTGTGCATATATGTGAAAACACACACCCTGGGACTGGGAGCAGCCATGACGAGAGGGAGAAATTAGGCCATACAGACGTAATTAATATTGCTTTTAGTCTTATGCCCAGCCTGCTGCCAGCCCACTTATGTGGGCCTGGGGAAGGCATCTTTGTCTCTCCCTGCAAATCCAGGCATGGTTAGATTGGCATCTCACAACCCCTGGCTCCCAGGCATAGGGTTCTGCTGACTCAACATGAGCACGAAGCTCAGGATTTATGATGGTGTTCAGATGCCTGGAGCGAGTAATCGATTTCCAGGGGAGATAGACTCTTCCGTGGCTTTGAGGATCCAGCCCAGAAGCTATTTGCTGGAAAATGCCTGAAAGCTACTTGCAGTCAAGACAGCAGGGAGCTGTGGCAAGGATCAGCAAGCTGGGCACTGCTGGCCGGGTGACCACATTCCCTGGGGACAGAGCTGTCCTACGGGGTGGTGTGTACTTGTTTGCAGGAATCGGTGTCTGACCACGGGGTGAGAAGGAAGGACCAACATGGGGGAATGTGTGCTGAAAGGCATACGACTTTAATTATGGGATTAGAATTAATTATAGGTAGGATTTAGCTAATACCTGCCTTTGAATACGTTTTCCTGTTCTCTGTGATACGGCATGTGCTTGAATCCTCTGCCTACTGCTTTCTTCTGGACAGTTTGCCTGCAATCTTGGTGGCAGGCAGCTTTGATGGAGACACTTAAGCGACTGCCACTAGCTCCCTGTTCAGCAGTCGCCTGCTCAAGGCGTGTAAACCTGGACCTGATAATAGGGAACACACAAAGTGATCGAAGTGTAGAGCTGCCTCCTCACTTATCGGCCTGTAATAGCCCTCCTGGCACACAGCCTGGGACCTGCAGCCAATATGTCCAAGCACAGACTGTTTGTTCGACATAAAAATCCAACTGAGGGCTCCTCTGAAGCAGTGGTGCTACCGGGCACTGCAGAAGGAGCTCCCCGTGGGGCACGGATGCTGTCCAAGGCATTTGTCTTATCAGATGTGATGGGTTTGCTGTGCTCAGCCTGCTGGTGAGGAGGCTGGCTGCCAAGGAAAGGCTTCTATAGTCAACAGGTTGTCTCCTGGGGTGTGGTTAGTTTGGGGATTGTTTTGGCTAAAATGCTCCTTGGCTGTTGCCAGCCCCCTACCCTAAAATAAATGCAAAGATAAACAACCGGAGATGCGCCTCAGACTGAAGTGCTTGATCCAGTAGGCTGAGCCTCAAGGTGTTGATAATGAACGATGGTGATTACTGGTTGCAGAACAGTGTGGGCAGGGGATTACAGGCTTTCTTTGGAAACCTCCCATCCCAGTTGTCACTCATCGCTCTTAGACTTATTCTGCCCTGAGACAGGTTGAGCTGGCTGCGTGCAGTAGAAGCCTCCCAAGTTTTCATGGTACAATTGTTTGTATGTTGTGATGGTACAATGGTTTGCAACATGTAGCACAGTGTTTTACTGTTTTATTCCAAAGCAGTGTCTCCAGCAGTGCTGCTATGAATTATACTTGCTGGTAAATGTGTAAAAAGTTTCCATTTCATTACCTCCTGGTTCAGCCAGCTACAGCTTTGTGAACAAGCCACATGCTAGCAACTGGCTCTAAATCACAAGTGAATAGTCTGCACAGTCCAGTGGTAAGCTTGCTATTCAGTGAAATGCTCTATCTTATCAGGTGTATGGAAGTAGACAAAAGTGAGGGAAAAAGACCGCCTCTTTCTGTGGCAATAACATCAAATGTATCTGGAATCTTCACCTAGATACTCACGAATGTCTAAGTCTTATTCTGATTCTTACACTAAAAGCAGGAAAAAAAAATAATTCTTTGCTGAGGTACATTGAGTCCTAAAGAGGCACAAAAGATCCACTCAGTCTTTATATATAACTTCCTTCTAATACAGCCTGGTTTAGGATTTTCTTTTGTGTGCCTTGGAAGACTTCTCAGAGGAAAAGCATTGTGTGAATGATCATATCTTGATACCTATAGGAAAGCTTAGATGTGTATGCAAAATTTCCATTAACATCTGCAAGACACAAATAGGTGCTGGAGTACGTATTTTTCTCATACACTCCCAAGAAGTGGCAATGGAAAGGAAAATCCTGATTATAAAAGTGCTCTTTGTAATGACAGTGACTGTTACAGATGTCACGGGGAAGGCAAGCTGTCACCTTATTAGATTAAACATTACGTGAGCAGTATGGATGTCTGCAGATGTAGTATTTGCATAGGCTTGACTTTTCAAACTACCTGAGCTATGCTTGATGCTACACCTGAGGAGATGAGGGAAAAGTGCCCAGAAACTCCTCTTGTGCTTCTCTTGACCCTGAAGCTACAGCAAGGGCTCTTTCAGTCACTGGTGCTGCTTGAGCTCTGACCTGCTTTGCAAGGCACCCTGCGTGGTGTGACATCCTGCCACCCTATGGTCACTGTCACTGTATATTCATTTTGGGGGTAAAAAGGCTTCATGAGTCCTGGGTGGACAGAGCCCTGATGCAGCTTTGGGAAAGGCAGGTATCTGTCTACATCATACCAAGGTCTGGCTGGGTGCTCTGCAGTGGGGTATTTGGGGGGACTGAGGGCTCCTGGCATCTCTGAGGTGCTTGAGGCAGGCAGGAGGGTTGGCCCTTTTTTAGGGAATAAGTTTTAGCTTCTTTGTTATCCATTATGAAGGAGGGACTTCTCTGAGGTTTAGAACAATGCTTCCCCTTCTCTTTTTAGCACTTCATGCATACTGTAAATTTAAGTGCTTCACAATGATCTAGGTGGGAACCATTAACTCCTAACATCCTAACAGGGCATCAAGATCATGAAATCGCATTTCGAAAAAGAGTCTAATTCTGGATGCACTGGTTCTTTGGTTGAAGTCTTCTGATTAAAGAGAAATTTTATTTTATATACCCCTTTGTAGTGATCATACTCCAGCCTTTGCAACACTGACAGTGTTTACTTTAACAGTCCTGGAAGTTTTTGAACTATAAAACAAGAAATCTGTGTGGGATTCTGAAGTAGTTGGCCTGATCTTAATTTGAAACAATTTATTGTTCCCTGTGACTCTTGTTGCAATCCTGTGGCCTTATGCATTGCCTTCTTGCCATAAAATTTGCTTGATTGCCTCTTTTTGAAACTGGCATGGCATAACATTTCTGTTCCTTTTCTCACTTTGATGGTGTACAAAATGTGTTTTCTTGGCTCTTACCCTCATGCTTCTTCATTACTTTTTTTTTTTTTTTTTTTTTTTTTTTTTTTTTTTACATAAAAGCAAATGGCTTTGCAGGCTCTATTTCAAAGATTAATTGTTACCACTTACAGTATTTCCGTGCACAGTGCTTTGATGAGCCTGTTGAAAAAGCAGCTTCTCTCTCCCTTGTTTTTATTTGCTGTTTTCTAATGTTGCAACTCCTTAAAACCCCAAAGCCCCAGTCCAAGGGAGACATGAAACCATTACAAACATCAGTAAAATATTTTTTCGGAAAAAACCTCCTGTCTCTCAATTTTTATTTGAAGGTTATTTGCAATTCAAAAGATTCCTGCCCTTTGCATACTTTTCCTACCTTTCCTCACACAGTGGAAGAAGTGATCTTGCCTTAGAAGTTTAAACATTGGGACTGCTCCACCTGGGTGGAAATCAGTAGGATGTTTTAAAATTATTTAGCAAGTTATTTTCCTATTTTATTACAAAATATAGCAGGTATTATCGTATTTGTTAGGACATGGTGATCTTAGTCATGAGCTGATACTGTTTTATTCACAAGAATCAAGCAGCTATTATTTCCTAAATAAGCAAGTTTTATTATTTATGCTACTTTTCTTGAAAAGGCTGAGATGGTAACAACAACTAAACACTCATTAGGTTAAAATGGTTCCAAAACGTGGCTTTGAATTTTGACAAAAAATTCTTTGCTCTCAGGGTGATATCTATGGGTGGAAATGAAGTTGGAAGTCCCTATATATGGTTGACATTGGATCTGCCAATGTTCCTCTCTTCATAATACAGCACCTGGGTGCAATCACCAAACACTCCAGGGCACTCCTCTACGCTGCCACTGTGGCTGAACTGCACAGGTACATTCCAGTATCATGTCAGATAGATCTGACCATAAATACCTTCTGTCTTTCTCTTTTATGCAGAAGGTAAGAAATGCTTTGTATTTGAGTCTAATTGAAGAGAGAGGGGCAGAGAGACAGAGATTGCAATCGTTGCTACTTGTCAGCAAGCCCAACATGTACAGGCCTACACAGATCCCACTCTCCAAATGCAGAAATGAGGGTAGCAGGACTCCACCAAAACCAATTTCAACTGGAGTTGTGAAATACTCTCTGTAGTTTTGATTCACAGTAAGTGTTTGACACATCTCTCATCCCCAACTCACACACACTTACCCTGGATTCATGACAATATACTGCCATTTAAACTCCAAAGGTGCCATGAGGCAGAAGGAATTTCCTACATGCAACCCCACGTGCTATGGTTTAAAGAATCTGAATTTACCATATCTTTCACCTTGAAATAACCCCAGCAAGACCAAAGAAAAGCAAAGCCAAGTACTGAAGAGCAAATATTATTGCTAACTCACTTAAGTCTCTCAAATCTACTCCAAAAGAAACAATGCAAAATGTTCAATGCAGCCATTTGGGTGCATGATCACTGGTAACTGTGAGATTAGTAAGTCCCAGGCTATAAAAGCTGATCAGGACTCTCTGTTCTCCTCTCTGTTATAAAATGTCTATGGTGGGAGCTGGCACTTGCAGCCAGGATGAAGGACCTGTGGCTACCTGGCTGCTAAACTGAATCAAAGGGGAACTCCAGCCTCCCTTCAGCTGCCAGCAGCACTGTGAGGCAGCGGTAAGGTTGGAAGAACATCAGGAAATAGGATTGGAGGGGAAAATTAAAACACCTCAGTCCATAATTGAAATCCAAGTTCCTGTTGCCTCAGCTGTCAGGCCACTGAAGTCCTCTCCTAGGGCTGGTTGGTCCTAGTGCACTTCCTTGGTGCAGGGATGTCACACTGAGGCTCCCTTTGCCTGCTGATGTCTCCTTAGCTTTCAGATAAAGTCTCTCATGACTCGCTTGCTCCCAAGGCCTCCTCAGCTCTGCTCAGCTCCCCCCTACCTCCTGGGAACCAAAGCCTGTAGCCTGCTGGCTGGGCCATGCCTAGGAGGTAAGAAATGCACACTTCAAGGCCCTTTGCTAAAGGAAGGGATTAGAGCCCTCTTCTACAGCCTGAGTAAGACTGCTCGAGCTGCTGATGGCTGCTCAAAGTTTGAAAGAAAAATTTGGCACCTGCCATTCAAAAGAGTATTGCGGGATATGAGCTGAGTGTGGAGGGACTTGTGCCTGGGTACTTCATTCACCAGAAGGCACTTAAACCCAGTAGAGAGGTAGGATTTAGGATGAGCTGTAATTTTCATCTTTTCCTATTTGGCTGGCTTAGGCAGCTCCCCAAACAGTGGCTTTTGTGAATCCCTTTCCGAGGCACTTCCCTTCCTTTACACACACGCATGGAGTCCAGGCATCTCATTCAGGCATGTGGACTCCATTATGGGGCCAGATGCAAACATCCCCTCATGGATTAGGATCTGAAAGGTTCTATATCCTATATTGTCAGTCAAGTAAGGCCTCAGTTTTCCCTTCTCAGTCCTCATTTCTCATTTCAAAACCTGGATTTTTTTTTAAGCAGATACATATTTTTAAAAATTCTTCTTGTGTCTATGTAAAGGAGTAGCTATTACTAGTAGTATTACTATTACTAGTAGCTAGCTACATGCTAGCTATTCCCAGTTAAGACAACAATGGTACACTTCACAAAATCTGGCATTAGAAAAATCAATGCACTTAAATAAGACTGTATTCTTCCCCTCAAACTTTGTCCACCAGATTCTTGCTGCTGAACATCAGAGCCAGTTCATGGCTACCTGCAGACCATGGCTTGACCAAATAAAAAAATAAACTCACTAAACAGATATTTCTCTGGCAAGCAAAAAGAACTCTCTTTTTTTTTTCTTTTTTCCTCCAAACAGCAGAATGGATATCAGCAATGCATTGATTCCTTTTCTTTGTTTGCTTTGGTTGACTGTGAGACAGGACACCTACATTAATTCTATGTTAATTTTGCATTAGGTCAAGAAGCCTCCTCAGTTCATCAGATATTAATGGAAATAATGTTTTCTCAATAGAAGTATTTCTAATATGCTTTATGGAATACCTGTTTAACCGTGCTAAGGAAAGGGATAATCTGGAGTATATAGTTATAGCCCACAGGCTCAGAGTTTGAGAAGGTTTTTGTACATCTGAGCTGTATTAACTGAGAACTGTTGCAAATTTCTCTATAAATTAAATAACAAGGCTTACAAGAACCTGCAGGAATGAGATCCTGTACTCTCAAGTGTTACTAGTAAAATCATCAAGGGATGAGTGTTTCCAAAAGATGTGTTTGCAGCTTTTTAAGTTCCAGAAACCTTTGAGGAGTACTTTGGCAAGTGCCAGCATGGGATGCAATTTAGGCTATGTTTAGAGAAGAAGCACATTATTGCTTTATTATTGCTATGTGCTTGAGCAGTATGGTAAATACAAAGTGCTTCTAGCTGAGAAGCAGCCATACCAGCAGCTCTGAGCAATGGGCTGGGATGTTATGCCTGGCCCATACACACACATATAAGCACACACACACAAATGAAGTCATCAGTAAGAATGAAAATAAATCAAAACTTTCCAAGCCAGGTATTTCTGTATGTGTAAGAGCTGAAATCAATAAGAATGAAAATAAATAAATCAAAACTTCCTGAGTCAGGTATTTCTGTATCTATAAGAGCAGCTTGTATTGGCATAACTGTTTTCATGCTGCTGGCTAATGGGTCCCCAGAGCGCAGCAGCTTCCTGGCAGGCCAAGGAAGAAGTGGCTGGAGTAAAACTGGGTTATGAAAGGATGGGAATGTGTGAAATAATTAACTGAGGTACTAGACATTTGGTATGTCTCTGCTTGGAATTGAGGGCTACTCCATTTTTTTCCATCTCCATTGATTTGATTTTTAATAAAAAATTGGTGACTGTATTGAACAAATACCTGAGAGTTTATATAATCTTGGGCATTGCATGGTGTCCATGTTTGCTATTTTGTTAGATATTATTTTCATTACAGGTTTTTGAAAGTTAGTATTTCAGAGAGGGGTAGTAGGGCAAACTTATGGGTAGTTTTCATCTCTCAAGACATATTTGGCAGAATTTACGAACTACTCTCACATGACAATGTCACTGCTCTTAAAGGCAGATTTAGAAGGATTAGTTTCAAATACTGTCTACAGCAAAAAATGATCATCCTCCTCTTTTTCTTCTTTTCAATCTACAAGGTAGCACTAGTAATCAAAATCACTAAGAAATTAGAAAATAAACAACAACTCAGTATCTTTCATTTTTTGGCATCTTGGGTTTTTTTGCCTATTTAGGCTCTTGATTCACTGGACTGTCTCCTAATGTGTGTACAAATCTCATGTCACCTCTAAGAACTAGTTAAATTTTACCCATGCCTCTCCTCTTCCTCAGTTCCTTTTTACTTTATCTCTCTTTATGACTAATGGCTATACCTTGTATCCTATCTTGTACTTACATATATTACCCAAATGGTGCAGAGTCTCTTAGCAGTGATCAGTTGAAAATTATTTTTTTTAAATTATGCCATTATGTCTTTGGTTTGGAATGACATCTTCATCTTGATTAAATGTTACATCTGAGATGAACTTGTCTTCAAAGGACTAAGCCATGACAAACCATCCAAAGGAAGGGGAGAGATTTGTGGTTTCTTCCACTTGCAGTAATCAGTGTATTGTGACTACAGAACACTGGTGTGGCATTCTTAATGTAGTGGTAACTGTTATGGAAGAGAAGACAAGCCTACTTTTTTTTCATTAGGAAATGCAAAATTATTAATGCAATATTGTTGAAGAGTTTTCCTGGCTAGTTTTCCCTTGGTTGCCTCAGGCTAAAAGTGACGGCTGAAGTTTAATATTTTATGAATCCTCCTCACTATGAAGGTCTATTAATTCTCCTTGGAAGGCTCTGTGACACAGATAAAATGCAGAGACCTGAACAGAAATGATGGAAAACTATATGCAGTAGTGACTGTAATTCTGAGAAACTCGTGTTCCCGGACATCAATTCCTGTACATCAATTACACTGCTAAATATATATATTTTTTAAGTAAAACCCCAAATATTTCCTAGAGTTCAGTAACTCAGGCCTCCACAAGTGTAAAGAAAAACCCTACATGACCCGGAACAGATTTTTCTCAAGTGACTCAATTAATAACCCTCATGTGACAATTAGTAACATTGGAAGCTTGTGAAATTCAACATGCAGGGAACTGGTCACTTGTACAGACAGGCAATTTGATATATAGAGATAAGCACATTAATTTTTAATGAGAATTCTAGCCTGTATAAAGTTTGCTAGTTGTGAAATATTTTTAACCTATATGTACCTATTTGCATGCAGTAGACTACGGCATGTTTTTCTTAATCAAGCAAAACTACAATGAGAATTTTGCTTAATTAAGAACTGAAGAATTTGGCTGAGTTTTATTCAGTTCTTGGCAGTAAAAGAAACTGATCTTTCCAACAGTAAGTGCCAGTGCTAAATATTTTGGCAAGCAACAAATGTCAATTTAGATCTATGAAATTCCCATTTTCAGTCAGTAAAATTAGAATGGCCTTGGTTTATGTTAGCTTAAAAATACCCAGACCCTGGCCTAGTATTTTGTAGCTAAGTAAACAGGTATCCACTGTTGATTCGGATTCTGTCCTAGGTTACAGAAGTATTTTTGCTGTAGTGGAGGTAATTCCTCTTCATCAACAGAAAAAACAGTACCAGCGAGTCCTAACTTTTCCAAGAGCTCAGTTTACTGGTACTGGTATTCTTCTGATGGGAAAATGATCACAGTGGTTAAATGTATCTGGCTTGAAGTGGACACCAGTGATTGTGATTGAGTCTGTTTAACTGCATCTCATCTGGCTAATGATGACATCTGATGGGATGTCACAGATGAACAGCTTCACTTGCTGCCCCTCTGAGCTAAAAGGAAAACTTCCAAAGATGGAAGTTAGAAGATAAGTGGGAGAGCTGCTTTCCTTTATTAGTTTTTTTTTAGGAAATGTTTTTCTTATCATTCTTTTCATCTTTTCAAAACGATCCCAATTTTTTCCTGGAAAGTGGGCTGGAGATGTCATGAGAACAGACATTATTTCATATATCTGATGTATTTTTATTTTTAACTGGTCATGAAGATTGCATTTAATTAAATGAAAGCAGACTTTGGATGTCTCTATTGACGTACAATTCTAACAGGCACTAGGAGAATGAGGGAAGAACCTGTAAAGTAAACCTATAAATTAAATTAAAAATACATACTTAAGTTCAGACTTGACTATTGTTTTACAAGGAACTCTCAAGAAAACAGGCATGTGGATCCCATTTCCTGCAGAAGTTTACTTTAAACACTCATGAAAACAACATATAATGCTTCAAAGATTTCTTAGTTTAATTAGAAGTAAGGCTGTAAATGTTCTGCTCACATCCCTCACCAGGGCTTAGCAGATGCTATGAGCCAACCCACTCCATACCTGTGGAAAGACTTCTCTTTGGTCCACTAAGGAGCTCTCTAGGCCAAGTGTCAGCACTGCAATCAGGTCTATAAATCTTCTAATCTATGTGCTGAGGTTTCTTTTGCCATTGTGATGAAGAAATAATTGAGCTGCAGAACTCCACCAATACATATGTAGCTCATTGAATTTTATTCTCTACCAACAGCACTATTTTGTAAATGGAAAAAAAAAGTATAACTGCAAGCAGACACATGTGGTCTTGATATCCGAACCCGCTTAATGATATCATTAATTTTGCCAAATAACATGACATGAACAAGTTATATGTTAGCCTTTTTCATAATTTAACCAAAGTGATCACATATATTGTGTGCTGGCTTTGCAAACTATCATGTTTGATCTTTGTCCAACCAGAGAAAATTGGTGGAAACCCCGCCCCCCAAAAAACATGGGAGTATCCAGGGCTTCCAAATGTGTTAAACTCATTACAAAGACACTTTGGACTTGCTCATTGTTTAGTCTTGTTCACTCTTGGTGATGATGCCTCACTGAATAAAAGTAATTGGGTTGTTTTGTAAAGAAATGCAGCAGTGCCATCTTTTTTCTCTTGTAATTATAAAATAGATGATTGTCAAGAAAAAAACAACTTTAAGGTTACCACATTTTAAAATGCACATCTGTGGCCTTACTCAGCTGTGTGCTGCCAAAGCACATGCACCAGAAATGAGCTGAGGTGGCAGTGTCCAGATCCAGAGAAACCAACATTTTTTAGTGCAAAGACTCTCAGAGTTTCTATCATTCAATGTGGGGCTGATGCTCTGGATCAGGATGGTGAAACAGGCACGTGCTCAATGTTTCCTGTTCTCTTAAGATATTCTTTCTTTTCTACAGTGCTGCAGGGGAGTGGGTTTGAAAATTGTAATTATGAAATACTGCTTTTGCCTCCTATGAAGACATGCTGTCCTTGGAGAAACAAGGAAATATCTGGCTTATTTTTCCCAGTGAATTCCTAAGGATAGACTTAGACATGCGAGTATTTCTGAAAGAGACCAAAGGCAGATTATAAACTGTCTGGTATTGCTGAGCTAAATAATGGATTGGCCCCTGTCTCTCAGGAAAACTCCTGTGTTGGACTTGAATCCTCCCTGCTTACTAACATCACGGGACTGTGATAGAGGGTGGCAGAACTCTGGTTGTGAGTGCTAGTCCAGTACATCCAGACACTGTCATCCAAGTGGCTGGCTCAAGTTTTTAAAGAAGTAGAGACTTTTAAGCACATATATAAGGCTGCTCAAAACTACCTCTATTGACCTTGGGCAAGTTACTTACATCACCATTTTTTATTTTTCTTATGGAAAAGACAGGCCTGGTCCTCCATGTGTTGCCTGCTGTCACCGCCCAGCTCTTAGCTTCTGACATGTTCTAACACCTGCTGACAAGTTCTTTCCCCCTAGGGCACTACATTTTTACTGGAGAAGGAAAGGAGCAATGAAGAGAAGCAAATCATTAGGCAGTGCAGTTTCTTGTAGGGTTCTAAGGCCCCTCAGATCACACATCTTTTTTAGGACACATCTGGAGTTCAAGACTGCAGACAGAAGTAGAAATAACTTGACAAGCTAACCTGTGGTGAGCATCAAGATGGTGCAGCCTGACTTGCTACCCGGTTTAAAGTTAAAAATTTGATACCCCTGCAAAACATTGCAGATGCTTCTGAAACTGCTGTACAGGAATTGCCATGCTTTGCCAGCCTCCGTCAGTTCCTCATT
This sequence comes from Heliangelus exortis, assembly GCF_036169615.1. Taxonomy (NCBI): domain Eukaryota; kingdom Metazoa; phylum Chordata; class Aves; order Apodiformes; family Trochilidae; genus Heliangelus; species Heliangelus exortis. Next base: position 112,280,201 of record NC_092422.1, on the reverse strand, counting down.
TTTGAAATGGGTCTGAAACTCCTTAGCAATACACAGAGCACTTTAATGAGAGCTGTACTAAGTCATTGGTCTTATCTTTCTCATGCTCATAAATGTGTATCACACTAATTTAGTAATAGAAGAAACTTAGAGTGCAGTAAGCTCTTGTACATACTACATTGTTTTTTCAGAGACTGCAGCTGACTTCTGACAGGTCTCTCTGAACCTCTAGCTTTAAACAAAACCACACAGAGCCCACAAGTCAGACTTGATGAGCAGACAAATTTATTCAGGCTCTCTTCAGAGCTATGAGGCCTGAAAGAAAAGTTTCCTGAAAATGTATTGGTCAAGAAGATTAGCACTCATGATAACACTGTAGTGGAGGCCAAAAAATAAATTGAAACAGGACATTCCCCCCCACGTTGTTTGCTTAAACAAAGTCAGATGGATTTGTTTCAGAAGACCCAGGACTGAAGCTGTTTTTTTTTTCATGCTAGGTACCATATTTTGCTTGCTTTTGTATATATCATTGTGTCTAAAGTGATCTCATCAGTTATTCTACTTCATCCATGCAAATTAGAACTGTAATTGCAGTTAATACAAAATCAGTGGCGGAATTTTTGAATTTTCACTGTATTACTTAAATTCTATATGCTACTGCTTCATCTGAATTCATTGCTTGGTCTGAATTAAGTATAATTATTATTTACTCTACTTTAACCCTTTCACAAGCATTCTCCCTACACCTTTAATTACAACAACTTTCAAGAACATTTACCTTTGCAGTCTGCAATAGCGTTAAGAGAAAGGAATAGTACTTTACAATTAAAGGGACACATTTCTTTGTCTTTTCATCATAATTTATCCTGGTTACATCCCTATTTTGAATGTTATGGAGCCATCTGAAATCCTGAAAGTAGCTTGCTTCCGTAAGGTACCTGTTTTGCTCCAGTTTAAAAACCAGCACATCAACTTTTTTCAGTCTTTTCGAGAAATGCTTCAGTCTTAGAAAAATCATGTGCTTCACTTCACTTCAAACCAAACCAAACTAAAAACTATAAGAAAAAATTGGTCTTACTGAAAGGAAACTTTACAACAACTCTAAACATTGTGAGAGGAAAATAACGTTTTAAGCTCTGATACTCATCTCTGAGTATTTTAGAAGAATCTTCCTTTGTATCTCTAGCATTGTCCCTGTGTAAAATTTGGATAATACAGCTGAGCAAAACCAACTGCTTCTTGTTTGTAGCTAGTCCATCTCCTGAGAAACAGTGGAGGAGCCTTCCCTACTGCCAGTTTTTCCATATGGCATTCAGTGAGATTGTGAGTCTTGGGAAGAAGGAGGTGAAGAGGCTAATGAAGCACTGACCAGAAATCACCCTACTCTGGAGCAGGTTAGTCCATTAAAAAGAGAAAAGATCATAATAAGGTCTGTAGTAATTGTTTGTTTTAACTTTAGTTTTAATCACAGAAGTCCTTGTCATGCTGTAGGCAGCCCAGTGTGCTTAAGGAAGAAAGAAAACCAAACAGGGCATGATTTGGATAATATGCATAGGGAGGCCATGTCTTTTGTGTGTGCTGGCCTCCTGCCACAGGCTGCTTCCTTCTGGGTGGGAAGGGATGTTGCAGCCTTTGTATCTTCAGCCAGCCTCTCCCCGGGTGGCAGAGCAAGCCAGCCTGGGGTGTACTGTCCCAGTCCTCTCTGGATTATTCCCTTGCTGGCAGGGGGCTGTGGAAGGACTTTTTATCACTGTTAGTGTCCCCCACCTTAAGGCTCAGCCACTCAGGCTGTGCTCAGCTTTTGGGGCTCCCCTGTGATGTTCTGAAAGGTAGTGCTAATGAATGAAAAAAGCTGAAATGGGTGATTGAAACGAGGCCTCCGAAAGCAGTAGAAAGGCTGGCACTTGCCAAGCCATGTAGAGGAAATACTAGGATTCCTGAGGAAAAAAGGTACTACCTCTACAGCTATAATCTAAGACGTTTTTCTCTTCAGCACCAAAGCCCCACGCTGGTACTTATCCAGGCTTAAAGCAGACACAGCAGTGGGCAGTTCAGGGATGGTCAGCGCTGATGAGCAGTGTTATCTTTGTAAACTTTTTCTCGGGTTTGTTGATTCCTCACTGCCATCTTCAGTTGACAAAACAGGCTTGGCAGTTAAAGCCCATCCGGTATAATTTTTCTAATTCCACATACAGTCACCGTAACTAATTTATGGCAATAATCCAAAGAGAACTAGCTGGTTTTTGTGTCCTTATTTGCAACCAGCTTTAAAAACGGATTGTTTAACGAGTACACTCCTAAAATCAAGCACCTGGAGTGCCAAAGGTTGCCGCGGTGCACCTGAAGAGCAAATGGTTACTTAAACACTGATGTGTACTGCAGCCAATTCACAACTTTCCATTGGAGCAGTTTTTTATCAGTCTGGGCACTGCACCGGGTTCCCAGCGGAAGCCCTGGGAGCAGACACGTCCCCATACTAAAGCTGCCCCGTAGGTGGTGTGAGCCCCCGCCCAGGCCCAGCCCCAGGCCCAGCTCCAGGCTCAGCCCCAGGCCCAGGCCCAGGCCCAAAGCTCCACTGGCATTTTTTTTTTACTAAAAAGGCAAAAGGACAAGAGCCCGTTCACATAATTGTCCTTTATATAGGTGCTACTGCCTGTGTTGTCTGGGGCACAGCTGTCTGACACTGCCTTCCAGTCAGAACTCACCAAGAAATAATAAATGATAAAGATCTCTTTCATCTAAAGGTTCGCCTGTGCCTTTCTGTGAGGAGGGTCCTCTCTGCTCCATGCTGGGGGTTGGAACTAGATGATCTTTGAGGTCCCTTCCAGCCCAAACCATTTTATGATTCGATGATTCCCCCAGTTACTTCAGTCACCTACAGACAGCTTATTATAAACAGCATATTCCTTGTTTTGGCCAGGGAGAATATAATAAAAGATGAGTGCTAAAAAAATCTTTCCTTTTAGTCATTTCTGTCTATGTCTGCCCGCCTTTCGGTCTGTGTTTAGTTTTTCAAACACTACCTCTTGTTTGTCAAAAGGCAAGAGGCTGTTTTCTAGCCATCCTAGAAGTGCATCATGTTTGAATGGGCTTTGCTCTGAGCATATCAAAACATGAAGATTTTCCTGCTGATGGGTAGAAAATGGTGAGCACCAGCCCTTTGGTCTTAATCTTTCTGCACTGAGGGAAGAAAAGGAATTAATTTTAAGTCTGCCTGCAGTTCCTATGCATCTATGCCCCCATTTAGAGATGATATTCATTCCTGGCTAGGTTTAATTGCACGTGAAAAGGGGTTTGTATTCCACACACGTGCATGGTAGAAGGAGGTAACATGTATGTCCAGGTGTCTGTTCAGCTCCTTTCAGCACTACTAAACCTCAGAGCAAAAGCATCCATATCCAGGTAAAAAGTAGGGGGGAATAGGAAATTAAAAGGAGAAGGAAGCCAAAGGAGGATTATCTGCAGACACTTTCTATCTTTACTTCTTCATACCCACTGAATAATTGTGCAGGTAACTACTACACTCTTAAGCCAGGTAGAATGGACATCAGGTTTCAGATAAAGTAAAGAAAGGGGCCCAACAACAAAACATGTTTTGTATTTCAAAAGTATCTGTCTCAAGAAGAGTATGAAGGAATATGTTGCACAGCAGCTGGAACAGGTGTTCTGCCTAATCTTGAAGGACAAAGTGTTCAAAGAATCCAAGCATCTAAGACTGGAAATGGATACCTTATGGCACTGTTGGATATGCCAGTGGGAGTTAGAGAGAAAACCGCACCAGGAACCTCTCAGCACCTACAGGCACAGCATGGGCTTGAGTGTTTGACACTTACAGTATGGACTCCAAACTCCTACTCTATCATCATGCTGAGATACATGAGGGATTGCAAAGCTAGGAACACAAAGAAAAAACTCATTTGGAAGACTAGAAGAATACATTTTGCAAAAAATTTAGGCAATACTTGGCTTGCCTATTTTTACTGGGGGTTTGTTTGTTTGTTTGTTTATTTTTCCATTCTCACTCTTAAAAAAACTGATTATTCCAAGACCAGGAGAGATGCACACAAAGACAAGATTAATACATAAGATTTTTTTTTCTCATTTGTTGTTTCAGCAGTACAGGCATGAATATCTGAAGTAGTGATTTTGTAAAAAGCAGTGGTTGAATTGACTTGTTGGATACATAGGTAATAAAACTCTTCTTTAGATTTCTGAGGTTACATACCTCCAGAAAAATAGTCTCTACTTGGTTTAAATGTAGTTGAGTCCAGGAAATAAAAATGTTGTCTGTGTTTCATAGGCCAGAGCTCAACCTTTCTTAAAGGAGTTATTACAGTAATATCCAGAAGAGGGAATGAACCCACTGCAGGAAAAAAAAAAAAAAGGAATCAGACTTATCCAAGCCTCCTGTGATTCAACTACAGAATACAGGAGATTTCTCATAAAAGCATTTGATATTTTAATGTGACTTGGTTGGGAAAAGAGGAACATAACTTGTTGAGAGTTAGGACATCTTAGGACTCTTTGCCATCATGCTGAATTCGATACTGCATTTTTAGCATGAAAACTGCAGGCTACTTGGCTTAACTGAAGCTGGGTAAGCCTTTTAGATTATCAAATGTCACATGAAAAAATACCAAGCAAGTTGGGGCTGAGTAAGTGTTAAAGCTTTGTTAGGATGGCGTGTCCTCAAATAATTGCAGAATGCCAAACATAGAGCTTCCCGTCTTCCTTCAGGCTGAGCAGGGATGCCAAGTATACAGAATTGGAAACTGTCTATCGGGGCTTTTTCATTTTCTTGATACTGTGCAGACAGTGGAGACAAAATACCAAAAATGCCTGAAATCCTTTTGACCTTTCACTGCAAACTGTGAACTTTGTCTGCTAAACTCAAATTTCTGTTTACACTGTCAGCACAAGCTCCGTGCTGTTGCCTTTTGTCTTTCCAGTTTGTCATGAATTGACGAACAGTTTCACAAATACTGCACAGAAGGGGGGACCTGAGCACATTCCAGACTTTTTGCAGGTTCAAAATACTAAGTCTCCATGCTGTGGAGTGCATAAAAATATTGTAATGCAAGCAGCGTAGCATGAAATGTGCTTTTTCACACACACAAAAATATTCTACAAAAATTCTACCGCTTTGTAATCAGCTGGCATGGCTCACATTCCCACACTGTGTGCTGATGCCATGCTGCTGCATAGCTGTCCCCATTTACATCATTTCTTATTTACACCAGGAATTCAGCAAACCACCCTGTCAAGTTCTCAACTAAAATATCCCTGATTGCAGCGTTGTGCTCCAACATTCATCCACCCCTTATAAATCATGAGCTAGACTGCTGCAGTGAACAAGTACTGAGGAAATTCTAGATATAGAAATTAGAAACTGTGAGAGCAGAAAAGGGAAGATGACTACATGGGCTGCAGTGTCCCCGTCCTCAGGGAAAATTCAGAAGCCATATTGACATGGATCTGGGCAACTGGTCTAGCTGTCCCTGCTTGAACAGGAGGGCTGGACAAGATGACCCCCAGAGGTGCTTTCCAACCTCAACCTTTTTGTGATTTTATGAAATTGTTCCTATGCAAGACTACTATGAACAGTAATATTTCACAGCAATTGCATAGCTTTTGCAATTGACAAAAGATATCTTAACCTGTTACCTAAATAAACCCAACTGTATTGAATGAATGCCTTTCAAAATAAATAGAAGGTTGAATTATATACCAAATACTTTAGCTCAACTGTAATCATTAGCTGGGTAATTCTTCTGACTGTATTTCAAATTTAATTTAATTCTGTGGTAACGTTTCCTGAACTTTACACGATAAAGGTATTTATAGAGCTCAGTGTTTGAACTCTCTGAGAGTCTAGAAAACTGCCTTAAAAGGTGACATTTCTAGAGACTCTCACATAGAAAATACACTGGTGTTTCTTTAGGAAACCTGGTGAGTTCATAAGAAATCATTACACTGATTAATTTGGGCAATGAGGCTTTTGAAAGATTGTTCACATAGCACTACTTTTCTCTGAACACGAAACCTATGGAAAATGTGTGGAAAACATTTATAAAGTGGTGACTGCAGCTGTATGCTTTTATGTTGCTGTTAACGAGCTATTTGGTAACAAACCATATGCTTCAGCACACAAACAGGAGGATTTATGCTTAATGCAAAACCCATAACAAACTTACTGTCTGGTACCCAAATCTGACAGGTACATTGGTCTAGTCTTCCATGAACTTTCTGCTATCAGTATAAAACCCTCTTGCCTACTGGCCTGAAGTCCTTTTCCAGCCAGACCAATGTTGTGTTGGCTGCCTCTCCTCACATTGCAAAGGGGCAGTCACTGCCTATCTTCTGTCAAAGCACTACCAAATCCCTTGTTGCCAAAGCCCAGAAGTGAGTAGATGTGTGCACATGTGAGGTTGTCCGGGGAGCAGGGGACCAGAGGAGCACAGAATTTAATGAGCAGCAGGTCCTTCAGGTCTTGGTTTTGCACAGCCTGGGACTGTAAACTTGTCATCATAGTTCCTAATGGCAAGCAGGAGGTATCCATGGAATATTCCCAATTCTAATGATTTGTGAAGGTAGGATAATCTTGTTCTTTTTGTTATCTTCTATACTAGAGCTTTATGTATCAATTATTACCACTAAAGCCCTAAACAAGCCCCTCATTTTCAAAACACAGACAAAAGCAACCATTGGGTTTATTCACAATAATTCCTGGATTAGTTAAAGAAACCACATTCACCAACAGGAAAAGAGAAGTAGATTTCTAAGCTATTGAATAACACTGCTATGTTTGGAAAGGATTTTTCTTTTGTAATTCCCCTTTAATTTCCTCCCACCCAGAGCCGCTGAGAGGAATCTGAAGCTAGGTTTTCATGAGCAACTAAAAGAGTCCAGCAACAGACTCTTGTTTAAAATCAATGGTCCTGGAACTGCAAGGTAACATTTCCATAAACACATGAGTTATTTGAGGTTTGAGTTCCACTAAGAATCATCCGGTACTTCCAGCTCCCCAAGTCAGGCAGGGAAAAGACAGACTGGTAAAATAATCCTTAATATCAGATATGCAGGGACTGAATGAAGGAACATGAAGCACAAGAAAATGAGGAGGAAACAGGACAGAGAAGGCGACTATGTTAAAGTTTATACACTGAGAGGCACAAAAGGCAGTTCAACAGGAAGAAGGACAGACAGAAAGAATATTGGACTACATAAATCAAAACATTACTTTCAGTCACTTAGGTTTGCTTTTGATGTTGAGATATGACCTCAGTAAACCCACATAAAATTGTATGACTTCGTTACCTGACTCAGTGCCTCTGAATTCTGCACATTGCATTTTTTTCAATCTGCTTTCTGATCAGATCACAAAGTGTCTGAAGTTAAACTGTGCATTCCGGTAACCTTTCTGAACAGTTTTGCTTTCTTTACTTCAGCTGTCATTTTTCAATTTTAAAATATTATTAAAATACCACAATTGGGTGGGTAGTGACAACCATGATACTGTGTAGAAAATCAAAGCAATCTGAAGCAAGCTAGACATTCTGAGTACATTTTTAAAATACCTTATTGCTTAAATAAAATAAACTTAAATCCCTTAGTGTAGCAATTACTTTCAGATGTTTGATTGTTTATTTTTAAAGAACTGTCATATCAACCATTTAGAACTGACAAATACTATTTTGATATCTTCACAAGTTTCTCTAATATCTGCTCCCTGCCTTATGTTGGAAACTACATATTCATCTTCATTGTCTCCTGTATTTATCTTAATTTTGCTGTGTTTTATTTGATTAGAGGAAAAACTTAGCAGAGCTGTTTGTGGCAAGGTTTAGTTACAGGAAACCCAAAAGCTAAGCCCCAGTTTCAGCTGAGACAATTAGACTGTTGATTTTGGTAGCAGCTCAGGACTTCTATTGAACCCAAATGCCTTTCAAGTCTATCTGCCAGTTGATGCTCTAGTCTGAAAATTTTCTGTATTCTTGCTACAGATAAAGGGTTTTCAGATCCTTTTAATCTGAGGGATATTTCTATCCAGATCTGAATGTTTTGCTGAAATACTTCTCTATTAGCTGGAATAGATTAAAAAAAAAAAAAAAAAAAGGAAAAAGAAAAAAGGAAATATATCATTTTCCAGAGCCCTCAAGCCTTTTTAAAGGTTTTTTTCCCCTTAATTCTCTGTTCCTTGATATTTGTGAATTGTTGAGAACAGTGTTTGTTTTTCCCAAGCAAGTCTGCCAAGCATGAAAAGTAGTGGGTGCTAATTTGTAATGCTTAGTTTAATTGTTGATTTTCCTGTCCAGTATGTATATTTACTAGCTCATATTACTGTTTCACTTCCTGTAGGTAAAATATTCTAAAATACTGATCATGTGATTTTTTTTTTCAAAGTGATCTGTATTATTATATAACACCACAAGATCTTTATTGAAAGGTTTGAAGAAATTACTTATAAAAAAGCATTGTTCATATGCAGTCTTTTTCTCAGCTGCTATAGAAACGTCATAGCCAAGTTATAAAAGCCCACTGCCACTCCTGGATGGATTTTTCATTGTTAGGTGGCTTGGGATCTAAAACTCTCTTGGGGATGCTCTGGGAGAACGTAAATACTATCTGGGAAGTGTTTTACTCCCTTGTAATGTTTTGTGTCTGAAGCCTTGGATTATACATTTTATTTATTTATCTATTCCCCATTTGTTTCCATTTTATTTTTCTTGTTAAGACTTTTATGGCACCGGTTGTAGGGATGGGTCACAGCAGATTATCAGAGAAAGCTCCATGATGGTCCAGGGACCCTAATGCCCAGGCACTGAGCCAGCCCACCCTGGTGCCTGGAGAAGTTCAGTGGGTTCAGAGAGCGGTGTCTCTGCCAGGGCTGATGCTCTGGAGCTGCCTGTTTGTAGAGTGGTGTTTATGTGGCTCTACTGGTTTCATTTCAGACAAATTCTGAAGGATTTCTCCACAAGACAGAATCATATGATCAAACGTGGAGCTCATCCTCCTTGAAAGAGGTTCAGAAAGTCTGAGGAATTCACGTGATTCATTCTTAACATGTGGATTCTTTTAATTAGCTATCTAGAAACCAAAACAGAGTGCAGAACACTACTGCAACACAGCTTGTTAAGCAATATTGCATTTTTTCTTCCAAAAGTCACACTTGATAACAAACAATAGTCATAGGCATAAGATGACTGTGGATACTATGAGCTAATGTCTAGTTGTCAGAAACTTTTCCATTAAGGCTTAGAATGATGTTTAACATATTATTCACATTATTGAGCTAAGCTAAACATAGTATTAAACATGGATTTCCCAATGACTGTTGCTGCTGTTTGTTTTCACATGTGCATACACATGGAAGCAGACACGTGTACACATGCATTTTGGATATCAAAAGCACATCAATAGCCTGGTGCACTCTGTTCCCAGGATATAATGTTTTTTGACATTTCCTTTTTAATGAAACCTCTTCCTACTCTTTCCTGACCATAAAAGTAGATTAAAACCAAAATTCTTTAAACACGAAATGCCAGGCTTACATGTTCCCTTCAGGAAAAAAAAATGCTGCTGAGGTTGATCACCAAAATGTATGTATCATCTGTTTCTCTACTAGAATTTTAAAAGCTTTAGTGTACAGCAAACATTTGAACAACTTGTCAAATCCTGTGTAGATTATAGCTTTAAGACAACTTCAGTTTTTAAGCCTTTGTGCTTTGTTTTTGCATTATGTATAACTCCTTTAGGATTTCAAAACTGGATATACTTACATTTAGATTTCAGGGAAGGGCAGAAGGACAGGTCGTTTACTTTTCACTTTAATAGACCTAAATTTCCTGATTGTGTTAGGCCCGTCGTTGTTCTGTTGATTTTTAGGCTGGTCCCTAGGGGGGAAAGAAAGCTTGTATCAGCACACTATAGCACACTATCTTTTATCTTTTCTTTTTCTTTTTTTTTCCAGAAATATTAATGAACACTGGCCAAGATTTTCAAACACAGCTGCTTAACATCGTCTTTTAACTCCATATTCAGGCTTCTTATTCAAGGTCTACTGTTCAGAATCATGAAAACCTGGCAATTCATTCACTATGAGCAGCCTTTTCAGTTACTCAGTGATTGTGAAAAGTGATGTAGCAATTTGAATATGGACTAAAACTCCTAATGTTTGGTATTTTTGTTGGCAATCCTGTAAATAATTATGCTGTGAACTAAAACACGGGTTTGAATTTCAAGAAAAGTGCCTAAAGCCTTGTTCCCACCCTTCTGCAGAGACACTGTGTGGCTTTTTCAGACTATTAGGTGTAAAATTATCAGTTTGAAGGACAGCTGAAAATTTTTTACTCCTGTCTTTCTCCACATGTGTTGACCCCATGAAACTGTACATGCAAACCCTTTCATGCAATGCGTAACAGAGTCATCAGTTGTGAAGAGGCTTGTACTGATGCAGTGTGCTTGGAACTACCACACAATGTCCCAAGTGTGACTGCACTTGTAATGCGAGGGTGCTAACAGGGAGAGCCACAGGCAATGTTCATGTCCTGAATAAATATAAAATATTTTAGAGGCTAATCACTCTCATGCAGCTGCTACCAAGTCATATGTGCTTTGCCTGACCCAGATCCTGCTGACTTGATTGGCAAGAGTCTCCATGATTTGTAGGGCTTATCTGTCATCAAGATATTTAGGGTTCAGTGTGATAAATGTCCTGGATGAGGAATTCTGGAGACCTGTGCTCTAGCTGGAGTGCAAGCACATATTTGGGTACTCTACTGGATCAGAGCTAGAGATGTCCCAGCTCTTTGCACAGCCCCTTCCCTCAGCTGCTGACAGCACACTCCCTTTGCTGCTCAGTTTCCACCTCATGTGAACTCCCAGGCTATGAAAAACCCCACTTCTTTGATAAGCAAGGTAGTGCTCTTCATGTGTTAATTGACTTTGTGGTTGAAAATGGAGATATTTGGCCAAAGATCTTCACTGTCTGTGCTTTTACTCTCCAGAGCCACTGGCTTCCCAGCATGCAGAATAACTCCAGAGAGCCAAACACACCTGGAGGCACCTCTCAATTTACTTTAAGCATTTTTTCAGGTTCCTAATCTCTGCACAGCTGAGCTGCATCAGGTAGTACCATGTACCTCAGGACCCACTGGGTCCCAGGGACCTGTGCCCTGGGTGGCCTAGCTACCACCAGACTATGCTAATCTCAGAGAGAGAGAGCATTTGGAGAGGGAGGAGAGCCAAAAAGGAGTACTGATTTTTCAAGGGAATCCTGCAGGTATCTTGACTGCTTTATTCCAGCTCAGATTTATTCCAGCCCATTTGAAACCTGCCCACTACACACAGTTTCATCTGAATGTCACACCTGGACTATTACAACGTCTCTATATTTCAAATCTGACAAAAGAACTACTTAAATTTTGGTCAGAACAGTACATTTTCATAAAAGATGCTAGAAAGCAGATCTCAAAATGTCAGCCTAGGTACCTGCAGAGTACAATGCTGCCAGAAAACCCTTGAGCTTCTGGTCACTATCTGGAATCTGTTTCTCCATTTCAGGTGCCTCCAGCTGCCCACCCAGCCCCAGCACAGGCTCTGGGAGCTGCTGCATGGTAGCAGCCAGGTGGGTGCCTTCCTCATGAAGCCAAGAGTCCTTGCAGAAAAGGACTGTCTGCTCTCCAGGCTCTTTGGTTTAGATTAGGGATTAGATTGCTGATGATAAAACTTCCTGGACTCTAGTGTCATATTTATTTTAAAAAAAATCTCTGCAGTGATTGCCAGCTCAGTTCCCTGGTTATGCCAGATCTAGCACAGACCCCCAATCTGTCCTTGCTTTGGTGCATAATCCATGGGGATTTTCTCTTGACTCCCTCTGTCTCTTGAAAGCATAACTCTGGTCATTTTGTTGTGCAGTTTAGCAAATGTAGTCACCTGAGGAACTGACAGGAGATAATCCCCAGGCACTGTAGACTATTCATAGTTGGTTTCATCCAATTCATCTGAGCTGTACAAAGAAATGCACATTTGATGCCTTTCTCAAGGAAATTCTAAAGCCTGGAGAACAGAACTTGCCAACGCTTTACGTACAACCTTGTTGCCATTTGCTTCCTAGTTTTATGAAGGGTAGTTCTTTATTGTTTATCCTGCCAGACAGGCTTTATCTTTCAAACAATGAGTCAATAATTCAGAACATATCTACATCCATTCATCACTTCTAGAGATTGCTCTGGCCTCCACAGGTGTGGATGTAAACCTCTCTGCAGCTTGCAGGTGTTTAGGTTTGGGGCTTTGTCTCAGCAGCTTGCGTGGATGAAGGAGAGTCACAAAAATCAGAAGTAGCTGTGAACAGTTAGGAAAATGGAGAGCTGCCAGATTGAAGGGGATGGCAAGCTACTTTGCCTGTGCCTGACAAGAAGAGGGATTAGGCATTTCAGCCAAACAGCTCATTCCTGCCTCCTGTTTGTACCATCCATGCTGCTTTTGTGGGATTAGAGAAAGGGTAAAGGAGTGCCAGCATGTACCAGAGGGCCCCAGTACAGCAGCAGCCACCACATCTGCCCTTTCTACCACCAGCAGCAGCAGGATTCCTCTGGCTCTCTGCCCTCATCCTGTCCTAGCTCTTGTTCCTCCAAGACAGGATCAACCTTTCCTCTCCTTAATCAAGAAGGTAAAGAAAAATGTGTAGAAGGTGACTGTGGAGATAGTGGAAGTGAAGTGAAGGTCTCTGAGAGTGCCACCTCTGGGGAGAAGGGGAAGGGAGGAAAAGACAACTGTAGGAGCGAACAAAGTCACTGTCCCTGCACAGACTCCCTGCACACAGTCCCCTCAAAAAAACCCTCCCCTACATCACTGACAGAGTCCCCACCTTTCCTTCTCCTTTTTCCATCCCACTACACCACTGCTACCCTTCCTGCCTCACCTGCTCCACAGACACCCTTGGCCAGTGCTGAGAGTTTGGCTTTACACAGTGTAACCAATGAAAAGCCAAAATCTGGCTACAGTAAGTCACTCACTCCCACTGATTTTTCTGAGAATCACCTGGTCTCTCTGAGACTTTTTTCTCTTTGAAACTCATCTATTATTAAGTATCCATCTCTTCATGTCTTGAGATTGATCACTTCATGAGCACTCTTCCACTTTACTTTCAGAACTGGAAACCTATCTTGGTGTCATTTTTTCTTTTAAATCTGAAAAATAATCTCATGAAAGATTTCCTACTGATACAACCCCCTCTCTCTGAATCATCCTTCCATCACGTGGAGATCCTAGTACATGAATTAGAACTATTTGGAGAAATTCCAAGCCTAAAGCTTGGACATTAAGCAACACAAGGCAATCTTTTTTTTTGTTACACTGAAAATAAGGCCCAAGGTAGCTTCTTAAAGAAGCAAGGGAGGTAAGGACTATGAAAGAGAGAAAAGCCATTCCTAAAAGGAAACTTAAGCATTGGATTCCTGATTAATTTCAACACTTTGCTTTGAAGAATTATTTAGTGCAAAGCTGTAGCTGAAAGGAAAAGGGAAAATTTATTTTCTGTGTATTACATCTTCAAATATAGTAAGGTATATAGCACTCTACTTTCCCTCCCCTGCCCCACTGCTTGCAGGTATTAACTGCAGGTGGAAAACAACATTTTGTTTGCAATTCAAGTGCAGAAAGGCAAAATCAATAATGCAGAAAATCACTATTTTCTCTCTTAACCCAGAAACAGTATGAACCCTCGTTAATTTAAGTAGTCACATAAATATAATTTCTATTTGAAGCATATACTTAAGTTCTGCTCATTCAACAGTCATCCCAAGATGACTTGTGGAATGAGTTTTGCATTGAACTGGATCTGCTTAGTAAAATATTTCAGTCTGGTGTTTGAGGGAGAAAAGAGGAATCTGATCAATTGCTGCAAATGCCTCTGTAGCAAAGTTGCTGCTGTATTTGTTGCTTGTGCTATTTTCTAGTGAATTTTTTAAATTTCTGTAAGAGAATTTCTATGGAGCAGAAGGCTGAACTTGAGAAAAGTCACAAGAATGTGTAGACATTATTACATCTTTTGAAAGTAGCATGCTACATAGAATTTCTTAAACTGCATGAGAAAACCCTGACATCCTGGAACTGACATTTGCAATTTCAAATACCAGCTTCCCAAGCATAATTAGTATCCTTGTAAATGTTTTAGTATCAAATTTGGGACTCATTTTGGACAAAAGAGTCCAGAAACTCTACATTAATTTTTCCCGTTTAGTATTTCCTTTTCCAAAGTTCCAGGGGTGACAGCTGTGATATTTAAATTGTAAGAAATTGTAAATTGAAATATCATGTTTTAAAGTATTAACTACATTTAATTACAATATATAAAAATTTCAGTTACAGTTCAGTCTTTTTTTACTGACATTGTTCTTCTTTTTGGTTAAGATACCTATGATTCCTATCCTCTCTTACACAAAATACACAAATACATCTACGAAACTACAGCTTCCCTCCAAACACACCAAAATAGAGGGGAGAGGACATGAAAATTACTTATGACAGATGAGTCATATTAATATTTTGTTCTAAGCAATGAGAAAAATGAGACACAAGGGGTAGGAATCAGAACAGATCAAACTCCTTACCGATTCATGATCCAAAACCACAACTATCTATTGAGGTGCAAAATGTTCCTTTTTCAAATAAAGTGTGAGAAAAACACAAAGAGTTTTGTACTGCAGATGCTGGCAGCACACAATGTTGCAATTATTCTCAATATTTTGAGATGCTTGAGTCATAACCAAAACTTGAAGCAACACTAAGGTAAAAGCAGCTTTATATTCCTTCACTAAAAAAAAAAAAAAAGTTTGTCACATTGCTTCAGAAGTGGTGTGCCAAGTTTCTACCACTGACTGATAATAAAAACAGAAGAGAAGGATGTCATGATATCCTCTTATCTCTTCTTTTTTCCAGCATTGTTAATACAGAATCACTCAGATAGTACTCTCCTTGGGTTAATCAGATTTCTGTGCTTCTAAAAACATCTTCTGTATTCTGCCTTTGAAAAGAATAATTCTGATTGCCTTTTACAGGTACTTTACTGTTTCAGTGCATGTGGCTAACTTAGTCTGGATATGAAACATAATCTGGCTTCTTATGTAGAGGACAGTAAATAGAATTTGCTGCCAGCAGAGACCCTGTTCCTACCCACTCTCCATTGAAATCTGTCTTTTCCTCATATGACAGCAAAAGTTGCTGTCCCCAGTCCATACCATGCTGGGCTGGGCTGGTTTTATGCCACTTTTTTCATGCCGTGTAGGAGAGTTTAAATGTGGAAAATGAACAGGCAATTTATGGAAAATCAACACAAAAGTTTACAGATAAATTCTAAGAACTAAATGGGTGGTCTTAACCAGACAATTCCTGTGGACTTTATTTAGAGAAATAAATAGCTAAATAATTAGCAACCAGTACAATGCTTTGAATACCTAGCTGTAAAGGTGTTCCCTTAAGCCCATAAAACTTAGTTCTCCTTTTCCTCCATTTTCAGTTTGCCTCATCATACCTGAGGAATTTTTCTATCTCTTAACTTATGACTTGTTCTAGAAGTATAGAATTTATTTTGTATCATCCATTCAATGTCAGTAACAGAATTTTTTACTATTTGACTATCAGAGGCTATTGGAGTGTGATTGCAGCTTGCTTTTAAATAGGTGTAGATGTGGCTTGTTTACCCCATAAAAATTTTGTTTGCCAGGTAATCTGTGAGATACTTGTCTTGAGGTACACATAGACACTGGGTAATGGGAGGCCATTTGTGTGGTAATACTGGAACTATCACAAGATGTGTTCCTTGTTGATGGTGGCTTAAAACTGTGATAAGCTTCTCAGGCTTTCCAGCCAAAACAATTACTACACAACCACCTCCCCAGAAAAAGTTTGTAGGATCATGCTGAACTGCAATTAAAGAGAAGGTGACTGAGAGCCAAGATGATTATAATGAGCTATTATTGGTCCAGACAGAAGTTCTGCCAGGCCCTCAGGACTGTGTGTTTCTCTCTGGTATGTTCCTACACCAAAAACTTGCTGGAATTTCAAATTTATGGTGAAATCTGAACTCTGTTAAGACTACTGAATTTCTGTCTTGAAATTTTTTCCTGATTCTAATACTTACAAGGATTTCTGGTGCCAGCCAAGAGCAGCTTTTTCTGGGAGAGATACCTGTAAAAGGAAATGGAAGGTATCAAGGGTATGATGTAATCAGGTTATTTATGTGTGCCTCTTAATAATAATAAAAAAAAAAAGTAAAGAAAAGTAAACTCTCCTGTTCCTTACTGCTGCCAATCTCAACAAACCAATTCTTTATCCATCCTGGAATTTTTATCAGCTTAGTCTCATGTTATAAGGAAAAATGAAGTGAAATGCACATTTTTGATATAATCTAATAAAATGTCAGAGCACCTAACTTGCTAATACAGTGTGCAATGACCCGTGTGCTCTATTTACCACAGTTGAGGGTAGTGTACCTTACCCTCATTGGCACCAGCTAATTCTAACTTCTGGATAACATATTGGAAAGGTTTTTTTCTAAACACCATCAACATAATAATGATGAAATATGAGAACAGAGAACAACCTTGGCTGTCATCTGTGTACCCTGCATGGGCAGAAACAAACAAACAGAATATTGGACACTCTACATCTTCCATCTTTGTCAAATGGAAAAACCTTAAAGGAGACAAAATTGACATACAGCTTCTATGTTGGCTTTGTAGAACCTCACATCATAAGGAAAAGACAAATTTTTTCTGTTCAAGTCTTTAGAGCGCTGTGTTGATAAAATAATTAAACAAGTATCTCATTTATATTTGAGAGTAATTCTTGTACATTGAGTTATGTACATGATTAGTTTCTTTGCTGAATCTGGGGCCTGAATTAAGCTGGTGGAAATGCCTCTCTATACTTAGCAGAGAGCAAAATATCCATCACAGAAGAACACAGATTTTTTTATCATACTTTTTCCCAAGTAAAATCAATGGAATTAAACATATTCAAACAGATGTGTGCCTTCTTTTCAGGCTGAAGAAGAAAGGAACATGGTCTACTACTATTAATCAAAAAGTAGAAATGTTATATTTGTATATTTTATCATAAATTAAAATGCTTTCAGGTTTGTAGAGGAAAAAAGTACTGAGAATATGTTCAAAATGCCACCCTTGGAAGTAAAATGCCTCTGTGGACGGTACAGTATGACCTCTGCTTCATCCCCCTCAGGGATTCATGCTGTTTATTGTCCATTCCTTTTAAGGCAAGATTTTAGGAATTTCCCATTACAGGCAAGCGGGAGAATTCCTCTCCATGCTAATATTGTACCCGGTGATCTTATGCCAGTGCCTTATTTTGTCATCATTACAGTAGTACCTAAATATTCACATATTTATCTTCACAGTACCTTGTGAGGTAGGAAAAAGGGGGCTGCTCCTATATTGTCACTGGAATGAAGCTAAATCCGTTCCCCAGGGTTGGTCAGGAGGTGTGTAAGAGATACAGGGCATATCAAGGAGGTGTTCCCTGCCTCAGGGTCGTGCCTTCAATGGGTCAGCTTTCCTTCCTACAGGAATATGAAGCTTTATCCAGGACTAGCAGCACAAATGCAGCCTGTGTGTTTTAAGAAATGATGACAAGTCCCACCTCTTGAACTGTGTTTCACTTGGGATATGTCCTATGATCTTAGCCAGATCTCATGTTCCCCTGCCCCTTGCCTCCCTTAACCCCAAAAAAACCAGCCTGAAATGTTCCAAGCACTGCATTATTTTTATCTTATTAATGTCAGTAGATAACTAAAACTTGCAGTGCACACTGTATTTTTACCATGCTTTGAATTTCTATTCCAAAATTTCATCACTTGATGAGATTATATAGGTGGTACTAGACTCTCAGCTGTGCTGCTATACAAATTACAGGCTTTAAAGAGACAGAAGTTACAACACGAGGTGTGTCACAAGTCAGAAATGATGCTCAGATGTCATGCATGAATAATGACAAACATTTCAAATGTAATTTAATATCTGAATTAATAAAATGGACTGGTGAAAATGGGGACATGAACTAAGGACTTAATACAGTAAGAGCACAAGCACTGCAAGATACAGTAAGTGCTTTCATTTAGCTGACATATACAGACAGTCTAGAAACAGAAAGAACATTTGAATGAAAATATAACTAGGCAGAGATTCTGGAAATAATTTAGCTACAAAACCCCACAAAGTCCAGAATTTTATGAATTCCTGGGACTATTCCATAAAGAGATGTATTAATGCTAATTCTAAGATAAGATAGCTCCTATGAGTTGGACAGAAAGATTCTGGTGATAAGAAAGTTTCTAACCATAATCCTGAAATGTTTGAAATTATGAAAGTGTGAAGAAAGTACAGATCTTGAATAAAGAAGAAGTGTAAGACACTGGCAACATTCTGGCCAGTAGATTTGAAATAATCTTCTCAAGTACAAATCAGATTTATCATATTATATTAAGAACAAGTTCATAATTATGTTAGCTCATTGATTTCATTTTACATTTTCATAAATGTAGAATTGAGTCTAATGACAGCCTTTTCTGGAGGTGGAAAGAAGGATTTTGATAGAGTGGGACAGACTGGCTACACCTGAATTGTTCTTCATACTGTAGGTACTGTAGAATTTCTCTGTTCTGAAGTTCACACTGCAATTAGTACTAAAATCAAATTTCTTTGCATATGGGAGAACAAGTCCAGGAGTTAACCCCTCTTTTATCCTTCATTTTTAAATCTGAATGAATTTGAAACTGTAAGCTACACCAGCTATAAAACCATTTTCTAGGTGTGTTCCACCTTTCATCCAGATGGCATCACAGTGGTACCATAGAGTTTTCTATACAGCTGCAACTTCTAAGATGGATCTACCATTACCTGTAGATAATTTTGATGTTATGTGTGGTAGAAAATAAATCTGTCCTCTTTCCATGGCTTAAACTACTGAGAATTTAGTAGATTTAAATACCTTCACTGGTATTAGGAGTCATATCACATGGCATGGGGAGATGGGGAATTTCTAGGGACTTAAATATTATTATTGATTTCTTGTGGGATTACCTCAGATATGGTATTCAGAACTGATAGCCTGAACCTATATGGAAGCACAGAGTTAAACAGAATCCTTGCCTTTTGGAAACTGGAAAAATACCAGCCCCCTTTCCCCTCAAAAACTGATGAATGCAAATGAAAAAATAAAATTATCTTCCACAGCAGCTGGTTAATGCCTTTAGTTTCTTAGGCAATAATAGTACTAGGTTGACTGGGGTAAGTTTTAGGTGTGGCAAACATTAAAAAGATTATTCAAAATTAGCAGGATAGCTGGCAGGTTTAGTAGATACTGTGTTTGGTTCTTATAACAGTAAAACAAAATACATGGTTATTTTATTTTAAAATTGGACTTGGATAGGATGAGCTCCAATGAAGGAAGATGGGTGAAATTGCAAATCTGACTGATAGATACAACTGTGTTCCTCTGATCAAAACTAGCAACAGAATTTCAGAGTTATTAATGTCCTATTTATGTATCACTATTTCCAGGTGAATTTTTATTGGGGAAAGAAGAATGAAATTTCTGAGTATAACGCATGACTCTGATAAAGCATGGGAGAAATCAGATATGCTTTGACTCCCAAAAATGACAGGAGAAGACAAATCATTCATTATCCTAAGCCAAGCATTTATTTGGTATGAAAGATAGAAAGATATCCCTGTGGGTTGCTTTTTCCCAAAGATGAAATCTTCATTAGTCAGCTGTATGCATTCTTGCAGAGGTTACCAGTTCAGTGAACATAAATGTCTCTGGCAGAGGATGTGTAGTGTGCTTTTAAGAACCCACATATCACCTGCATGAGAGACCCTATTCTGAGGCTGAAGCAGAAGACAGGGGGGAATCGGGACAGAAGATGTAAAGATATGTAATCAGCCTATCTTTGGCTGCCTGGTGAAAACCAGTCTGATTTGACAATGGATCCACCTTCCACAGAAATCATATCAGCCAGCAGGTAGATCTTTTAACATCTCTGTGCTAATATCTCTCCATCTCGAAAATGATTATAGTCACATTTAGCTACCTCAGAGTGGAAGCAGGAAGAGCTTAATTAACGTGTACTCACTGAAAGCTTTTGGGTAGAAAGCTGTGCTAGATGTCCAAAATATTTGTTAAAATTGTTCTTTCTGTACCCAGATGATTTGCTCACATGTTTGCAACACTCCAGCACAGAAACCTACTGGCTGAATCACAGCATTGGACAATTCACCAAATAAGAAGCTCAACAGTGTAAACAATAGTTCTAATTGGCAGGGTGTTTTGGAAGTTCCACTCATCTTAAGGCTTTACTGCAAATCTTTGGGCGTAGAGCATACATATTGGCTTTGATTTATGATTCTATGAGCTCCAAAGCCACTAAAGAACAGAGAGCTAGTGTCTGGAACTGAGCCGGGAATTCATTCCAGCAGCATGCAGTCTCATTTGGGCAGATGTGACAACCTCCATCTTGGACTGAAAGCTCAGTTGAGCCAGCAGAAAATACATTTTTAATATGCTGGATAATAAGGCATATGCAGTTATTTGGCACTACTGGCCAAGGCACATGCTGACAGTTGGCATTAAAGGCAATGGCACCTGACAGACACATTGCAGGGGGAAAGGCAAAATCTGATCTTTGTTGAAGTGAATTTTTGCCATGGACTCCATACATGCCAGCATTTCTTTTGCAATAATTAATGATAGATACGTGTATGTATCTATGGCTATGGGCAGTTTATGAAACTTTTATACGCAGGCCTATGTCCACAATGTAAAATAAGAGGGATGCTGAGATATCAAAGGAATTTAATTAGCATAATGAACAGTAGGAAAAAAATATAGATCACACCTTGTATTAAAAATGTATTGATTCCAGAGTTTGATATCATCAATTTCTCCCCAGAGCATTCACTTCTCCAGGCTTAAAAAACCCATCTCTCTCAGGCTGTCTTCATGGGCCTTCATATTGCCTTTAGGTTCTCTCTTTCTGGTCAAAGATGCAGAGATGCTTGAGAAACTACAGTGATTACTTCTACTAAAATCTTGGCTTTGGGGGAACTCACAGTGACTGACAAGGTACTCCTGTTTTGGTGACTAAAGAATGAAAACGTATGTTCACATGATGAATGGAATCTGAATTGATTCTGAAAATTTCTTCCAGAATAACTGTTGTAAAGTGACCCCATCTCTACAGTGAATGTACTGGACTAGATAATCTGTGTTGCTGTGATTCCTCAGGGAATGAAGTAGCTGCTGTTCCACCACCACAAATAAATGCATGGCTGATAAAACCAACAGTCCACTTTCAGAGAAAAGGTTGTGTGTTAATCTACTGGTGTTTAGGAAAATGTAATGTGGTGATGCAGTCCATAAAAAGGGACAGAAGAACCCTGTGGCTGTGTAATTGTAAGTGTAATTATAAACAAGTGTCACTTTACAACATGCATTACATTGCACCTATGGGTAACACAGTTCCACCTGCTCTTATCTGATGCAATCACATCACATGGCATAATGTCTTTTCAGTTTCAATAAGTACACTGTTTATTTTTTTCCTTCTTTATTGTATTTTCTCCCTAAATCTACCTCTAGATCCTGTAATACTCTTAACATATCTGCAAATCTACTACAGTAGCTACTTTATTTAAATAACAAGACTCCCTCTTTACTGAGGAATTAAGCAACCTTTGTTGGCAGCAGTTTGGTAGGGTGCTTAATTCTGAAAAGGTTGTGCAAAACCCAGGCTAAACTATTGAAAGAATGTTTCAAAAAGATCAGAACTGAAGGTCTGCTCTGTTGCAAAGCAAATAAACTTGCATTACCTCTTCAAAGCAGACCTCATTTTTCAATGGCTCTGAGGCAGCTGTTGCTTTCTCAGCAGAAATGCTTGTGAATGTTTGAACTAGTCCTTTGACTTTTTTTCAGTACATGAAACGGTATCAGCAGAAAGCTCCGTGGTCTACATGGCCAAGAAAGCATTCTGCAATGTTTTAAGTAAGTTTCTCTTTACATCAAAAAGCTATCAGTATTGCTGACACTGATTTTATGGCAAATATTAGGATTTAGGGACTTAGGCTGAACAGTAGACTACTAAGTTGAAAATCTTTGATAAACAGGGCTTTCAGAAGGGACAAATCAGCCATGTCATGTCTCGTCTCATCTCATCTCATCTCATCTCATCTCATCTCATCTCATCTCATCTCATCTCATCTCATCTCATCTCATGTCTTCTCTTTGGAACCTATTAGGAAAAAAAAAATCTATTGACTTTCCCATGCTATGATAATTCTTGGGATTAGAGCTCCTAGCATCTACTGTTAACCTTGTGAGATACTTCTCTGAACTGCTGTGCATTTGCTCTTGGTACCTGTGACAATGCAATTTTGCATCTTCAATGCATAAGGTCAGGATGTGCACAATGTACTTAGCAGCATGCAAGAAATCTGTCCTGTATTGACATTTGATGAGGTACATTCTCCTACCTGTCACCAGCAACTTGTTATGTTGCAACAAGGTGTCAGATCACCAAGGAAAAAATTAAATATAGACTCTCTAAAGGTCCTAAGGTAATATACAGGTTCCTGTGGCCTATGCAGTGCAAGTGAAAGTAGACAAATGGGGAGTCAAAGCTGAACAAGAAGGGCATTTAAAAGGCCAAGAGATTATCACAGAAGCTAAAGGACACAGTTGGCTAAGATGCAATGTAGAGGAGAGTGCTGCAAAAAACATCTGCACCAGGCAAAGAGAAAAAGAAAAGATAAGACCAATGGGGCAAGAAGATGAAATTGGAAAATACTGGAAGCATCATGCCTGAAGGTAAAAAGAGACACTTCTGCAAAAAGTATTAGAAAGTTATATGGGGCGATTACCCCTGTTTGGCCTAAGTGATCTGTTTAGTGGTTTTCATTTCTATGTCCTACACATCGATGCTGTTGCTTCTCTCAGCCTGAGCAATTATGATTGTTAATAAATCTTGGTGCCTCTCATGGAGGAATTTGGAAAGCCATAACATGAGGCACAAGCTCAGCACTGTGCGTAGCCAAGAACCTCTTTGCTCAGAGGTATCAGCAGCACCATCTCACCCTCATTCAGTCACTGGACAAGCCAGGGAATCAATAGGATAACAACAAATGTATGTGAAGTTGGGAACAGCCCACTGAAAGAAGCATTAGCAGCTAAGACTGCTGCTTTCCAGTCAGCGTTTAAGGACAGTTGGAAGAGGGTATCACTTCATTTGGGAGCATACTGAGGTATAGCACAGCTGGACAAAATGAAGTGATGTCTCTGTTCTCCACAAAATGAAGTGCCTATCACAGCCAATTTTGAACAAATGTTGTTTAGACCTGGAGAACCATTAGCTTACAGCCATAAGACTTTCTAGGTTAAGTATGGATAAATGTTACTACCATTTAGAGAAAGGAAAACAAAGGAAAATGGGAAGAATCGTTTGCCTCAAGGTTCCCAGCAAGTCACTGGCAGTGCCAAGCTTTAGGTCTCATGATTTCCTGCTCAGCTCTGTGTAGAGGCAAGTATTTGTGCAGAGATGTCAGCATCCCCATCTCATTCCTACTGGTGGCAGAAGTCCAGTTCATGTCAATTCATATTTAATTTCATAACTTGGCTTATGTCGCAACTATACATGAAGTAATAAATTATCTTTTTATTTTGTTTTGTTCATTCTGTTCTAAAAAGCTGACTCAAACTTTATGTTTAATATAAAGTGTGAGTAAAAAACTGCATACATATACCAGCTTAGTAGACATGCAAAAAGGTCTCAGCTTTTTAATTTTCCAAGAATTTGGGTAAATTCCTTTTGTTCTTGATACACTGATCAGTCTTTCATTACCAATGTTCACATAAAGAGAATGCATACAGATAATGTATCATTAATAAGTAGTGCCACAGATGGTGAGAAGGATGATTAGAGGGATGGAACACCTTTCCTGTGAAGACAGATTGAGAGAATTGGGGTTGTTCAGCCTGGAAAAGAGAAGGCTCTGGGGAGACCCTATAGTGGCCTTCCAGTACTTGAAGGGGCTACAGGAAAGATGGGGAGGGATTTTATGCAAGGACGTGTAGAGATAGGGCTAGGAGTAATGGCTTTAAACTAAAACAGGGTAGATTTAGACTAGATATTTATAAGATTTTTTTCTACAATGAGGGTGATGAAACAGGTTGCACAGAGAGGTGGCAGAAGACCCACCCCTCGAAACATTCAAAGTTAGGCTGGGAAACATTCAAGGTCAGGTTGGATGGGGCTCTGAGCAACTTGATCCAGTTGAAGATATTAGACTAGATAACATCTATAAGCCCCGTCCAACCTGAACCATTCTATGATTCTGTTCTGTGATTATACTAAGATACATATAATTTTTAAGATGCAGCAATTTGGAATGCTTATGCCATGCCTAGTTTCCCACGAGTTTAGTTTAAATGAAAGGACTTAGGGTCTCTTTACCAATAATTCCCTAAAAATGAAAGCGTCACTTTGACTGGTGGTTCCAGATACTAGGGAGTTAAGCTGGGTATCCTTGGTTTAAAGCTGTTAATGTCTATCTCATCTGCTCTCTCCTATCATTTTCAATTTGTCAACAGTGTGTAGTAATATGTTTGATCCATTAGAAGTAAAAAAAGGATGGTGGAAGCAAGTAAATATGTCAGTTAAACCCCACAAGTATGAAATCACCTCCATTTATTTGTCTGGTAAAAATTGGGTGAACTGAGGCCAGCTTGGTTCACCACCAAAATGTGGATCTGGAACTGACACTGAATTTGCAGATGTGCTTAAGAGAAATCCCTTGAGTTTTGAAATCATCAGCTTTAAGGAGAGGCAGGAAAAATGTAGACAGCATTGTTAAGCAGACTGAAGTTAATCAGTTACTGTCATTACTACTGAAATCAGTCTCATTTTGACATCATGTTGATTTTCTAATTATTTTGTCTAAATAAAGATGAAATTATTTTTAAAAATTCACTTAGATTACACAAATCCAGGACATTTCTGAACAGTCCTCTTGCTTATAAACAACAAAAGGAAGTGATATCATACATGAGATTAATAGTGAAGTTCCTGTGTATGCAAAAATTTTAATTTTAGAGCGTTCAGTGTATGAACACTCAAAGAAAAGCAGTTGGAGTGAAGCATACTGAAAATACCAAGTATATATTAAAAACACCAAGCACGTAGTTATATGCTGTGCTTGCAGAAGGGACTCTTCTACTGTAAATTGGGGCTTTTGGAAGTGACCATTTAAACAATGCTGTAGTGAAAAAAAAGAGGACAATGTCTCTCTTTCTCGCTCCTTTGTATATGTAGGCTGTCATCCAAAGCTGTCAAAGGATAAAGCCCTCTTAGCAAAGCTTTTCCAGGTGTTTTCTGTTCTGAAGTTCACATACAGGCTGATTCAGAGGTGCAATGAGTACAACTAAATTTCCAATGTTCAAATTCATTTACGCTTCTGTTCTCAGGTATTCAGTTGAGCCACAGAGCATCTTCTAGGTCATTCAGATCTGCATCAGCAGAGTAATGTACTTTACATGTCAACACAGACTAACTTATCTGGCTCGTATTTTCTCTTGGAATGCAAGATTTAATAGATGCCATTTTAATACTTGGCTTTCATTTAAAGACCCATCTGCTGATGCCTGATGGAAACACTTTTAAACACTCCATTTAGAGATAATTTTGCTCATATGTTATAGATTTTTTTCTATTCCTCTTTCTCCGGTTTAAATCAGCAGGAAAAAGAAGAATTTTGCCTTATTAAGATTTCATTCTTTTCTTCTATTAGTGTCTCTAAAGTGCTGTAACTTCCAGAGGGATAAATGGTCCTGTCACAAACTGCCACCTGGTTTTTAAAAGCAGTGATCATTTATGCCTCATTCCTCACTGTTCTTTTTGACATCAACTCTAGTATTATACCTGATACAAATGATGACAGCATACCTAAGTTTTGAAAAATGTCTATTTCCCAATTTGAGACATTTTCAGGTAATCTCATTCTCAGAAATTTGTGGTCAGCATTTGGTGAAGGTTGGCCTTGCTGCACTGTCCCCAGTTGGGCACTTGGAAAGCCAAATACTGAACATCACTCTCTCCTTTGAATGTGCATTCCAGTCATCTGGTATGTGGGGAACTTGAAGCAGCTAAATATGTGCCCACAGACTATGAATGACTGATTGCAAGATCAAAATCGGAGGTCAATTTTATAAATAATCACTTCTCGTTCAAAACAAAAATAAATTACAATTTGAGAATTGAAATCAACCTAAATAAAAGATCTTTGAGGAACTCTGTAAATAAAGTTCTGTTTAGCAAATGCAATCACTGTTACCAAGACTGTCAGAAGTGGTCATGAACTATGGCAATTAGCCAACAGAAAAATACTGCTTGAGTTACAAAAGTTTGTGAAAGCTCTGATGGGTAAAGGGATATCTCTGCTTTTGCCAGAATGAAGCTTAAAACATATGAAAAGGAAAGAACTACTTGCTGCAAAACAGAAAGAAAAGAGTCAAATCGTAAGCAAACAAGGTACAGAGTGTCTGGGCCTTTTGCTTTTCTAACAACTCCTCTAAAAGTTCTTCCATTATTCACAGTGCTGCCTATCATGTTGGGAAATTAATTATTTGTGTCCTGAGGTATGTTAAAAAGAACTTTGGATATTTAACCCATGGAGTGGGAAAAACAAAACTTGGGAAGCTTAAAAAAGTATCACAGAGGAACAAGAAACACCAGCTATGGGTGCTGTTGCATTTATCAGTCATCAGGTGGACTCATCTCAGCAACCTCAAGCTGATGTTGAATTGATATCACATGCTGTTAATCAAAATGGTCCTTTTGTGTGTATCCCAAACAGTGCTGGTCTTCAGCCTACAAAATGACTGTTTACTTCACATTTTCAAAATAATTAAAAAAGATACCCAGAGCTCAACCAAGGAGCTTTGGCCAACATTTTCCAAATGTCATTGCCTATAGCACCTTTTCAGAGGTGCTGAGCCTCCAAACTTCATAGAGATTTGGAGAAAGAATTGTTGATGCTCAGCATTTTCTGGCTAAGTATGACTTTAAGCACCTTAGTATAGACACTCAGTTTTTATATGTTGGGGTTAGGGACCCGGTGTTACACCACCAAGCTACAGAGCTTCTATTATAAGCATAGAAGTAAGGAGAATGTTCAGGATATGTTCATGACCTGTTATAATTATGATGACAGTAATACTTTATGGTATACATGTAATATTGGTATACAGTAATATGGTATACAGTAATATTACATGTGGATAAATCTAGTTTGCCATGCAGATCTTTTTCATTCTGGCTGTCTTCTGAGGAAATTTTAGCTGCTAATTACCTGTCAGGAATGAGTTCATGCATAAGGACACAGGTCCTCCATGCATGAGTTCCTCTATGGTGGCAGGAGTGACTGGCAGTCCCTCTGCCCTATGCCTGCTGATTTGGAAAAGTTCTTGCTTTAGAACCACAGGTGTTGTGCAAATGAGTTTGGTGCAGGGGTCAGCACGAGAGTAGTTTGATTTTTTTTAACTTTGCTTTCCTTTGACTGAAAAAAAGTAATAAATTAAAATCCATGTCTGCCATGGAAACTTAAAGCAAATCGCTAATACCCATGTGTATCCTTGGGATCAGCTCTTTACCACTTAAACTGTGCCAGAATCAGGATGTACAAGGGGTCAGTTTGCTAAAGGTCAGCTCTGGATTAACTGTTTTATAGAACAGCATTGAGCAACAAACTTTCCTACTGAGTCATTATGGAAGAAGTGATGCTAAGTGAATGGGAGGGCTTGACTTTACATTTCATGTCTGAAGCCATGAGAGGTCAGGATTTTTCAATGTGAGAAATACAGAGTTCATTTAAGTGAGACTAACTTCCAGGATTCAAGCACGTTCTTAGATAGGAGTGCAAAGATAGGACAATATTGATTACAAAATGTTACTTCATTCAGATTTCAAATCTGCCTCTCTTCTTGGACAGGTCTTGATTTTTTTTTTTTTTTTTTTTTTTTTTTTTGATATTTTCCTGCAAAATTGTCTTTGATAAGGAACATCCTCTCAAAGTTACAAAATAAGAATAAGCACCTTGGAACAGCCTTTCTTGAGACATAAGTTCGTATTTTCATAGGTCCTTATTTTCCCTCAACTTCATATTTCGAACTCTTAAATTTGTTAGCCTTTTATCTTCTACCAGTCAAATGCCCTTATCACAGGAAAAAGCTCTAGAACTTCATCTATGAAGTTTAGGTCCTTCCACCCATAGGTAGCATCTCAGTAGTGGTTTTCAGGATCACAGTTTCAGCCAGAAGTGTGCATGTTGCAGCTAAGGCTCAGTATATTCTCTGACAGTGAAATGAACAGCTTTTTGTAAAATAACCTGAGACTTTCACAATGTCCATGTGTATACATTTATATATCTCTATATTTCAAAAATAAAATCCAAGTTAATTATCCCTTCTTTTTGTCAAGCAGGAAAACATGTTTACTGCAGCATGGTATGGGCAGATACCACAAACTAGCCAAAGCACTGGAAGTTGACTTCCTAGCTTTCCTAGTAATTTCCCTATGTGCATATGCTTGCAATTGGCACATGTGCATCTTGCATGGAACTGAGCCTAAATTGACTCTGATTTGTCTTTAGAGGTATCTTTTGGCTATTTTCCAGGGGTTTGTAGAAGTTCATTTGGTTATGGAATCATAGAATCATAGAATTGGCTGGGTTGGAAGGGACCTCAGAGATCATCAAGTCCAACCCTTGATCCACTACCGCTGCAGTTACCAGCCCATGGCACTGAGTGCCACATCCAGTCTCTTTTTAAATATCTCCAGGGATGGAGAATCCACCACTTCCCTGGGCAGCCCATTCCAATGTCTGATCACCCTCTCAGTAAAGAAATTCTTTCTAATGTCCAACCTAAACCTCCCCCGGCACAACTTGAGACCGTGCCCTCTTGTCTTGCTAAGAGTTGCCTGGGAGAAGAGACCAACCCCCCCCTGGCTACACCCTCCTTTCAGGGAGTTGTAGAGAGTGATGAGGTCTCCTCTGAGCCTCCTCTTCTCCAGGCTGAACAGCCCCAGCTCCCTCAGCCTCTCCTCATGGGATCTGTGCTCGAGTCCCTTCACCAGCCCGGTTGCCCTCCTTTGGACCTGCTCCAGGACCTCGATATCCTTCCTGAACTGAGGGGACCAGAACTGGACACAGGACTCGAGGTGTGGCCTCACCAGCGCTGAGTACAGGGGCTGAACCAGCTTTAAAAGTATTTAATGACTCTGAACTTTTACAGTATTTGAAGAACACTAGAGTTGTTCTTGACACTGAATGTAACAACAAAACCAGCCCATGACAAGCAAATATGCAGGAAGCAACATATAGTATTGTGGTGATGGAAAACATTTGCTAACTCCTTCATTGCAAACCTAAGCCTTTGCAATGAGGTACACCTGGTCTCAATTAACCCTCCCCACAGCTGATTTTCTGTGGCAGGTTATTGCCATCGCCCTGATCTTAAAGGGGTTCAGCAGCTTGCAGGAAGACTGTTTGATCCTTTGTGCTCCATTTTTGTGTAAATATATTTTCATTTAAAGGATTTGGGTTCTTTATGTTTTGTTTCTTTCCTGTTTCTAAGTGCAAAAATCCCATAGCCTCCTGAGGAATTCTGGCTCTTAATAAAAAATAACATATCTGAAAATTTGCCACAGTGTAGCAAGAACTTTTTTCCCCTCACTATGGGTTTTTGTGGCTTTCTCTTCATTACTGGTAGAGCCAAGGAGCCACAGTCTTAGAGCAACCATTTTGGAGCTGGCTGCAGCTTCCTACACCTCCTTCTTCCAAGTGGTAAGTGCTCTTGATTCCTTATGTATTTTTATACCTTCTTTTTCTCTCTGCCACTTTCAAAGAGGCAAAGAGAATGGAAATATGAGTTTCTGAACCAGAACAAATGCTGAGGCTTTTGAAGTGGGTTTGTATTTGTTGTTTCAGTGTAATTCTTCTGGGGGAAAAAAAAAAAAAAAAGAGTATACATATCCATGTGTGCATATATATGCACATAAATGGTTTTGAAAATTTGTAGTGATAATATTTTCTGCACAGTTTGGAAAAAATAACCACTAACTTGGAAAATATTTTCTTTAATACTTGGATATGTATACTGTATCTCTGTGCCTAAGAAATGAACTTCCTTAGTCATTAGGAGGTTGGCTGTGTATAAAAAAAAGGAGTGAAAAATCAACTTTTTTGCATTAGTTAAAAAATGTCTTCACAGCTTTCTGAAACTATTTTCTGCTTTTAAAAGTGAGGATAGTTAAAACACTCTGCATTTTCTGTATGTTTAGGCCCCTAAGTTCTGGATTTTTGTTTTGGGGAAGTAGGCAGGGAGAGCACCTAATCATTTCTGAATTCATTTGCCAACTTTTCACTCTACCATGCATAAATACGCTTTTCTCTACCTTGTATCTGTTAATAAAATGAAGGCAGAGATGTTAAAAAGGTATTGCTCCCCATCTCCTGCAATCAAGGGACTGCAGTAGTATTTACATCTTGCCTAGTAAATCTGCTTATGAAGTTAATTTCAGGATGGCTTGAAATAACCCTAGAAATATGAAATAAATGTAACCTGAGTGCATTAGGTTTTGAAGAGATTAGAACAGTAGCTTTGAAAATTATCAACAGCTTTATAAATTTCAATGGCATATTAACCTCACAAAGATTACCTGTGCCACCTCTGAAGGTAATTGTAGAAGATGGAGCACAGGGAGCTAAACCTATTTTTCTTACTTAATATTTTGGTCTCTTCTCAGGGCTGGGAAGTAAAGTAGCTTGTGCCCCTACTCCAAGGGGTCTATCCTGTCTAGCTATGGGCAGAGTAATCTACCTGGGGTTCCCCATGTTCTTCTGGGCTATAGTTATGAATTTACAAAACATGAAGTGCCACATTGCATCAAAGACATCTGAAATGCACTGATTTTATGCCACCTGCCCCCTTCCTTTTCTCACTGGGATTTAATGTCAACATACACCATGCTGAAGACTAAACCATTCACAATTATGAGCATAATTCCCTATTTCTGTAATATTGGTGCATGGACTGAAATCGTGCTCTTGAAAACAACCTCATGAGGGAAAGCACTTGTTGATACTTTGGAAGGTGTCTGTACCTGATGCTGTTCATTTTAAGCAAAGCTCCTTTTTTAAAAATAAGTAAGAGTGTTATCTGAAGGCAAAGTGGTAAACTAGGCTCTCTGAATTGTTTCCACATTTTAGTAAAAGTATAAGGACTCAAGACAAATGTTTGAAAGTTACAAAGCCTGAAATGTGTCGGCAGTGGACGTAGTTTAGATTCTAAGCCACAACAGTAAAACAGAAGGGACTCTGACACTGAGTTCTAAGAAGTGTGTAGTGCTGTATGAAGCAATATTCTGTATGACACTCTGAAGATGACTTCACCTTTTTCCTTCAGTCCAGCTAAAGTGTTTGGCAATTATTTGTTTATTTCTAAGTTTGTGGGCTTAAACATTTTAAAACATGTTTTATCATTTTATAAGGCATTCTATTATTAACTCATTTCACTTACTCCCTAACATGCACAAGTGAAACTGAATAAATATAATAAATCATGGAATCTAGTAATTTAATAATAGTAAATATAGTAGATTGCGTGCTAAACTTCCAGGTCTTACTACCTGTACTGCACTTTTCTAGTAAGTCTTTGGCAACAGCATATGATTCCTTCACCTGTTCTTTCAGGTAACTTCAGTACACAGCCATCTTGCTGGACAACTGCATGATATTGGTACCTTCCTTTCAGTAGGATACGTGTAGCCTAGAATGCCTGCTCTGTTTTTGTGTCATCTTCTTCATTCCAAAACCAAAGTACTTGAAGTTATCCTGTAGATTAGAATGCATCACTAAACCAAAGGTGCAGGATGAAAACCAAACGAGCAGTCGAAAGGACTCATTCTGCTTTTAAAAAGGCAAAATATCAGGCTGTTCTCCTTCCACAAATTCTGTGTTTGTTTTCCCATCAAACTTGTACCCAAGAAATATGTGCCTCTGATTTGCTATGGTAAGGATGGAGACAAAATTCAAAGGACTTTGCATATAGAAGACAGAATCTCACTGTTGAAGACGAGTGAGCTGTGGAAGGACCCAGTTGCTAGCTCATGCACCACAGAACAAATACTGAAGAGAAGGGGAATAATTGCCATTTCCACTGACCCTTTCCATGAGGCATGTGTGTCACTGAGGCAGGATGCTGAATGCAGGCAGTACATAGGAAGGGAAGCTGGATGGGAACATGAGTAGTTCAACATTGTAGGAACAGTGTGGTGTGTTGTATATGTTGGATAAGCCACAATCAGTGGTATTCTTAACATGGCAACCTATGTTTTTATTCTGCTACCCTGGTAAGTCTGTCTCTTTGGATAGGTTTGTTTGCTTTTTCTCATCCCCCTGCCCACATCTGACTAGTTGACAGAATAATCAAGTAATAGGAAAAAAACCAACCCTCAAACATTCCAGAAATGTTCATCTGAATTCTTTTACTCTCCTCGGGCTTCTTTGCTCAAGTTCTAAACAACAAACCTGTTTGGTGGATGTGTTCTTTGTAGCAGCCAGTTCCAGCTGAAAGCAGTCTTTTAAACCTGTAATGGTGACTTTTGGCCCTTCAGCTGAGAGGTTAAGTGTTCCCTTACTGAATCAAGAAGAAAATATCTTGAAATAAATGTATGTCATTAAGACTGCTCAGATTTTGAACAACAAATATCCCAAACAGCTAACAGTGAACATGCTGAAAGCCAAACCTTACTTGGGTAAGATTATGATTGCAAATTTGCTTACATTTTGGTAAGATTAGAAGATAACAATCCAGCATGTATGAAGGGAAAATTATCTTCCACTTTCTTTCTAGCTGGGATTTTTTAATTATCATATTTTATCATAGTGTTTTCACAGAATGTAACAGGCCTATATAAAAAATTTGGAAATAAGCATTCAGATAATTTAAACAGGTAAACTTTGAATGCTTTTCCTTT
This sequence comes from Heliangelus exortis, assembly GCF_036169615.1. Classification (NCBI taxonomy): domain Eukaryota; kingdom Metazoa; phylum Chordata; class Aves; order Apodiformes; family Trochilidae; genus Heliangelus; species Heliangelus exortis. The sequence continues at coordinate 112,247,119 of NC_092422.1, read as the reverse complement.
CCCCATAGGACACAAATTTCTGTAGGTCACTATCCTTTTAATCAAGGAAAGATGAAACCTGAGTGAAAAATACATTAAGTAGTGAACTGAAGTTCTCCCGTCATGCTCAAAACCTATGTAACATCCCCTTGGATAAAAACTTAATTCAGTTTGTGAGCAAATGATGTCAGCAAAAGGTAGTTTCAAAATGGAATATCAACTGCTAACCCTGACTGCTTTTTCAACCTAGTCTATTCCTAAAGCTTTTCCCCTTAAGACCAGCCTGTCTCTAATTGCCTTTCTCATCTCATCTTTGCTCAGTCTAGTCTAAACAGAAAAATGTCTGCTTTGTTAATGAAAGTTACCTTTAGATGACACCCCAACAGCTGTAGTCTGAGTTAGCCAACAAGAGAATCCTGGTTTAATTTACATGACAAGTTAGGACAATGAACAGGGATACAGTTAAGTGTATTTTTAATGCTGGGCAGCTCACCCTGAAGGGGAATGATTGCTAACCTTGAATTATGTGTTCACTGCTGCTATTCAGCATCACTAATTTAAATGGAGTCCTTGAGGGATAGCCTCATAAAGAAGATATACCCAATCATTATTCTAAAACATGAAACTGTCCTGTGATAATGAAAACAAAACAAAACAAAAACCAACAAAGAAAAAACCCAGAAGCAAAAAAAACCCCTCAAAACAACACCAACAACACACATGTTTGGCAGATCTGGGGTCAAAGACTATAAGAGCAAAATCCCAAACTGTCTTGTCTCATTTTATTTCCACTCAGGCTCTCTTCCTACCTCAATCAATAATAAGGGAGCATGGCTGGATTCCAAATTATTCCTTTACTGTATCACCCAACTAAGTTTTCCAGGTTGCTATGTTAGCAGCAAGATGAATGAATTTTGATTTCTTCTAGATTTGCATTCTTTACTTTCCTGAGGCCAAACTGAATGACTAACAGATGAGTCTTGTCTGCTTTTCCTTCTGTGAGGATGCCAAGTTTCTTCTCTACCCACTGCCTGCCCACTGATTTTCAGGAACTTGTGCAAGGATGTAATTTTCTTTTAGACTCGACTTCAGTCAAGATGAGTTTCAAATCTCTCAGCAAGCTCAAAAGTTGTTGGAGGGAGGAATAGATTGAGAGACAGGGAAACATCCTAGTGAGATAAGCATTGCTTTCTAGAAAAAAAGAGAAATGCAAGGACTGCTAGTAGTACTTCTGAAGAATAACATTGTCTGCAACAGCATTAGACTTCTGGGATGTGAAGTCCAGCAATCCATGCAGAAGGCTGAAAACACTAGGAATGGCACAAGTGAACACACCAGGCTCAGGCAAAGTAGTATATGAAAGATAATCCTCCTTTAGCATATTTGGTAGGATAGTGAGGAATTGCATATCTTGCTGTTGGAAATGTGTGTATACTGTTTGGAATCACACCTACATGTAAAAGCATTCCAGATCTTCAGAGGTGGCAAAACTTTTGTTATCTAGCCTAGAGGATATATCTTTTAACTTTTTTCTCTAAGGTAAGCTCTTGGTTGAGCTTGTATATACTATACGGTGATTTAGCACTTTTTTAAAACATTGGGCTTTTTTAACATATTGATGTAATTACAGAAGCATATGTGTATCACTTATTCCTTTAAGCCTTTCCACTGAATTGAAATACTTAGCATTTCTGCAGCCAACCATAAGATCACTTTAACACTGCATATATGAGGGTTATTGCAATAAATCAGATGACTTGTTGGATGTCTTGCCTTTCGTTTCTGCTTCAAAAGAAATTTCTAGTGACTTCAAAAATGTGTCAGTATAGCCTTGCAAACAGCAGTTTTCTATTAATATGTTTTTACAAAGGTTACTTCAGGTGAGGATTATTTTGGTCCTGTTTCTTATTCAGCCTCTACAAGCTAGGAGACCCCTGACTTGAGGTAGAGAAGATGAGTAAAGGCAGTGTGTTTTGTGACAAGGATGATGTCCTAACACAAAATATTTAAACTAAGGGAATGTATTTAGGGGAACAAGAGATGAGACTTTCAGAGACAAATACTGCCAGTAAGTTACTTGTAGGACCTGGCTTACACCTCTGCTTTACAAAGGCACTGGACTGTGACTTGCTACACCACTCTTACCTTGCCCAAAACGTAAGGATGAAGTGAAAAGTTAGAATCACCAGGGAAAGATGATCAACCCCTCGAGTGCCTCAACTTTGACAAATAAGTTGCACTTCATGACTTACTATAAGCTTTTCTCCATTCTCCTTTTGTGTTTGTATATAAATGTATAATTATTACATCTGGGCAAGTAAAACCCCTGGAGATGTATCATGATACCAGTAAAACTGTGGGTTTAAAACTCTCCACCTTTGCTGCTGTAAAGATGCAAGCATGAACACCCTGCAGTGAATTAGACCCTTTCAATTCTATTTTCATACCAGGAAAAGCTGGTATAATGCTACCTATCTTGCAAGACTAAAGCACTGGTATATGTTTACTATGTTTAAGAGGAACTCTAAGACCCGAAGTAAATGTGAAGGGCTATTCATGAGCTAAAGGCTGAAAGGGCAAAGTCCTCTATTCAGCTGAATACAGGACAAGAACACGGATCAGTTCTATTGCTTTTTGCCTTTGCCATGGATGTAACATCAAGAGAATTGGTTATTTTTTTTCCCCCTTCCATTACCCAATAAAACCCCCCCAAAAAACTCCTGAACGTGGACTAGGAGTGATTACAAACAGATCTATGAACAAGTCTGCTAGCTCAGTGTTTATTTCCCAGTACCTTACTATTATTGCATTTTTAGCCATTTATCTTTTTCTTTTCCAAGATGTGAGTCACTAAAGTATGTTTCCTAGCTGTACTGCAGTCTTTGTGGTACAAAACAGAAACAGAACATGTCTGGGTTTTACTTCAAACTTCATCTCATAAACATTGTGCAAAGACCCCATGTAAACACCCTAACTGAGTTGGCATTTAAACTCTCTCTAGATTCATCTTTTAACAAATTTAGGATCTTACAGATGCCAATAAATCAATCTATTTCATGAGCAGAGCAAAATGGAGTCTGAGTATAAATAAATAAATGCTAGCACTTTAAAATGTTAATATTCATAGAAAACTGTGAATTGTGCCACACCAAAAATGGTGTGAAAAACGTTATCTAATTTGTGCCTGTCCCACTCTGAAGAAGACATTTGCCTCCTCTCAGGGAGCACTTGTCAAATTGGGAGCTGTGCTGTCCTGTTTTTGTCTCTATTTATCATAGGAAATTACCTCAGTATCTGGTAACAGTATTTTGTTTTAAATGCAAAGGTACTTGTCCTTACTTTCAAGGGTGGGTTGTAACATTGACAGGTTTGTGTATCATATTGGCATCTGATGAAGGACTAGAGGGTCTGGTTTAGAATATAAAGCCCTTTAGCTCAGAGGCTGCTTTCTCATACATTTTAAAATGCCAGAAAGAAGTATTGATCCATGAGAGAGAAGTCATGTATTATTTGTTTTGAAAAGTTTCCTAGAATTTAATGCATTTAAATTATCTCCTTCATGGAACATACTACATTTGTGTATGCACAAAAAGTATGTATGTTCCCTTCATTGCCTCTTGTAATCAGCAGTGGAGGTAGAATGACAAACTTTTTCCCATTCTGAAGACTTTTTTCTTTTGTCTGGGCAAGGAAGTCACTCAAAATAAACATGTGTTGACTAGTCCAGAGACCTGTGAAATTAGTCAGAAATCAGGTAAATTAGATAAGGAATTAATAGCAGGAAATAAATTACAAAATAAGAAAGTCTTCCTGTTGCTGCTTCAGCTATGTTTGAATATTGGAATTTCCCATTAGATGCTCATAAGAAAATCAGAATCTTAGTTCCCCTACCAAACCAAAAACCCAAATGTGGATTATCACGTACAAATAGTTTGAGACACTTTAGAAATGTCCAATAGTTCTTACTCTAGAGGTGGGAACCTGCTTTATGAAACCATATGTCCTATCTCCTGCATACATAACTGTAAAATATTGACCTGATATCATAGGATAAACCCATGATAGTTTAAAAAGGAAGGAAAGAAAGATGATAACTTAGTTATGAGAAACTAGGTTTGGAGTTCTGGTCTGTTTGCTTTTACTTCTTTATGCTTTTTAGAGAATTCACATTGCAAAATATTCTTAGAGAAAGTAGTGCATCTGATAAATATAACATGACAAACATTCAAGTGGATTGTTTGTGTCAAGCAGACAACACACAGAATACCATGCAATCAAGCACACTGGTATCTGGGGAAATCGCAGAGACTGGTTATGTTAAACGAAATACCATTGCTCATATCAAAATCATTGAGTATTATTGCTACCCACTGTGTAAACGTTGTTGGATTAACAAAAGCAGATATAAAATTGAGGTCTCCCTTCTCTGTCAAAACAGCTACAGGGTTTCTTTCTTTTGGAGAAACTCTGAAGAGCATGAATGAGCAGAAATGGAAACAGCACTCAGCAGCTGTACTGCAGGTTTTTTTTTTTTTTAGAGACTGTAATGTGGCTGACAGAGCTTAAGTGTCAGATCTGACAGAGAAGGGAGACCAGGTGTTATTAGCAAGTCAGACTATGTTTGTTTTGTGTGGGAGTTAAAAATTCACTGGATTTTTTTGTTAGAGGACTTGGCTATGACCTCCACAATCAAAACTTGACCTCTGCTCCTCACAGTTAGGTGCCCTCATCAATCATTTTACACCAAACAGTGAGAGTGCTTTGTGTTGCTGTAGATAAGAGCTGGGAGAGCTGTGGCCTTAGCAGCATCACTAAAATACCTGAGGAAGCAGTTTGGGCTGAGCTGGTGCTGCCCAAAACACAGCACAAACAACAGTGAGGTTTTCATCAGCTTTCACGGCCTCTCCTGCTTGCCACAAACTGCACTTCCAGCGAGTTGATTTCCGTGATGTAGTGCAGCTCAAAAAGCCAGGATGAGGCAGCAGCTAAGAAGTAAATTGCATGGAATATCAACTGAAGCTTAAATGGAAATGGTTTCTATCAAGCCAGCTTCTCTTGGCAGACACATACAAACAACTGCTGGGCCACAGAGGTTTTCAATTGCTCTGTTCAGTGTAAAGTCCCCAAGCCTTATTAATTAAAGAAGGTGGTTTACACACATGTGGATACAGAATCATGAAGTTCCTGATGCTGCTCACAACTAAATTAGAAGACACTTGTCTTGCAAGTGTTCTGGCTGGTGAACAGAGATTGTTTTGCTCACTGGGAAGGGAGAGAACCAGTTCATAACCTGGCTCTGCAGTGAGTCTTCCTAGAAACAATAAAATTACATTAGAGAAGTAATTTTAGATGTGGAAAAAAAAATATAATACTACAGTTTGTTATATTCACTTGGTTTCATCCTCTTCACTGGACTGTTTCAAGGCGATGCCATCAGTAGGCCTGGAAGATGTTGCAAAATATATGTTAAGACACCTGGCATCCTTATTATTAGGAATTTGTATTTAGGAAGCATTTTTCCATTTTTTCAAAGTAGTATCTTAGGCTGTGTATTTCTCTATCCCAGCTAGAGAAGGAAGCGCCATCCCTCTCCAAAGGCAAACAGGAAATATATCTCAAGAAAATGTTCCTTGTGTGTTCTAAGAAAGGATAGGTTGGCTCATTAAACAAGCCTCGTCTATTTTGGATGCGATAGGGTGCAAGTCACAGGTAGTTTTACACAGCTTTATATTGCCCTCTGTTTTATACCTGCAGAACTCCAGTCATGCTGTGTTTGAGTGTTTGTGGTATCTTTATTTTCGGCTTTTTATTTTTCTTTTTTTTCTGATTAGGAATTCCTAAGTGAGCAGCTACATGAGTTATTTGATTTCTGCAAGAAGGGACTAGAACAATAAAAAAAAGAAGCTTTTGCTGTTTGTGGGTAGGAGTGGAAGTTGTATAAGCACCCCCAAGCCCTCTTCTTTCCAATTTTATGCACCGCACACAGCCTCAGACAACAAGTATCTGACTGTGTTGGTGTTTATTGAGGAGAAAAAGCCCTCAAATCTGATTTCAGTCCCATCTGAATTTTCAGGGGAATTGTGCCTCTCTTAGTAAGTTTTCTGATTGACTGTGCATTTGACTGAATAGATAGAAATATTACAGAAATGCTCTAAGGAAGAAGGTATTTTTTTATTTCCCAGCTGCTGTGGCTGATTCAATAGAAAGTATTTCTACTTTTAAACTTACAACAAAGCACTGCTGATAGAGAATATTAAGTGGATCTTAAAGACCTTGTGGTATTACTATGCTGCCTTTCACCCTGAAGCTACCTCAGGAGGCTTTCCCAAACTTCAATCCTACCCATAGACATAACTTTCAACACAAGTGTATTGTTGTTCTTTCCTGAACTGCCTGTCAGGGTGTAGATTAAAACTTAGTTTAGGATACCTTGTCATTTGATGTCAGAAACACTCTGTGCCATGCATGAAGCTTGCCCCACTCAAATGGGACAACTTTTTCAGTGTCTTCCCAGGTGCTGCCTTTCCACACTTTAGTGGGAAAGACTTCCTGGAAAGTTACATTTACTGGCAAATGGAGCAGGACAGATGTGCCCACTGGGCCTTTACTGCCCCTGCCAGGGAGTGTATCACCAAAAGCAGGAAGCATTGCATACTGGTGTGTCCAATGGTTTACTGTGTTGCTCATTTTTTAATGCTTCTATGTTGGGCAACAAGTATATATTTTTCTACTTATGTCACAATTGAAAAATCCCTTTTTGTAAGGTTAACATATCTTAAAAAATATAAATTAGCAGTCAGTTGATGACAATGTAGTTTGCTGTAGTTCAAGGCAAACATCTTGCATTTCATAGGACTTTTGTTCTGGGTTTTTTTGTGTTTTCATTTTTTCTTCCAATCTGAATCTTTTAATTTCTTTAACTAGACAGAGATCTAATTTTTAGCATGGTTTTTTGCTCCAGGTTTTCTTGTCTTTCCTCTCACTTATTAGCTTTCACTCCTCAAATTAATGCTGCTGAGCTAAGCAGCATCCGAGACAATTACAGCAGAAGAGGAAAAGGAAGATACTGACTTAGCTCTCACTCTTATTGAAATACAGTACTGATGCACCTCTTCTTGATGCACTTTTCTTTCTAAAGGAGATGCAAAAGCTTTATTAAAATTGCATTGCCTTGTGTAAGTTACAATTTATAGATACTTTCCAGATTTACACAAATTGGTTGTAGAATTCCTTCGTTTTCTCTTTTGGATGCCTTAAGCACCTTCAAGAACAATTACATTAGAAGAATAAGAGTCTTTGCTGTGAAAGGAATTCTGTCAGAGACAGTACTAGAACAAAATGAGGCTGAGACAGTTTGGGGGAAATAATACTCCAACTTTGCCCTTCGATTTGTAATTGGTATAAATGTGTCAAAACAAAGGACACAGCCAAGAATATTTCTATCCCTTCAAAGAAACAGACAGGATTACAACCAAATTCTTCCATCGCTTTTGTTTTATATTTGGCCAGGCTTTTGGATTAGGTAATGGAAATTTAATCCTTCCATGCTTCAAACTATTTTGCAAGACCAAAGACTAAGAAGTCCACCTGCTCAAATTTAAAGAAAAAAAAGTTACTTAACATTTGTTGCTCTTCTAAGAAAATATTCCTCAGTGCTCTAGCTAAGTCCCTTCAAGGCAAAGCTAAGCATCTAGTTCAAGAATGGAATTTATTATGACATATGTAGTATGATCAAGAATGGAATTTATTATGACATATGTAGTATGATGTTTTCATCAAGGTAGCAGACTTGGACTGCTTATATTAGAAAGATATATAGCTCAATCTGACAAGGTTAATAGTTCCAGTTAGCAAACAACATTTAAATTCCTGCCTTGACCTGGCTCTTTAGATGTCTAAAAACAATCAGACCATGGTGTTCCTTATGAAGCACAGCTTTTGTGGGAACTGCAGAGGGATCTCTTCACAAACACACATAAGGAATTCACGATGCTGAGTTTGCACACAGCTTGTTGAATGGTAATAAATCCTTTCCCACAACTGCTCTGTCAGTAACAGAACTGCTTGGAATGAGTCGTGTGCTGCTGAATCTATAGCATGACTGTAATTGTTGCATGTGAATTCTGTACCTATGTGTGACACTGTCCTGATTACCTTCATATGGCACAGGTAGTTCTGTGTTCAGTCACTGCTGTGTCAAGAACATTTCCACATTTTTCTGTTCTTTCTTCAGGCATCTTTCTCGTGTTCTTACTTAAATGGACAAATCACTAGCAACATGGTATATGGTGAGCTTACTGCTCCCTGTGGGATGCTCTGCCAGCAGTCCTTCTAACCTGATCTGAGGTAGTCAAGCTTTGGTTTTACCAGATACTCTTCCTCAAGTTCATACTGAAGAATTTTCACATTACAAATGTTAGAAGTTGACCAAGCACCTTTCAGATGCATTCTTCCCATCTGGCACACAAAAAAGCAGTAAACAAAAGGAGGCTACTAGGATGGTCTCCTAAAATTGTCTGCTATAGATTTCCATACTGTGGAATATACTGTTCTGGGAATATCTGTTCCTGTTAAGATAGTGTCCCCTCTGGATCCCTGAAGGGCCCTGGCATCAAGGAAGGGGAAGAATTCTTGGGTGAAAGAGGAAATAAGAAGAAAGCAAATCAATAAAAGGAGGAAAAAACTCCCTGGTGGAGAGTGCCAAGAGGTGTCCAAAGGAAGTGCTGGACTCTCCCTGCTCAGTAGACTTCAAAAACTAAGCACTAGAAAATGTACTGAAGAGAACAAAACTACATTGACAGGAAAGTGGGCTGGATGATCTAATTATTTGCCGTCTTTCATTTGTCTAGGTATATGAATACTCTAGATATCTCTTGCAGCTTCTTTATTTTTTAAACTAGTTAAAAAAACAACAACTGAACAACAAGAAACGACTTTTAATTCGTCCTGTGGCTCAATATCACAGTTTTTTTTTTTTCCCTCAGTATCACAGATTTTTTTCATGATATAATGACATCAAGTGCCCCAGTATCACAGATACACTATGGATGTGTATTAGCGTGAGCAGCGTTTCTTGAAGGCAAACATACAATTAGAATCACAGAATGTGTTGGGTCCAAAGTGACTTTTAGAGTCCAACCCTCCTACACCACCTAATGTCTTTTTTTTTCATACCTGCCAGTATCCATTCTCTAATAAGGGAACAGAAGCATGGAGGATATTTTTGTCAAACTGTAAACTTCATGGGTTTTCTGTGATGCTGTTCACCTACAAGGTTTAAGATAATTGTGCAAAGAGCCTTCACTTTTCCAATCCCTTATTCCAATAGCTCAAGTACAACATAATTTATATTGTGTCTATATGGTTTTTATTTTACTTAAAATGTTTTACTGCACATTTTCCCCACGAGACCATATTATATGTGAGCATGTGTACCTGTGTATGTGTATGCTTGTATAAATCAAAGATAGTTTGACAAATCAAAGATGAAATATCAGCACATTTAATTTTGCTTCTGGTGTGAAAAAAATTACATGAAAGATTCCTGCTGGCTACAGTCACTCTGAGGTAGCTGTAGCTTTCAGTTAGCATCACAGGGCATATGAGCAGATCAGGTAAGCAATGTGACTGTCTCTTACAGTAGCCAGCAAGACTGGACATTCTTTAAGACAGAATTTATATCATTCTATCCTTCAGTTCAATGGGTACTGCTAAGCAGTCCTTAGTGTGTCATTACTTCACAAACAATAACCAGGTTATCATTCTAAGTCCTGATTTTTAATTTAGCCGGTAAGCTTATGCCCCATAACTTTTCATGATTCAATTATTTTGTATATTTTATATTTATTAAGATAACGTTGCTTTATTTTTTCCCAGCTACATCTACTTATTGTTTCTAGGACAAGGATGGCTAAGCTAATGAATAAAAATGTGAAATAAATATGTGAAATAAACGCTAATTTGTCTTTTATACCCACTATTAATACAATCATACCTAAAAGAATAGTGGAAGTTGCTATTACAGCTTCAACTCAGTTTAATACTTGTCTAAATCACTGAATTTTTTCTGAGAAATCTGTCTCAATTTAGTGCTTGGATAGCTGGGCAGTTCTTTGTGTTGGTGATGATCCCTGTTTTGATCTGGAAATATTTTCAGTCTCTTGCAAATTCCTACTATTTTTGTGGAGCAAAAGGCTGACTATCTTGAAGCACTTCAACAAGAAAACACACCTCTGTTTCTTCTCTTTATATACAAGTTCTAAAGTTTATGCCTAGCCCCCTTGAAAATCAACTGCTACTGGATGAAGTTTTAAGTGATTATTAATTAGAGCAACACATCTCTAAATTTGGGCATCTAATAGAGGGTGTGTTTGATTGAAAAAATATAATCTTTGAGGCTAGCCTCCCTCTACAAAATTGAAGTCTTCAAGCTGTTTCAAGCCATGTGCTTGAATCTCCAAGCATTGAATCTCCAAGTATTTTCTCTCTGCCCCTGCAAAACAAAAGATTCCCTGTTGAGGATGTGATTTCAAGCTCACTGAATTACATACAAGGCTTTGTTTGATTATAGATTCAAGCCCTTTAAATGGGTATTTACCCTAATGAATGTGTAAAACCTTCCTTAAATATTTGTCTATGAGTACTAAAACAAGGGGGTTGTTTTGTGAGCATATGAAATACTTAACAGAAATGAAATATTTCTCCAGTTCTGAGACTGCATAGAGCAACTTTGCCAGATGACACCACGTCATTAAGTGCTTTGTGAGAAATGTCTTGGCCTATTCTAGTTACTGATGAAACTTGCTTTCCACTTCAGTGAGGCCAAAATTTCACAGTTGGATGATGCCCTAGAGATTATCAAGAACACTATGAAAAATTTCCCATCACCTCTGAATAATTATCCAGAGTAACAAGTGTTCCTCTGGGTAACTTTGTGTCTCAACTACAGATAAGGTCTGCTATGTGAATTTTAATGAAGTGTAAACTTTGGAACAAGCAGGATGAATTCACCACTGCAACTATCTTGCTATATAGTTGCCACACTATATTATAAGGCAGTTTTTACTGAAATCAGTTGAGAATCCAATTCATAATGAAGTTAACAGTTTTTATCTAAAAAGTTAGTACTGGGTTTGGGCTGTGCTGAGTAAACCTACAACTTAATGTTTACTGCTGGATGTGAGACAAGTCAAAGAATAACAGGCAAGGGACATGTATTCAAGCTGATTACTTTCCATTATGGACATGCACATATATGTCATACTATATGGAACTTATACAGTGTGGTCACAGCTTAGGTGCTCTCAGGTACTAAGAACCAGTCCATACCTTCACTGATCCCATACAGTCAATGTGAAAAGTGTTCTCAGATAAGGTTACCTTGCTACATTATAAAGAACTCAAATTTTTATCACTCTGTGTTCCTGTTTGCAGTCTGGTAGCATAAGCCAGAGTAAGAGTTGTTGCTCTTGAATACAATTATACTAAGAACTTGAATTTTACTGATGCAAATGTATCTTGGGGTGTGGAGGAAAAAACACCCTAAAAGAAGAAAACACTGTAAAAAGGGCTTTGGTAAAAAATAATTTATCAGTTATTTGTAGAGGAACTCAGGGAACTGTATTGATTAGAGTTGTGGAATGTATCCATAAAAAAACACCAATCCTAATTTTTTTTGCCAGTTAAGTAATTTAAAGTATTTACTACTGTCAATGAGGATACGTAGCCAATTATCCAAAACACATCACAGCATGTAATTAACTCATGAACATCATGATCTGGTTAGTACACTGGAAGCAGTTCATAAAAGTTACATCTAGTGGTAAATTTGGATAAAAGTCCTTCTCTGCTTCGTTAAACAAAACCATTGCCTTTCCCAACATACACTGCCTCACATTCTCACAGCAGAAGAAAAAAAGAAAAATTATTGTACTTGTTTAACTATGCAAATAAAAACTCATTTGGGGCATATTTTTGTTTTGTTAATTCTCATTTTTAAGTGCATTTCTTCCTCCTTTTCACTTCTAAGCTTTTTCTTAAAAACTCATGTGGAAGTTCTGTATGTTTTGAACCTTCTCCTTTGTGTTTGTCTAGAGTTTGAGTTTGAGAGAGAATAAGGAAGACACAACTGTCTCAAAAATCTGCATAATTTTAATTTTTTTTTGTGTTGACTTGTCCGAAGTCCTCCAAGAAGGCCTCTGTGAGTAGGGAAGCACAATTTGTCTCATTTTACAGATTAGATAAACATAGAAGCTACATAAAAACAGACACATGGTCCCTAATTTTTGACATGAAAAAGGAGGAAAGGAGTGGAGGTTCTGGAATTAAAAAATAAATAAAATAAAATTGCCAGAAAACCTTACCAAGATTACTACTGAGTTTACCCAGGGAAAAGTTTTGATAAATTACAAATGGCTCTTGGGCTGCTGGTCTTTTCAATTTACTTGGTGTGCATGTAGTTCTGCCCATCACCTGTTGTTAATTATAACATCCTATAAATCTACTGTTAGGAGACTTGCAGTGAGACACAGTGCCTGCACTGGCTTAGTGAACACTCGAGGAAAAAAGTAATTTGTCAAGAGTTTATTCCTGGATGAGCTTCTATGAACCTGGAATTGTCATGAACTGATATTTCTATTAAGAAAAACACTCTTGGATGCCGTTAAACAAATAAGGTCCTGGCTTTATAGAACCGTTGTGGTTTCAAACACGGTATCAAAAAGCCCTATGATGGGAAGCTATCATTTAATAAATCAAAATAGCTTGCTTGGTAATAAATATTTTTCTTAGAAACCACAATATTCACTTTCCTACAGATCATATGACTTCCCAGTTCCTGCATTTTCTGACATTACTGGAGTAACGAAGGAACGTGGGAAATAACTCAGCACGGTGAAATCATTCAGTTCAACTGTGCCTACATTGTAGTTAGAAGAACTTTAAAATGTGTGATTTCAGGCACAGGAGAGTGAATTCTTCCCTTTCTCAGGTAGCCACAATTTGGCTGAATTGCACAGTGCTACCCTTCTGAGATAAGGGAAGTGTTTAGTTTTGACTAAATCACTTCCATTTCAACTTCTCAGTTGTAAGTTATACAAAGGAACTTGCAATAGTTCACCTCACAGTATGGGAAATATTTTCTTGCCTATAGGGGCTCCAAACATTAAAAATATCCACAGCAAACTGTAAAAAATGCCACGAATCATTGACTCTGTGTTCTGTGTTGGCTGCTGTTCAGGTAACTTGTATTGATATTGATAAACTGGTCTTTGTAGATAGCAGTGAAAAGAAAACCAACATTTAAAGTGTAGTTCAAAGAGAGGAAACAGAGATTTATATTCTGCTGTCAGTGACAGCTGTCTAAATCCAGACCAGGTATAGACAGAAGTAGATAGATTCTACGTGTAAAGATACATCCACAGAAATAACACCTGTAAGAAATATGTTGTTGTATTTACAAAGATGTATTCTCACATGTAGAATAACTTGCTGACATCAACTATCAAACTGACTGGGACCTATCTATTTGCATCACCCAAGACTATAAGTGGGTCCAAAATACCTAGTGACAGAGTTTGTTAAAAACATGTATGTGCTTGCATTTATTGTATAAGAAATCTTACGATAAGTTTCACTTAGAGAATATAAGCAATAATACTTCTCTGTAATTAATATTGCTCTGTCCAAAATAAGTTTTCTAATGTCTTTGAAGAAAGTCATAAAGTTTAGAAAAATTTGAAGATTCAGGCTGTTTTAGTGGGACTGCTTTCATGATGCCCTTGTCATGCAAAAATCCATGTATTCTTCTATTTATTTGTTCCTCAGCTATTCAGTATTCCACAGCAAAAAATTTTGTGTTTATAGGTGCAATATTCTTTTTATAATGAAGTGCAATGTGGGCATGAATATATACTTATATACTTTCAATGACTTTTTGGCTCTGCTTGCTAGTAAAAATATGGTTTTGATTATCCTCAAAACTCCTGATTCAACCTACTTTGGGAAAGTTGAGCTATACTGTTTTTTACTGTTCACATGACATATTTCTAGCTGAGATCCAAGGTACTGCAGAGTGGACTTGCATCAAAAGAAAAACTGCTTCAGCAAACCTTGACTGGAAGCTGAAATGTAACTTAAGGAGTATTAATAACAGAAAGGTATTGAAAACAGAGTTCTGGTTTAGGCAGACGATTTCTCAGTGGTTCAAAATTATAGTTTAGGAGATAGGACAAAAATTGCTGAAAGTATACAGGAAATATTATGACTCCTTGTGGGAAACAAAATCAGAGTAATGTTTGTTTAACAGGCAGGCTTTAAATGACCTCAAAGAATTATGTGCCACGTTGGTTACTGTCTTATAACAGAATTCCATTACTTTGAAAGCAAATGTGGAGCCTGAGGCAGCTTTGTTAACTATACTAATAAGAGGGTATCTGTCCTCAAGCTCATCTTACTGTGCACCTCTCTGTATTTTTTCTTTTCCTCTTGTCTGCAATGGTGGTTATATGATAACCTACCTATAAATCGTATCTTAAGCAATGAATTCTTTACACTAACCATGTTTTTCTGATTATTTTTGTGTTTTTCTAAAAGCCAGTGTATTTTTGTCTTGGGGTTGTGGGGTTTTTTTAAATTTTTGTTTATTTTTTTGAACTGGGGAGAAAAGGAAGCCACAAAGTAAAACTGCAGCTTTTAAAAGATTAATGTTAATATACTGTGAAAGGTGTAAAATTCTATCAGGGCAATGGACAGAAAACTGACAGGATCTCAATTACTGATATACTAGGAAAGGAGGGGATAGATTAAAGCTATGCGAGGGTAGAAAACTTTCTGAAAATGTTTTCTGTGTAGCTTGAAGTTAATTACATCTCTGTATCCCTATGGGCTAGTGCCCAGTGTCAGAGACACCTGTATTTTTTTGGAATACAATTCTATAACTGCCTTCCCATCTGCATCCTAAGCTGCACATTCCTATAACATACAGTGACTACATTGGCCCTGCACTGTGTGCAGTTCTGTTTTTGAGGGAAAACATGACAATATTAACCAGTGACTAGTAGGCTTTCAGAAATGAGTTTTCATGGTGAGTATTTTCTATGAAATAACCTGTCGTATGGATGCCCATCCCACTAAGTAGAAACTTGCATCAATGTGTGCCTGAAAAGAGTTGATGTCCTCAGGAAAGCCTGTCTCTCTCAGAATAATACCCTGACATCATCTGGCTTTGTGAATGGAGAAGTTCTTATCTCTCTGCTTCATCAGCCTCTGAGGCTGAGGCTGGCATTTTTGTATAGCTTTTAGTCTTTGTCTGTTAAGATTTTTTACAAGATAGATCCTTTTCAATGGCAATAATTTTCCTTGGGACATAAAACTTCAAAAGACTTGTTAATTTCTTTGTTTCAGCATTAGGCTTTTTCATTAATTAAGCTCTCTATCCTCTATGAATTTAGTTCTTATTGCCAACACAGCAAAGAATGCAGTCTCTGACATAGCCATAGTGGTTGTACAGGAGTTTTTTCATGGGCCATGCACCTAGGTTGTTGCATCTATCATTGTCAATATTCCCTCTATGAGGGGAAAAGAACTGATACTTGCAATTGCTTTCCAACCCACATTCAGTGTGATCATCTTAAGTATTATGTTCTTACTAAATTTCTATTAATAAATGTGGCCTGAATCTCCTTGGCTGTGAGCAAAAGCATCAGTTTTCATGTCTTTCATGTCCATTGATACTACATTGCACACTATAATGTTCTGCCAAGAAATGTTTTTGTTTGGCAGGGAACAGGGGGGTGGGAGGGCATCTTTTGTAATATGTTAAATAATTAAACTGTTAGAAAGAAAATTACCTCAGCTTAATGGAAGAGTACTTCACTGTACCAGTTCTGATATCCAGACTCAACATCCAGTAATGAAGAAATCATAACAGTACTGAGTATCAAATTTGAGGGAGTCTGCCAATCTGCGTTCTCTTCTCTTTCTAGAAAGGGAAGAAAGCATGTATGTTATTACTCCTCAAATATGCAGGACAGCACAGAAATATTTTTTACTTTACTTGAATAAATAAGCTACGTAAAGTTTATTTTATTTTCCTACTTTAATATTTTTTAATGTAATCAAACATTAATACATTAAATAAATGTGAAACAGCTCAGGAAAATTGTGTTTAAAGCTGTTGCTCAGGTTACAAAGACACCATGAAGGGTCCACATTTTATTTTATTTTTATGAGTAATATCGTTTGCATTCCCAGATTACACTTGTGTGTAGTTCTATAATTCACAGTAAATGGAGTTACCTTCTCTTTGGACTAATTTGTATACTACAAAGGGGCACTATTTCTATTTGTACAAAGCTAATTTTTCTCTCCTCAGTGGCAGCCAGTTTCAAGCTTGTTCAGAGTTTTGAACAAGTACAAGCTGGAATAATGACAGAAAAAAATTAAGAATTTCACTATGAAGTGTAAATGCTTTGTTTTATCACCAAATACCAAACAACAACAAATGGCATCAAGCAAAGTGTAAAAACCTAAGTAGTTGTTTTTTTCCCTCCTCATAAACGAGTAACAGTCGACAGCTCTGGAATGTGTACTCCTCTCCCATGAAAACATTTTTCCACTCTGCCTTTTCCAAAAATCAAAAGTTCAAAGCTAAACTACTACATGTTATAAAAGTACAAATTTACCATGACACTTAAACAAAGACATGAGTCAGTGTATTCAGCTTTCTTGAGGAAGGAGTTATGTTTCTTGTTAAGGCAAGGTTTTCAGTAACGAAATTATTTTTATAGTTTCATATATCTCCTTATGATTTATCCACATAAATTTTCTAATTTAGTGTACAGTTAAAAGTTCTAACTCATGCCTTTTTTTGCCATTGATGTATCGATTCAGGTTTACCACCTTCCCCCTCCGAAGGCAAAATATTAGCATCTTTGTTATACAAATGGGCAAACTCAGGAATTAATTATTTAGGATACCCATGGTGGTCTGGGAACCTCAGCTGCTGCTCTTTACTGTGAAAACATGATGTTTCTGGGAATGGCACAAGCAAGATAAGTAGCATGTATATTGAGGATGGAGGCAAAATTTGACAGCTTTGGACTGCTGTGGGTAAAGCAACTTCTATCTGGAATAAAAAGTATGTGATTTTGTGGCTCCTAAATGTGAGGTGTAGAACACAGCTGAATTGCTCTGTGCAGTATTTAAGGCTGTCTAGGAAACTTGGAACACCATTTCCGTTTATTTGGAACAAGTGGCTGACTCATTTGTCTGTCTTGAAAAATCTCTACTTCTGTTCCTGACTGAAATAAAATGGATATTCTGAAACTCATTCCTTCTGTGCAACAGGAGAGAAAGGCAGAAAGTCACAGAACTCCTGCTAGTATTGAGCCTGGCCATCCCTTAATGTATGGTAAATTTGGAATCTGGTAAAGGATGCCAATTGCTACTGGGTACTGTAGTAGTGTTAATGTGTCCATTCTTTCAAGCAGATTGATATTGCTTGTTCTTGTGGAGACAAATTCTTGCTCTTTGCAGATACACATTTTGGATGGCTAGATTAAAGATCTTCTCTAGATTCAGACCTTTGACACTGAATATTAAATTCAGTATGATGGAACCAAAATCCGAAAATCCTTCAGCATGGAGAAAGCTGACATGTGAAAGTACAGCCAGCAGTGTAGGCACGCTGTCAGGATTTGGTTTTCTCTTATAAACACGTAAAAGTTTAATACGTCATTCCTTAAAAGCAGTGTTAGAGAGGGTTTGCTCAAACTGAGGAACACAATTTTTTCTCCTTCATATTAAAATGTTTAAGACTATGGGCTAGGTTAGACTTGAGGTGTTTTAAATTGAGCTGTTTTAAAATCCTGATATATTTCACAGGTGAACACAGAGAGGGTGTAATGTCATTAATAAAAAGGGTTGTTTAAACTTTAACTTTTCAAATTGAAAGGTTTGAATTTTTCATTTGTCTGGTTTAGAGGCCTTTGACTGATCATACCATCGAATTTAATGTTGCTTATGAGTGAGACTGTAGAAATAAAGGGACATGGTCTGTGAGAAGTGTGTTTCTGGTAAGAGAGAGTGCCATAATCAGTGTTGTCAGGTGCAGGCATATCACACTAATGACAATGACCAGAAGCACCAGGTAGCTGAAGAGGATGACCTGCATTATGTGACCTGCTGGGTGGATGAACCATACTTTGTAAACATCTGGGATAAGGACAAAAGTGAATCCTGCTTGACAGACAGAAAGCTAATTTAATTTTCAGTCATCATGCATTAAAATATTAAAGTTACTAAGAAAGCCACACCAGGGTATATATGTCATTGAGAAGTAGGGAGCGATTAGGTGGTAGTGCCATCTAATAGAAAGAAAGCAGCTGGTTAATAATAGGCTACTGGTTGTTCTCACCTATATGCTGCTTTCTTTGGCTACACAGCCAGTAATCTCATATATGTTCTGAAACCATGAGAATCACAGTTAAGCCAAATTCAGTACCAGTCACTGTAGTAACTATCACACAAGGCAAATATTGTATTCCCCTTGCATGTACTTCCACCTCCCATGTTACACAAGTGAGCACTGAAGAGGTTCTCATCAGAGGTTAGGAAAACTGCATGATTTATAACACTAGTGGTAGGTGTAACAGGGGAGACTGTGGGACCAAGAGAGCCAAGTATTTTAAGCATCTGTTATAGGCCTTTGCCAGATGCAGGATACCAGACAAGATGTGCCATTTGTCTGTTCTTGAATGGAATTTCCTATGTCCCTAATACCGAGCAAACTCTGTTTATTTATAATATAACTACTTCTGGTTTTCTAGAGATGATATGCAGAATATTTCATCTTTTAACTCTCACAATGGTATTTAAACACTTAAGTGATTCATTTTGCTATGTAAGTTCAGTCAGGCTTGGCGGGTATTTTGCTTTATCATGGGTAAATCTGTAAAGGCTGGAAAACTCTGTTTAGGGATGTTGAACTGTATAGTTTCCAGAAGTACAGTTCTCTCTAATGCTTACCTGGATTAAGAATGAGACCCAAGTTCTTACAAAACGGTATGTAGTGATTTCATTTGCATGGTAACAAAGAGCAGAATAATTTTGGAAATGCTGACTGTTCTCTCCTGAGAGTGGAGTTTTCTTCCACTTTTAAGTGATTATATTTAGCGATTCCAATTATATCCCAAAGAAATAAGCAGGGCTTTCTGATCAGAGCTTTTTTTCAGAATATGTCAATTTGAAACTACAGCTCTTTGGTGGAAACCCATGCGTTAGTTGTAAAAGGAAATGTCTCATTTCCTGGATTGTATTTCTAGACAAAATTAGAGAAACATAACCTTCCCTGAGTAACAGTATCTTACTATGGCACCGATTACCTGGGAGCTGTGTATCTCATTTTCAAGGCTCTGTGCTGTGTTGTTAATACCAAGGACACAAGGCCCAAACTACATGCACGACCAGGTGGGAAAGTTAGTTTCAGAGTGTCCAGAGCAAGAAGGAAAATTCAACAGCCTCACAGCAGGATACCTTAGCTCTGGAGTAAGCCAACTGTGCAGAATGGCCCAACTTAGGCCCAACCTATTAATGTCTGCACCCTCCTCTGCTGGAGCTGGAATTTGCTCTGCTTCAAAGTCACATCCAGGTGGGCTCTTCAAGCCTGCCAGTCTTTTCATACCTCTATCCCAGTGTCACATCTTTCAGTCCTTTACCAGCAGGCTGTGTCCTGATCACTTTGCTACTTTCCAAAATATAACTTTGAACTGTTGCTAGTTTTTTACTTCAGAGATGACACCCAAGACAGACTTCTTGACCTGGGACAGCAACAGACCCCAGCTTTTCCACTGAAATGCACTAGCCTCTTCTAAAGATGGGACCACAGAATGAAAAATAAATTAATAAAAATCTGAAAGATGCCAAAAGTGAAAAGTTGTAGTCACACATTTGCTGACAAAAATATGAAGGCCCAAAAGTTACTAGTCATAATTGCAGCTTCTCCAGTGATACTCCCTGTAACTTTTAGGCCACGAGGTTCATTAAAATGTGTAATTAACTGTTTGCATAAACAAGCTGCATGAGCTCCTGCCCTTCTGCCTCACTTTTTGTGTTTGTAAAGCAGAGACTGTGGTATTTGACTTGGGTATTACTCTGAGCTCCAGCTTCTGACTGGTGTTATTACAATAATTATTGCAGCAGATGTCAGAACTGAGTCAAAGCACTGCCATTCAACAATTAAAGCACAAACCACAGCTATCGCTTCCCTTGTGTTATTACAGGTATAAGCCCAATAGAGCAGAAAAGCCATGTTCACACTTGCTTCTAGGCTTAATCCTTAGATATGAGAGTTTTGGGGGATTTCTTTTTTTTTTTTTTTTTTCTTCCCTCCCCAGACAAAGGTTCTTCCAGTCCATTCTGCTGTTTCTAGCTGTAGCTAGAAAAGATACAGCTGCATTTTTTGGCTTATATAGCTTGAGCTCAACCCTCAGCGACAGCTTAGTCTGAGCTGTTTTACAAAACTATTTTTCTGTAAACATTTTCATTCAATTATTATCACGTGATATCTTTGCTTCCTTAAAACACAGTAGTGACTGGTTTGTGGGCTGGTTTTTGTTTGTTTGGATTTTTTAATCTTGCTGTTACCCAGACTGGTCAGCTACTGACCTGGGATATGGTTTGAAAACTGGGGACAGAGGTGAGACAGCACTTAATGAAAGCTCCAAGATGTGGTCCTGTGATACTTAGCATCAACTTGTTGGACTATATGGCACAGAGAGCAGCGTCTCGAGTGGCAGCTGAATGGATACGATCAGCTAGAAGAGGAATTTCTAAGCTAGCCTTGAGCTCACAACTTTGGAAACTGTTATTTGCAAACAGACCTCACACAAACTGGGTTTGCGGGGGGGGGGGGGGGAGGGAGGGCTGGTGGGGTGTCTGCACACATTCACACTTTAGGGTAGTCCACACTTTCAGGTCCTTGCCCGAGATTCAGGACAATCTCTAATGTAGACAAATCATGCAGCCTACAGAGGCTACTCTAAGGAGGCTGCTGCTTCCCACAGAGGTAAAGCATGGCCAAGAATAGCATGTGTTTCCTCCTCTGCATCTAGCACAACTGCAGCTAAGTGGTTGCTTATGTTCTGAAATGAATGAAATATTCAATGAAAACAAGAATCTTCACTGACGTGACCACTGCTTCTTAATCACTACACAAAGTAGTGTTGTCTTGCCCAAGCATGCCTGGCTCTCTAAGAATAATGGAGACAGTGCAGTGTTTGGATAGCTGCTGTTTTTTTTTTCTGAAAACTGGGGAGGGTGTGCCTGTGTGAGGGCATGTTCACAAGAGTTCTAGCCCAGAAAGAAATAGGTACATCTGGAAAGAGCATAATCCAGGTTGCCAGACTCTGGCACTGCTACTAGAAATAATCCTTTCTCAGGAAAGTACCAAAATGTGGCTGTCTGGTTTGCCCACAAGACTCTGGGCATTTTTCTTGGCAGGTGTGGGTACTGGCAGTTATTTGGGATTTTGATTCCTGCCCCAACTAGTGTGTACTCTTTCTCTGCCGAAGATGGAAGGACACGTCTGTGGTTATAACACTGGCCTAAGCAAAGAAGATTCTGCTCAGATTTTAGTCTGCATCCTTGGCCAGGCCACTTAAGTAAGAATTTTGAAAAGCGCTCAGTACCCACAAACAGGATCAG
This sequence comes from Heliangelus exortis, assembly GCF_036169615.1. Lineage (NCBI taxonomy): Eukaryota > Metazoa > Chordata > Aves > Apodiformes > Trochilidae > Heliangelus > Heliangelus exortis. The sequence continues at coordinate 112,225,438 of NC_092422.1, read as the reverse complement.
ATTTTTAAAGAGCTTTCTGCTTCTACTGAGGTAACAGCCAGATGATCAAAGGAACTTTTCAGATAATTTGGCTGCAAGTGTCATTGCAAGAGCTACTGAGTGCTGAGCACTCATGAAAATACGGTTCTCATTGAGGTGCCCAGGTGGGAACCAAGCTCTGGAACTAGCCCCCTTCATGACAGGTAGACACTTGAGAATTTGGCCAGGAGCAAACTCTTGAAATGCTAAACCAGCAACTTTCTCTGTGCCTCAACTCTCCTCTAAAATGAGAGTGATGTTGCCAGGGTGCTTGTAAGGATAAATTCATTAATCTACCGTATGTGATGTTCTTGGATGCTTCTGCAGCCAGGAGAGGGAGGTGAAACTTTTGCACTATAATATCTTTCCAGACATACCAATGATTTGTGTAAACAAGAGTTTGTAAAAGGGACTGGAGAAGGAGTCCAGGAGTCAGCTTTGCTCTTTGTTCAATTTACAAGCCTTCAGGTTCAGGAGCTGCTGCTTTTTGCTTGTTTTAAAACCTTGATCATGAGTCAGGGCTCCACCGTGCTAGAGGATGTAACAAATCAAAAGGCTCACCCTGAAAAACCTTCCTGCTGAACAAAGTGGGGTGGGGAGGATACACTGGAAAGAAATGGAAAAGCTGTTCCATTCAGCTGTTTGCTTTCTGAACTCCCTGCCTCTTGATTACAGTAGCTTTATCATTTTCTTTCCTCACATGATACATATTTCTTCACATCCCAACAGAGCACTTGATATTTTGGGGAGAATTTCAGGGTTTTAGAATTTCAACCTTATTAGACTGGTTACTCTCTTTATACTAGATACCCCTATACAAGAGTAATTTTTGCTGGTGACCTTTTCCTCTCCTTTTCCTCTCCTTTTCCTCTCCTTTTCCTCTCCTTTTCCTCTCCTTTTCCTCTCCTTTTCCTCTCCTTTTCCTCTCCTTTTCCTCTCCTTTTCCTCTCCTTTTCCTCTCCTTTTCCTCTCCTTTTCCTCTCCTTTTCCTCTCCTTTTCCTCTCCTTTTCCTCTCCTTTTCCTCTCCTTTTCCTCTCCTTTTCCTCTCCTTTTCCTCTCCTTTTCCTCTCCTTTTCCTCTCCTTTTCCTCTCCTTTTCCTTTTCCCCTCCCTCCCTCCCTTTTTTTTTCCTTCCATCTCTTCTCCTTTCCTCTCCTCCTTTTTCTTTTAACTTACAGTGGCCTCAATTTTGCCTCCAGATGGGGAGATCTGAAAGCTCCTGAGTCTCCTGTGGTGCGTGCTGGAGCAGCTTTCCCTCTCCTCCCGAGCAGCCTTCCTCTCCTCACAGGATGCAAGATTTTCTTTCCAGCTGAGAGCTGAGTCCCCCTTTGCCCCCCTCACTTTTGGCCTTCCAGCACTCTCCGCATCTGTGCGAGCTAATGCTCCCCAGATCCTCCTCAAAGGGGCACCACGGGCTGGCACGCAGAAGCAAAGCCCCCAGGCTGTATCTCCGAAACCCAAGAAACCTCAAACTCATTGTGTTTCCATAAAACGCTCCTCGCCCGACTGCGCTGCGGGGACCTTCTGCTCTCCCCAGCCCTTGCCTTTCCTTTGGAAAGGGGAGGCGTGGGATTTAAATCCATTTTCTGACTGCCTATATACCAGAACAGCTTCCTTGTCAGAGCAGGCCGGAACCGCAGAGCCCCGGAGGGATGTGGTAAAGCAGCGCCAGGGGCCCAGCCTGACTGACACAAGGCCCCTAATGGCTGCTGTCCTGTGGCCTGTGCCAGCCCGGGCCCTGCCCACAGCCTGGCAAGGCTGAGCTGTCAGTGCAGGGGTAGAAAGCTGCAGGCACGTGTTTCAGCAGAGAAAATGTTTCTGAGCAGCCACAAATCAGGTTTGTTTCACTTGTGCTTCACAGCCCTTTGAGTTCTTGCGAGCGTTCAGCATACGGGTGGCAGATGTGATGCTGGAAACAGGGTGTCTCAAAAGAGTAACATGAAGTATTCACCGTGAGTGAGTTCAGAGCTCAGTGAAAGGCAATTTTTGTGCTTGAAATTTGAATCTAAGCTTTGTCTTGCCTGACTGGAACAGGGATGAACTATCAAGAACCACGTGCCAAAATTAATCGGTTGCTTGGATTTTAGATCCTAAGTATTTTGCAATCTAAACCGTATAAAACTGAAATGCATTGAAGGTGACATTAAAAAAGACAGCTAAGATGAGTGGTTTTCCTCTGAACTACAACTTAAAAGCCATTTGATAACCTTATAGTGATACAAAAATAAAAGTTTTACTGCTGCAAATGACTCTTTAGTCAAGTATCAGGCTTGGATGTTAAGGACAGTTTTCTTTATTTCCAGGATAGTATAAACAGTGCTTTTTAGCTGAAGCCGGTAATGCAAGCTTAGGGAACAATAGTAAATGTTTTATGTGTTTCCTAATGTAATAAATTATGCCTAGATCTTAAAAGATAATAAGAGTTTGTAGCAGTTCCTGAGTATAAAAGCTAAGAAAACACCCTTGCAGTGGTAGCTTGGATTGCAGCACCTTGACCTCCTAAACCAAGCTCTGTGGCTGGAACTGGAAGAGAGCAGGAATTCCTGTGAAGAGGCACCTAACATCCAACTGCTGTAACACTTTCCTCTGGGGAAAACAGGAACTGCAGCTTCACCTATATGCCTGTACAACAAAACAGTTTGGAGAACTCACTGCCCAGACTTGCATGCACCTTGTGTGCACAGTAGGAACTCTGTTATACAGAAATAATGGATTACGTAGGAACTCTGTTCATCAAGAACATCGTTCACTGCAGCACGTTTTGGACCAATTTACCTGGAAGGCTGGGATAAAACGGTTCAGAGTCCTTCCAGTTGTTGCCGCCTTCACTCACACAGGGAGTTACTACTGAATAAACTGACAGGGTAGGTCTTGTGAACTGAGACTCAGCCTGTGAATTCTGTGTTCAAGCTCCAAGTCTTGCCCATCAATCTACAGCAGCACATCACAAATTGTACCCACAGCAACCATTCCAGTCTCAGAATACATTCAAGCAGAACCTAATATTGGTTACAGCCGTTTCTGAAAGCACGTCTGGACTTTGCTAAGCTCTGCCCACCCTCTGCAAAAGTCCCTCCCATTCATTGGAGGGCTTGCAATTTGTTCGAGAACTCTTTTTTTATCCTCTGTGAGTTAACAAGAACTTGGCTTTGGCCCTCTAAGTCCTTCTCCCTATCAATTCAGCAACCACAGAGGCAGTTCATTACTGAAATGAAATCTAAGAATCAGTTTTGGCCAGCATTGTCTTGGAAAGTTCATTTTATTAACATGGTTTTGGTTTTATTTCAAAAAAGCTTTGACAAGCACTGACATTTTTGGAACCAGTAAAGCACAAGAGACTTAATCCTAAAGGCCTAAGTGCTGCATTTTTCTGCAGCGAACAATGTGATGTGCTACTATGGTAAATTCATTTCAAGCCACTGACTGAAAGGAAATAAGTAGAGTGTTGTCTTTTTTCCTTTATTTTCTAAAATAAGTTTTGTGTGAATGTAAGTGCTTGTAGGATGTACTTGCTTAACTACTCTTCACTTATTTGCTTTTTATCTGTAGTTCAGGTGACAGATATATCAATGCTGGTAACATAAACTTTCCTCACATGCTGGCTTTTATTGCTCAACTTTGACTAAAAGCAAATGCCTACTGACCTTTTGCTGAGATTTGCCAACAACAGTCCCAGTTGTGTGTTATGAATGTCCATCAACTGAGAGAGAGTTGGACTAAGATGACCTAATTCATTTACAAAGAAATACTGCTGGGAAGTATCTGAACTGATCTGAACTGAACACTTTCTTTTTTTTTTCTTTCTTTCTTTCTTTCTTTTTTTTTTTTCCTCTTTTCTTACTTTTTTTTTTTTTTTTTTTTTTTTTTTTTTTTTTTTTTGTGTGTGTGTGTTTGGTTATTTTGTTTTGTTTTTAAGCAAGTTGAAAGAGAAATTCTTGTCTTTGAGCCACATAAGAGATCTTTGTTCTGATCCTGCACATTCACTGGAGCTCCACACATGGTGGGAAGAATGGAAGGGCAGAGGTAAGTCATGCACTGGCATAAGCTGACTTTTCTAGATTTTTTCCAGTGGTAAATTTATTGTATTTGGTTTGAGTGTCCCTGGGGCTGTGCCATCCTCCATTCTGTTCCTTTGAAAATTACATTGAATAAATGAGAGGCAATGTAAGCATCTCCATCTCAGGAACTGTAGTGTATTATATGGATGAACTGTTGTTTCACATCATGATGCTACTAGATTTTGTTAGAAACTTGGTTTGCTCTCTGGGATTTTCAATTGCAAAAATGGCCAAATGCTTTGCTTTATGTTCCCTATGCAAGGCTACAGTGTGCTACTGTCCACTTCTTATTTTTGTTTCAGAGAGAAGAATGCAGCAGTATGTTGGTCTGGAAAGACTGGTTGCTTTTTTAGTTAGCAGGAAACGTGCTGCAGATGTTTGTACAATCTGGCTTTTAATATACCTTTGATATCTAGTATGTGAAGCTGTGAGTTTTGAATCATTCTCCCTTTAATAGGATAGGTTATGTGCATCCTGTATGCTGCTATGATAGATCCTTAGGAGCTACAGCAAGCTGGCATTAGTGATTTTTAGTGCAATGAATATATACAGAAACTATTTTAAGTTTGCAGTGTATTTTTTTCATTTCAACATTACTTCAGAGTGACTGCATAAAATTGTATGACCTATTTCTCCAGTTGCATAGCTGGGCTATATAGGCCTTTTCCTACAAGAATGAAAAAGAACTAGTTATGTTCTTTTTCTGCTTTGTTTTGTGGTTTGTTTTCTTTTTTTTAGGTTGGAGTGCTCTTGTTGGTACCATTGATTTCTTTTTTGCAAATGTGGAGCTCTCAGAAGCTGACATTAAGTGTTGTAATTTGGGATATTTGTGCTAACTGGCCAGCTGTCTCTAAACTGTGTGTAATAAACACAGAAACACACCTTTCTTAAAGAGGTGGAAAATGCAAAGTATAAATATTACGTGTAATAGAAGGGTACTACAGCTGCATATTATGAATGGCATAGCTGTCAGCACGCTTCTCTAATCTTAAGTGGAAAGTTTCTTGCCTCCTAGGAACTCCATATTGGTTTTGAGTGCCCTCATGTTGAACTCAGTGTAGCTGTGGATGAGACCCTCTAAAGAATGATGTCCACATAAATGCACAGACACCAGAGTCATCACTTGACTGCATGCACACAGCTCTGGGAATAGAACTTAAGACCTTCGCCTCCGCAAACACAGCTGCTCATCTGGCTGTGGGCTTTGTAGCCAGCAGAGGGAACTGATAAATGCTCTCATAGGGCTGCTTTATTTTGTTTTTTCCTAACCAAGAGAGGGCACTGATTCATACTTCCTTTTGAAAAGGATCCATGACATGTCACAGTGTCACCTGCCATTGAAGAAGCAACAGACCTCCATTCATCTTGTTTCTGCTGTAAAATATGGACTTGCACGAAGAAGTTTAAATCACCAAAAGATGTCCCTAGGCTGCATAGTGGTATTAATCCCCTGCAGTGCAATTATGAGACATTAAGTTCATTATATATCAAGACAATTACAGAAACACATCCAACATTTCAGGAGTACAAGGAGACCAAGCACAATTGCTTACTGATGTGTACAGAGAATAGGCAAAGTTATTGCACGAAACCTTCAGAACCGGGACTAATGATTATCTTTTTAAACCCAGAGCTCCACAACTTCTGCTGAAGGAGAGTTCTGGTAGCACAAAGAATAGATCTCACTTTTTGGAGGAAAAGCCACAAAAAGGCAACAGCACTAAAACTCTAGAAAGTCCATCAAAAGAAAGAAACTTTTGTACAGTTAACTACAGATATTTGTTGGTTTTAATGAGACAGAGCAAATGTTCTGATGTTTTTGTTCTGGGTTGGCTCTTTTTTAGTTCTCTGATGTTTTTGTTTTCTGATGTTTTTCTCTTTTCTGTTCATTACAATAACTCCATTGAACCATTGGTCTTTTAGAAATATGATTCTAGCGAAAATTAAGTTATCTCCATCTAGAAGGAAATACTCTACACCTTAGTATAACTTTGGGAATTCCAAAAAAAGTATGGGAAAACATAGGTATACACTTAAACATCAGCAATAAAACTCAAATCATTCCTCCCCTGAGATATACAGCAAGCCACAGAATAAGTAGGCAGAAAACTCTGCTTTGTAGATGTGCTCATGGATGTACAAAATTGTCCTACCTTGAATGGCAGTAATGGCAAAGCCATTAATGGTTCTTTTTCTAGTCTTTATCACTCCGGCTAGTCTTCCAGTTACATCTCACATGTACTATTTTATCTGTGAGTAATGTATGCTTAGTGGTAATTTTCAGTTTAAAAGAGTTAGAGATAAGACCCCCTTTGCAAGGGCAATTACTCTAGAAATATAGCATCAAAATTTTTGTTTGTTTTTTGGGGTTGATTTGTTTGTTTAGTTTGGTTGGTCTGGGTTTTGGATTTTTTTGTTTGCTTTTTTTGTTTTTTCCCCCCCAAAAAGCAGTAGTTGCAAGGACACAGAACCAATTAAGAGTCTGTACTCTCATAAATTAGCTCCAGGATAAAAACTTAAGGGGATAAGGCAAAGCTGTTGGGTTTTTATTGTTTTTTTGTTTGTTTGTTATAATGGATATGAAATTAAATACTATACATTTATAGAGGTGGTACATGATAGTAAATTTAGAAAACAAAAGGAAAATCTATGTACCATATCCACATCCATTTGAATAATTTGCTTAAGCACCATGTGTTTCTCTTTGAGCTCTTCATGGCTACTGAGTTAGACTGATTCTAATAGTCAGATGTTGCTCATTATTTCTGGTTCATGGCAGTGGATCTCTGCTTGTTCATCATGCCAAGAGTGGGTTGATCTCCTTTAACCAAAGAGGGTGAGGAAGAGGTGGTCATTTGGTTATTTATTTACCCCCTCCAAGAATGATACATAAATCCTGTTAAAGAGTTTGTAACGAGTTTCACAGAAAGTTCAAAAGTGTCAGGAGTAAACTGCCTCTTTCAAGATTTGTTATTTGAGGTCTCCTTGCTGTTCATCCCTAAAGATTCACCCAGAGACAGATCAGCTGGAAAGGGGTGGACTTTGTAAGCCTGATTAGAAAATGAAGCATGACATTAAAGTGCTGGACTGGAACCTAGAAGACCTACATCTGACCCTCTACCATGAATTTTTGCTGTTACCAGAAGCAAAACAATCCATATATTTAGTAGCAGCATGGCCAGAGGAAAACACCTCCCATAGAGGTGGGTGAAAATAAATTCAGAACAATCTGAATGTCTCCCAAGCAGTTATAGGCTGGCCTAGGAATAGAGAAGCAGACAGTGATATGTCAATCCAGTGTTTCTAGGTATCTGGTCTAACACTTGTGACAGCAGTGGGATTTGAACTAGTGGCTTAAATGGGTGTTAGTGTTCTAAATGTACACCTGAAAAACCAAAGCACCACTGCCAGGAGAAATGGCTGAGCATGCCTGCTTAACACCTGACAGTCCTGTGGCTGAAAAATTAATACAGTCACCGTATCTTTAGTTTGTTATTTTAAAATGTTATGGTCACTGCTCACAAAATCTGCATTCCTTGCTCTCTCACTAATTCACTTTTATTGTGGTTGTAGCAGAGTTTTAAAATGACAGTATTTTTATTGTAATATAAGTATGCTTTCATCTTATAAAAAGGAGTTTCAGATCAGCACAGAAGTCAATAAATGCATTCCTAGACATCTAAATTCTCTTGGAGATCTGCTGGGTGCAGTTTCCCTTCATCCCCTGCTGCAAAGTGATGCTAAGCTGAATTACCTACTCAGCCTTGGAGAGAAATTGCTCAGAGGAGATTCTGATCTAAATTAGATGCATTCCTTTGAACAGTGTTTTCTTCATATACCCTGCAAACTGTTTTTCAAATGTGAAAACATTACATTTCATAGCAGGCTTTATTAAAAGATATTTTGCTATATGCACATTTCCTGTGGCATTTTTAAAAATGCTTCTTTTTTTCCTTGAAAACGTCACTGTTAGAAATTTTGATTTATCTGATAGTGTAAAATACTCTGTGAACATTAAGGCTTTACTGCCAGACTGCAGACCTAAATTCTGTATGCATTACACTTAAAATCACATACCTCTGTTTTACAAGAGGGGTGTTTTGGAGAGGGTAGGGAGATTTGCTATAAAAATCAAATGTTAACTGAGGAAGAAAATTTTGTATCTGATAGAATGCCAGTTATGAGGAAAACCAATGAGCTCTATTCCTGTCTTCTATGGACAAGTTATACAGATTACCTGGATACAAAAATACTTCTACTGTAAGCCTGCTGCAGAAAGCACTGTACTTTGTTTTGAATAATTCCATTTGTTTGGGTTTGGGGGTTTTGTTTGGTTTTAGATTTTTTGTTGTTGTTTTTTTCTTCTTTTTAAGATACTTATGTAATCTTCCAGGCAAATAGCTGAAGGCAGTGTTTTCTTTTCCCCATCAGTTACAACAGATAACATGTAAGCCACAGGAAAAAAAAAAATCTTAGATTGAGTCTTAAGGGCACTTTGAACGAAGTTCTGCTGTTGTTACACAGCACTACAGCTTAAAATATTGCAGCTACTGTGAGTACAGTTATATGTGAACATAATTCTATTTTAGAAAATAGTTTATTTGGGGAAAGAAAAAAAAGGGTGACTTTAGAAAGGTAGTTGTTTGGCTACCAAGAAAAAAGTTTCACTCTTTAACTGCAGAATGTGTTGCAAACAATTTACAGACAGTATTCACTGCTTGCTGTTGGTAGTTTATGCTTTCCCTCCTCTTAGAGCACTGGAGAGAGGCATTCTAGGATTAGGATTTCTGTGATGGAATTTCTCAAAACAGGTGACTGTGTGTTAAAAGTGCACTGACTCACAGAACATGAGAAACTGGTACTAGTCACTCACAAATTCATCTCTGTGGGGTGGAAGAAATGATGAGAGGGAAGTGCAAAGAGAGTTTTGAAACCACTGACTTTTTAATGTTTCAGCTGTTCAGTAGCTGTCTCTGAGGCACTTAACTGCTCCTTCCTCTAGCAGGAGAAATGCCTAAGCAGGCAAACTGTAGATAAAATATAATTCAAGCTGATCTAGAAATTTCATAGAGACACAAGGTCTGTTGTTCCAAGAAACAAAACTTGGCTTGTGAAATGTGTACTTTATGCATATTTGGTACCAGATAGTGAATTCCATCAGCATTATTACTGTGCTTCTGTGAGGTCTTAAGTTCCATCACACTTTCTTTAAAGGCAGTGAAGCATGTGAAGATGCACTTCAGTCCCAAGATAGGCTAAATATGGCTAGTAAATAATAATAAACAGTAATACCTTCCTAAAAGTAGCTTTTTTTTTTTTTTTTTCCCCTGAAACAGAATTTAAGGAAGCCTTGGAGTGTACATTTTTTTTCACTTGGACTGGATTGAGAGGGTGACTCCTAAGAGGGATAATAAATTGTTAGAATTGGTCTGGGTATACTAATCTCTTCAAAATCAGTAAGAAAGGGAGAAAAGACCTTTTCCCAGCCACACAGTGTTTCCCAGCAAGATCTGTTTCTATTTCATTACTAAAACAACAGGCTGTTACTAACTTAAATGTCAGATGACACTACATCTGAAAAAAAAAAAAAAAAAAAAGGGGAAAAAAAAAAAAAAGCCAGCACCACCCAGCAAGGCAGTGCTAGAGTTCACATTAAGACTTCCTCACAATAGCTGGTTAGAACAGAAACCTGAAGTAGCAGTAATCTTACCTTGAGTATACAAGCTCCAAGGAGAGAAGATCACTGGCTCAAAAGAGTGGAGGACTGAGAAAGTGCTCTGATCTGCTGCTGGTAGCATGCACTTGGCTTTTATGTGCAGGTGGGAGGAGCTGCTCCCTACGGTAGGTGGGCAGTGAGGATAGCAGGCAGACAGCCTTCAGAAGGCATTGTAAAGTAGGTTTTTGCTCTTTGAGGACAGGGAGAGGGAGGGAAAGCAAGCTGGGTAGCTGTGATTTACAGGAGAAATAGTGCTGGATTTTTTTTGTGTGTGTTTCCCCCCTCCCTCCCCCTTAACTTAGTTAACTAAAGATTCTCTACTGTATTTGTTTCCTTGAATTATTCCAGTGACAGTTATAATGCTGCTTTGCCTTTTGGATAGATATTTACACCAGTGGGGTAGTAACACAAAGTAGTTATCAGAGAGGCTGGTGTTCCCCTTTTTAGAAAGGAATAGCTTTGAGGAAGCAGCCCCTTGATCTTTGAAGTTGTCTGTTTACTCAGGGATTGAACTCCCTTTAATTTCCAAATGTCTATACTAGATCTCAGCTCCAGAACCCTCATAGGTTTCTGTTGTGCTGAGCTACCTAGCTTTTCTTGATGCAGCTCTAACATTTTCCATCATCACACTGACTTTCTAGCAGTTTAGTTTAGAGCTGTTTTATTGTTCCCTGTGAGTTCTAAACAATTTTCCCAACTGGTATTCTCAAAAGGCAAAATGTAGCCAAAGAGACAAACCAGTAGGAATATGCATTCCTGGTGGTTTCTCTGCAAAATTATTCATTGTTCATTTTAACTCATTCATTGCTTTCAGGGCACAGGAAGAGTGGAGGCCACAATGTCCAGACTCCACCTCCTGCAGGTGAAGAAGGCAGTGGTACCCACCTGGAAAACATTAATTCTGTTTTTGCACATGTGTCTGCATGAGGTATCCAGGCCTATCTGTATTATTACTGTGTATTATTACTGTGTATTATTTACCATAATACACAAGTAAAACCTGTGCTGTATTGGACCATCAGTGTGTGGAGAAAGCTGGAAAGATAGAGCAGGAAGGAGAGGACAGTGTTGTGAAATCAAGTGGGAGGGTAGAGGTGCATCCTAATTAAAAATCCATGAAGGACCAGGCACAGAAATGAAGGAGGACCTGAGTTTAGAGAGTTGTACTGCAGGTGATGGACATGAGATATGATATATACTGCTTCTTGCACTGTAAGGCCAAACTGGTCACTGGGTAAGGAGCAGTATAAGCTTTGGATGCTTATAAAACTTAGGAATTGCCATCAGTGTCCTGAGCTTTCTCTCTGTATTACACTCTTGTGTCTCTATTTTGAGATATGACTATATATGTAAGATCAGTGTAAATAGGTCTCAAGTCCTAAAATATTTATGTTGGAAATGCATATTAGGCCTTAAGATGGACTCCAAGTAACATTCACTTCCTCATCTTTCTTCTCCTTTTCCCTCAGTTACAAAGAGTTGGGTTTTTTATGTTGTATTGGTTTGGTTTGTGTTTGTTTGTTTGTGGGTTTGTTGTTTTTGTTTTTTCAAAAGTAGGGACTGAGTTGAACAGAACATATTTTGTTACATGCAAACATGTCAACTTAGATGTCAGTGTAATGTGGCAGAAGTAGCTGCATAACCTTGGGGATGTAGCCTCTGTGAAATCTAGAACTGCCAAGCTGAAAAGGACTGGTTTAATAGCTAATACTTCTTATAGTCCATCTTCCTGTTGGATGGAGCAATTTCCTAAATTATTGCAGCTAATTGGGAAAACGAGTAATGCTGGTTTGTTACTTCTGCATCACTTAATGTGTTTTTACAGTTGTCAATGAGAATTAGTGTCTTCTGTAGGGAATGCAGTCTTCTTTTAGGAAGGACGCACAAGGTAATGATAACATGGAAACAGGGAAAGCAAGGGTGCAAGCTACTGCAGTTAAGTTTATATAACTGGTTCAGGTATGGCTCCTTGTAATGTTTAGCTGATTAAATGATGTACATAAGCTCAAATTCTACTCAGTTAATATCTAAGTAATCAGATGGTGCTGTACTTAAAGAAATCTAGGTCAAGATTTTCAGAAGTTAGAAAGTAAATAGGTACCCATGTCCTTACCTGAAGCTTACACTGTTCTTAATGCCTTAAAATTGCTGAGCTTACTCTAGGTCCCATTTAAAATAATCACATACTTGTACAAATCAGTACATTCTAAAAACCAAGGTGTTGTGGGGTTGTTTTTTTTTTTTTCTTAGGAGCAGAAGTTTTAGTGTAGAGGACTAGCTACATGTTGATGGGTTTTATTTATTTTTGTAGCTCTTGACCCTAAACTTCAGGGGCTAGGAGCCAATTAACTTCTCACAAGTGACTGGGAAGTCACTTCAAGCCAGGTCACTGTGGCTCCTCTGTACTCATTTGGTTGTGCCCACTGCTCATGGGTCCTACTGTACTGCAGACTGAAGGGTAGCCTTACCCTGTAACACTTCTAGGAGAGAAAAATTAGAGTTTCTCTTTAGTTCTTTCCTTCAGGGAATCTTAAAAAGCTTTGCAAGTGTTAAATAAACTGACCAATGCATAAAATAGATAAAACATATTAGATCTAGATTAATAATTGTTAAAGAACCACCATGATGCAATTATATGGAAGATTACCTGAAGAAACTAGGACATTAGGCAGAGACACTGGATTTTCTGGTTACTGCATTGCATATCTTCCCTAATGAGATTTTTAGTAGATGAAAGCCTTCAGCAAATATTTGTGGGAAATTTGATTTGGGTCATCACATGATTGACTGAATTTCAAGGCACACTGCCAGGCTGAACAGTAAATTCAGTGTGGACACATGGATTGTCATGTTCCTGTGACTATAGGACTGATGTCCAACCTTTCAGTTTCCATTTACAATTAAAAATATATAATTACTCTTTCAGAAGACACTTCAGTGCTCTAGCTCTCTTACCCCAATTCTCTTATCCTCTCTTACTCTCTCTCTTATCCTGTCTTATTCTCTCTTACTCCATTCTTACCCCAAAATGTCCAGATCAGTTTGTCATGAGCCTCCAATAATTGTTTGAAGCAGTCTGTGGTTTCCAAAATCCGTGTTGGGTATTTGCTTTACTTGATAGAAGGACTAAAGGTGTAGTGCAGAATAGAACTATCAGTAAAGAAATCAACTTTATGAAGGTGCCTTGCCCTCAGATAGATCTTTTTACTACACTTTTGGGAACACACTTGCCCTTCAGCCACTCTTCTATTAAATTAAATTTGTTCCAGCATTCAAACTGGCAAGGAACAATTATTAACAGAGGTGGCATCATCTGTAAAACACAGGACAAAAGTGTACAAATGACAGGCATTTCACTCGAGGTCTTTTCAGAGGAGACAAGCCAAAACTCCTGTATTTATTCCATAAAGGAATAAAGTTGTTATTCCCAGCTTGCCCTGAATGTATTTGAGCTAAAATAATGTGGCTGAATGTGTTGGTGGTGGATGGAGGAAGCATCACCCTGAATAGATCAGGAGGTTGAACCTTTGCAATTAAATTCAAAATTTCAACTGCAAAATTTAAAATGCCATAATTGAGACACTTCAGAGTTTTGTTTTGATATTTGTTGATAAAAAAATAATCTGAAGACATTACAAGTAAATTTGTTAACCTACACAACTCCCATATATGTAAATATATTCTTCTTTTCCTCTTATTTGAATGTAGAACCAAAGACATGAACAGTTTTTCTATTTGATCAGTAGTGTATTTTATGAATATATGGTTTTAGGTTGCATGTCCGTCTTCTTCCATGCTTCTCATCATTGTCATTCTAACCAAAGTCTTTCCAGAAAATTTGGATTTTAAAGAATGAAATGTAACACAGTTGTAGTTTTTATAGAGCAATGGGGTTTTTTTGTTTGTTTTTTGTGTTTGTTTTTGCAGTAAGATTCACTAATCTAGAGGGGAGAGTAAGGGGAGAGAAAGAACAGTTTTCAAGGTGATAGCAAGAATCTGCCTGATACTCTATCAGAAAAGCTGTCACAGAAGACCAAGCTGCCTGATACTGCCTTTCAGATTTGCATCCACAGATTAGGGCTAGTGAGATGGCCTGGCTACAAAACCACTGTATGCCAACCCAGTGTAGGATACAAATGAGGATGTACTTTGAAAGTGCAGATTTTTCATTCCAGGTAAGCATAGAGCAAGACCTGAATGTGCATGTGGAGGGAGCACATCTAAAAGATACCTGCCTACCTTGAATGATTTTTCCTCCTGTTTGGCAAGGTTCATTCTTTAGCAGATAGTATGATAGAGGCAAAATTGGGAAAAAAATTTTTTAGAAATTGTTGCAGAACATGCTGTAGACATGACTAATGCCATTTTGTTTGCGTATTGGCAGTGCTGATTCCATTAATGATGTTCACAAAAATGAAACAGAAATTCTGCCCAAAGCTTCTTGTATTAGACCACTCAATCCAGCTTACAGTTACATCACTTATTCCCCATATTGACTGAATTCCTAAATCTCTGTGTCAGCTTCCAATGGGATTCACTTGCTGACGTTGATGCTTACCACACCAAAACAGAAAAAGAATCCATACTTTTTTTTTTTTTTTTTAAACAGAATGACTCTTGGCAGTTTTAAGTTAAAGATTGTCTATTTTGGTAGGAGGTATATGATGTTTTTTCCTAGTTTATGGCAAATTGAACGTATAAGGACTGAGAACCCCCTGGCTGGGGAAGCAGGTCTGCTAAAAACAATGGGAGAATCTTGCTAGCCAGCAAAGTGAACTGGAACTGCTGGCAGGTCAGGGCAGCAAGGAGGGAAAACAGTATCTTGGGCTGCAATAATAGGTGCACAGGCAGTAGCTAGGAATAATCACTATGGAATAATAATAATCACTAGGAAAGTGATTATTCTCCTCCACACTTACTAGGCCATATTTAGAAGAACATATGGCCAATGTTAAGATTCCTAGAGCAAGACAGATGTCAGTGAACTGGAGCAAGTTCAGTGGAAGGCCACTGAGATCATCTTTGGGGCTGGAGGGACTTGCACTTGGAGGGGGAGGATGCAGGAACAACAATTGGCTTTGGGGTGACCTCACAAACAGCAGCCCCAGCAGCTATGGGGTATTTATTCAGAAAATGGAGCCAGGATCTTCACACTGGTGGGAGGAAAACAGACAACAAGGCTAAGCTTAGAGAAGGGAAGTTGTGTCTGGATATAAGGGAAACTCAAGAACAAGCAGGCAGTGGAGCTGGTGTCTGGTGAGGCTGTGCTTTCAAGAACCAAGCAGATAAAGTCCTGAGCAGCCTGGTCTGACCTCATGGCTGACCCTCCTTCAAGCAGGGGGTTGATTTAATTAGAGATCTTCTGAGGTTCCTCATTATACCAGAGTTGTATTCAAAAATATTGAATAATATTTCACTCAGGTGTTATTATACAAGAGTTCAGATTGTCTGGGTTTCAGTTCATCTGCATTTAAGAGACTGGGGCATTGGACCAGGGAATGATCAAAGTTGATAAAACGTCCCTGGATTCAAATCTGGAGAGTTTGGGCATTTCTGAAAAACAACCAAGAAAACACATGGAAGTCTTAACTTCAAACGTATGACTGAGGATTATAAAAAGCTTGTCTTCAGTTCCACCAGAATGTGCTTGGTGGCAGTATTAGGCATTCTGTGTGTGCACTTTGAGTATTTTTCTTTTAAATAAGTTTCCTGAAAGTTTATTTCATGAAGCCAAGTGGCACACATTTTGGCTGTAATATATATTCTTTTAAATCTCTTTGCCAAAAGATTATATTGTGCTTTTTATTTTAGAAAGATAATTTGTGCTCTGTTTTAAATGAAATATAGCATCCTTGGGAAAATATATTTCTGATCAAAGGAAATACTTGGCCCAGTGACACTAAAGTTTAAAAAGGAGTGAAACAAAGTTTAAATAAAAATGTTCATGCTTTTATTCTGTCTCTACCACACAGGTCTTGTGCCTTATTTCGCGGATACTACTCAGTATGTACACAATTTAGTAGTTTTGAAATAATACACATTTTTTCTACATTACTTACATTATTAATAAATTCTTTTCTGTTCGTTGCGCACAAAAAAAGCTATAGAGAGACAAAATTAAATTTTTAATCTGCATTAATGTTCAAACTGTGTAGTATTGCAAGAAAAGCACCAAATGAGAGGAATTTGATACCAAACATTATAAAAAATTTTCTCCAGGACTGGGGAGACAACAGTTTAGTTGCATATTTCGTTACTGGTAAAATTATTTTTAAAGTTTAATGACCAAGATTTTGTTTGAAACTCAAAATGGGCATAAATTGTTTTGGAAATGTATGTGTGGAAACTTTGCAGAGAACACCTACAACACATCTCGTAGTAACCAGTCTTCAAATTGCATCAAATTTTACTGGTGAGGGAGAGACAATATTATTTATCCTAACTCCTGGGAATATGGTATAAAGGAAGCAGGCCAGCTTCTGCTCTCAGTTGTACCATGGCAAAACTGGAGTGGAAGCACAGATATTATTGGCAATGATCACACAGATTTCAGTGGAGTTGGATGTCAATCCTTTTGTCTTTTTCAGGCTTATTATTTCACTATAATAGATGGGAGCATGGCCTACAGAGTGATTGGCAAAGAGAGCCTGTCAGCTTAATGCCATTTGCAAGTTTCATTGATTCCATTGTTTTTGTTATACATTAAGTTGTAATCAGTTTTTCTTCTACTGAATTTGTTTCACAGTTTAGTATTTCCATTACTCTCTTCTCCTGTAGACATTAAAGCTAAAGCATACTAACTTTTTTCCAAGACAAGTAAGTTCCCAAGTTCAAGTAAGGTAAGAACTACCTCAGTTACTTCAAAAACGTCTTCAGTTTTCTTTCCCCTCTCTCCTCACTTTCTAAGAACTTGAAAAAAAAAAAAAAAAGTCCTCTGAGTGTGCATTAATGTGATGATTAAGAAGATATTTGAGTGCTCTGTCCAGCTTCTGTCTCTGATCTTTCATAGTAAACCACTGAAATCAGTACTACTTGGCAAGATCAAAAGAAGTTCTGGTATGGATGAAAAGTTTTTCTGACCATTGCTGATGAATGCTTATAATACTCAAGTAAATTTCAGTGATGTTAAGCTTTTTAAAAGTATTGGTTTATTATCAAGGAAGAAATTTGCTTGCCACCGTATTCACCAGGAGGAGAAAAGGAAGGCAAGATGAGCACTTCATTGACCCATCAGCAGTTCTGCATGCATTTCCAAACTGATACTTCATCTTCTTTTTTGCTTCATCATTTTTTTGTGGTCTTTTAGTTTCATATTCATATTGTGAACAATACTCATATTGTTCACAATATTGTGAACATTCAAAATGTTACCTTAGAAAAATGAGTAGAAAATTATAATTTCTATACATTACATTTCAGACGAAGTTCTTTTCCTAACTGTAAATTCAGTTAATACAACTCTTAGAACTTTATAGTAACTTACTGATTTTATTAACTTGTTTCAGGGTGTGCCCCTTCTCATATTAAAACTGGAGGATTTAGTTTAGTGTTGGCTAGTTTTTAAAAATTTTATCTATTTAAATTTTAAATTCTGTCCAGGGCTGTCGATAGCCTTCTTTAGTGCACTGTAATGCCTTCCATAATGCTAGACAAACCAGTGACAAGATAGTAAGTTCATCACTTATGTAACTAAGGCCTTTTGCATTGAAGGTAATCATGGTAAGCTTGTGTTTCACTTCTGTTTGTCTCTTGAAGAGACTTTAGTGGCAACCAGCCTGCAGAAAAGGTTTTTTGAGTTTTCCTCATCTCAGATGCCCCTTTGGTCTAGGAATCAAGAGGAGCTTTTGTAACAGAGGCTATTGCATGTTATTAACCAGAGAATTCTTCTCCTAGTGCAGACCAGTTACATTAGTGCCAACGGGATGAAGCATCCAGAACTGTCCTATCTTTGCAATAAGAATGTTCTTTCACAGCTGGAGAAGGCTGTTAGTGCTTCTAGTACAGACCATACCATACATTCTCCCATAGAAGATACACAGATTTAGGCTTTAAATCACTAATCTAACAATGCAGCATGTGCTAGAATACTTTTGAAATGTTTATCAAACTGCTTATAGTCCCATTTCCATGTCAGGACTATAGTACTATAAAATTTTTCAATGATAGGGAACTTGACATTGTTTTATTTCTGTGAGTGCTCAGTTCAGGGTTGTTTATTTTACAAGAGCACAAGAACTCTTATAGCTAGGATCTGTCATTCACACAGTTGCAACAAGAAAAGACAGAGGCTGAACTACTGAAGCTTCAGCTCTCAGTGTAGCATGTTATGTGAAAGCCTTTCTGCTCCATCCAAATGCAAAAGCACTTCATAACTTAAAGCATTTCTATTTATGTTGGACTGGATGGAGTGTCCAAGTGTTACATTTTCTCAAACATTTCAATGGCTGCATTTTACAGCTAACATCTGAATAAGTGCTAAGCCAAAATAATTTTGTCCCACAGACCTCAGATGAATTTCATGTGAATTAAAAAACTTTATTTGTTACTTTTCATTGGGCTCTTTGTGTTTTGTTTTGCGTTTTTAAATGAATGAAATAATCTTTCTATATCTGTATTAGACTTCTCAGAAACAATTCTAGGGCAATTCCTCTAGGAGATTTTTAGAAATGAAGTGTCAGAAGTACACAGTTGACTATGGAAGGAAATAGACTGTGCTGCAAAACCTCTGCTGTTTGGCATCTCTGGTCTGAATGTTCTTACCATGCAGCAGAGGTGAGGTGATTCTGAATAGAGAACTATGTGGGGGAAAGGAATTTGGTGTAAAACCCTGTCAAACTTGCTATCCTGAGTTTGTGTGTCTGTGCTATTGTTTATCATAATTTTGCATGATAAACCTTATCTAATCACTCCAGAGAAATTCTGGGGGTAAGTCCTTGTTGAGTTTTTGGTTTCAGTCAGGGGAAGTGAGAGGTACTTAATTATTTTGTGGCACTCAGTGCCATGGTCTGGTAACTGCAGCAGTTGTGGATCAAGGGTTGGACTTGATGATCTCTGAGGTCCCTTCCAACCCAGCCAATCCTATGGTTCTATGATTCTATACCATCTGGTTCAGGAAAAGTGGAAATAGCTTTCTCACAGAATTCTCTTTCTGGTGGAGGAAATACCATGACTGCAGCCTTTCTCAGGCTCTTTATGTTGTGTAGTTTTGGATGAGGACTACTTTGTCACATGTACTGTGTTAATAATTTGGAACTATCGGCTGGTTTTCTACGTATTTTTTTTTCTTTAAAAACACTTTCATAATAATTGAAGTTGCTTGAGTAGTCTTATGGAAACAAGAAAATCACAACAGAGTAGTCAGGTGCCAAATTTTTCTGATATTTTCATCTCTGAAGATAATCTGCACTGCTGGAAGACTATTTTCCTACCATTCCCATGCTGTGGAATTAGGAAATATTTTAAAATTGGTCAGGATGTCTGAGGCAAATGACATTTTTGAATTCTTTTTCTAATTATGGTAAACTAAAAAAAAAAATTAAACAGATGAAGTTGCAGGCAACTTGAAGGCCCAATTATGCACCTTTAAAAAAAAAAAAAAAGTGTGTTTTTTTGTCTTACACTTTTGATTCCAGTTCTTGCCCTCAAATTTATTCCTCTGCCCAGCGTAAACATTTTATTTTTTCATCCCTCCATACTGCAGATAGTGAAGTAGTACTGTAACAGCAATCACCACTGTGTGGCAAAAAATATCAAAAAGCAATTTATTTATTTTTTTCTGGTGGTCAGTTGAAGGCCTCATTGTGATAAGGACCAGAGTCCATATGGTCTTTCCAACCATGTCTCTACAGGCCAACTTCATGTTTCTGGAATGGCAAATTTCAGGGTGAAGTTTGTGAGAACCAGAGAAGGTTAACTTGATCAAAGCTTTTGATAATGGAATAATCTATAGAGAGAGACAATACACAGCCAACGTCAGATTGCACTCCAGCAATTCATTATTTTTGTCATAACTTTTAAAAAAAAGTTCACAGCTTTCTAAGATGACAACTTAAGGACTCAAATATGGCTGTTATTTAATAAATAATTTTCCCACAGTAAGTCCTTTAAAAAAAACCCCAAAACTGAACAAAGTAGTAAATGGGCAAATCTGGAAGTCACTGTGCAGTAAAAATATATATTCTCTGCAAATAAAACTGATCCAGTAAGAATTGCTGAATATTTAGATGCTTTATTGGTAAATATTTAGATTCTGTAGTTATTCTGTAAAAAAAATACCCCTAACATTAGTATATCCATATAAGATTTCTTGTCAGACAAAATGGTCAAAAGTCCTTATGTTCCAATCTGAGCTCATTACTTCACCATGTTATTTTCCAGATTTGAGAGAAGCAGGAAATAGGAAGGTCCTTGAGATACTTTTTTTCTTGTTTTACTGAAATCTGGATCTTTAGGAAAGGGAAGAGTGTATCTCAAGTGTGACTGACTGGTGGAGGTACTTTCAGCATACGCATTTATTTACTTAAAAGCAAGTGTTGGGAACCAGTCATGATCTGTAGATTGGTTATTAAGTTGAATGGGGAGTGCAGATCTGTTTAAAGCTCTCATTTTAATCTCTATGCACTGTGCCCACTGGCTACAGAAGGAAGATCAGGATTTATTGTTATTGTTTATCAGGTTTATTGAATGTAAACATTTAACTTTCTCAATGCTCCCAGATAACATTTCCTGGCATAATATTTTCCACATTCTTAAAGACAATTGAGAATACATTATAATGTGCATGAGAAAAGAATCTATGATTTTTTTATAAGAACTAATATGAGCTTTTGAGTATTGTTTCCTTGCAATTACTTGATTTAGCACTTGGGACTGTGTGTGTCTATTTTTACATGTGAATATACATATTTAGCTGTTCTATACTGGGCTGATGCAGAATGGCTTAATAGTCATCAGAGAGGACACTTACAGCTCATAATTTATCTCCTCAAGTATTAATGGCACTGTTATTCCTTAGGTGGAGCATTTGAATTTTTGCTCAACAACTTCTAATGAAGCTGGCATTGACTGATATGTGTAGAGTGGTTAAATGGGTTCAGTGCATTCCTTTTTTTTTTTTTTTTAAATTTTCATTCATTAGTTACTGTTCAATTTTTTCTTAAAAACACAGGTTGAATAAAACAAAAGCATTCATTATGGATATTCAGAAAACAAAAACCTTTTCTTTAAACTAAAGAAGAGGATAATTTTTGCTTTTGCCATCTGAATATTTGGGGTACCAACTTCTCTCTGTTCACATGTTTGCTCGCATCGTACTTTTAGAGCATGACAGTTTTTACAAAGAGGTGTTCTACCTATTCAGATATTCATATTCTCCACAGTGCTGTCAGGGGCAGACAATGCAGAATACAGGAAGAAAAATGACCAGAGATCTCTGACTGCTTACCTACAAAGGAATGTAGGATAGCCTGGGCTGTTTATTTAAAACAGAAAATTTAGGGGGAACACCAAGAGCCTTCAGAAGTATGTGAAAGGGCACTGCAAAGAGGAAGGGGAGAACAAAAAGTCAAAAACTGGATCAGAAAGAGCAGAGTTTGCTATCATGTAAATCTTTTTATTTGCAGAAGCATCTCAACTGGTCTGTTTGTTTACACTGGAACATTTGTACAGCCAACTTTTAAAGACTTCTGTGTTGCACTGGGAGTTATCCAGACAGTGTGAGAATCAGTATCTAACACTTCCAGTGACTGCTTGCATACTTTGGATAGCAAGGAAGGCCATTGTGACAATGAAAAATTTGTGTACAGTCTGTAAAGTGGAATATGTTCATAGAAAAAGTTTGTGGAATGATTTTCAGTGCTAAAAGCCTGTTTAGGGATTGATTCTGAACTAAAAGAGACTAAGTTATTCCTGCTAATTTTTCAGCCTCATTCAGTATTTATTTTCACTTCTGACTCATTCAGGATTACTATTTCAACGACTTTCTCTTGTGTTCAATCCTTATGTTACAGATTATTTACTGTAATAGTACTAGGTTGCATTAATGTAATTAAAAATTACATAGTTATTTTCTGCTGATGTTTCATCTCCCATGTCTGTGTATTTCTAACACCTTGTTGGCAGGGCTGTTGGTAGTTACATGTTGCTTGGGAAAAGAAGATACAAGCTAAAGATCTTTTCCTGATTATATATTAAGGTTCAAGAAATGCTGGCTCAGTTATCATTGTGTCACGGAAATCAGTTAAATCCCAGAAATATGGGAAGCAAATAAAATACTCTTGCAATTTCTAAATGATTCTCTCCCCAGGAAGAGTTTCCCTTCTCTTCCTGAAACTATTTCAGTCCCACTTCCCCTAAAATCTGATTAGTATCCCTAGTAAATTAGAATAGATGTGGGGAAAAAATTACTGGACTTCTAGATAATAAATTTGATTCTAATGGTGGCACATTGTTGCTTTTAATGTGAGAAGAAAGCAGGTTTGGTGTGTGAGTCCCCTGTCGTTTTAACAAATGTGAAGACTTTCAGTAGATCAGTGGGATACTTCAACCTAGGGTTTTCATGAGTGACATAAATACCCAAACTGTGAGGAATCCAGTTCTAAAATGGGGATTTAAGATCAATATCTGAAAGGTAGTGAACAGTTTTAAAAAAATACTGTTTATTGCATTTGTTTCTGAAATATCATCCAATACTCTCTCCTTTTGTAGCAAAAAAGTAAATGCTAAACTGTTGCATCTCAGTTATTGTGTGCATGTGTGGGACTGCTTATAGAGATGTCTTAGCAGAACAATGTAAATTAGTCAGTTTTGTGTAAGTGAATTATCTGATGGATTGTCTGTTGCTTGCTCAGTCATCAAATATTATCAAGGAAAAAAAATTTTAAGGAGTAAATCTTGTTGCACATTTGTCATCAATTTAGGCATGACTTGGGAATATGCATCTCAGTCCATGTTCAAACTTAGGGTATTTGTAAGTATATTTGAAGTTTCAATTGTACCTATCAATTTAATTTTCAATTGATTTACAACTGATTTTTATTGTTTTATTAGAGAGAGGTGGTGCTTCCTCCCCCCAAAAATAGTAAGCAAACATACAGAAATGCAAGCAATGCAAATTCTATAGTCTGTACTTAAAAGAGAAAATAAATATTAGAAAAAAGGTTGGTGATTCCAATGCTCTGCCCACCTATTTGTTGGGATTTATTTTTCTTGTTCCTGTCATTGCTGTTGTTTTCTCTCTTGCACTTATCACAAGGATACCTTGTGCTACCTGAGAACACAAACAAAATGTTGTGTTTGCCATTACAATGCTACCAACTTTCAAGTATTTTGAGTGATGTCCTACCAGGACTGCAGTGAATTTTCAAAAAATTTTTTTTGCTTTTTTGCATTATGTTTGGATTATTTTGGGGAACAGTGAATTACAATCTGAACTTACTTCCTAGAATGGTTAAATAGTTCCTAGTGGTTAAATAGGGAAGAAGAGGAAGGAAAAAAAAATCTCTTTAAAATGCCCTGTGAAGATGTGGGCCAGATTTGCTCAAAGGTACTCAGGTGTACAATAGGACTTCAGCTGCTGTGGAGACCTCCAAAAGACTCTCCTGGACTACATGCTCAGTCTGTTGATGACAAGGAAATCTGGGATCAGGGGACTTGCTGGCTTTTTTTTGCAGACTCAGTGCTTGCTCATAAGAATCTGTTTATTTTTGTCCAACTATTTCCAAGATGTGAATTACTAGGATTTTTTTCCCCCCCCTTTTTTTTAACTGATCCCAAATATGGCTATTGCAATATGGCTATCTTTCTGCAGCTTGCTTTCATAACTTTCTCATACATTTTTTCTGTGCTTTGCACATTCTTCTTACCCAATTAACCATTTTTAAACTCTTGAAAGTCAAGTTGTGTTTGCACCTGTTAGACAGCTGAGTCTAACTCTGCGATTTGCCTATTTCTTGGGGTCCACCTTATCTCCCAAAATTAAAAAAAGTAGTAAGAAAGTATTTCTACTGCTTATCAGTTTTCTCCGGAGAGCTTCCCGCAATACATCCATGTATTTCTGAATACGTTTGGATTTCTGAGTATTTGGTTTTCCCTAATACCTTTCTGATCGCTGTCAGAGCCACCAAAAGAGTTCAAAGAGAGATTTAAACAAAAACTGTGGCCCGTAAATCTTGTGTGGAAGAGACAAGAAAGAGCAGTCATAATTTCCCTGCGATTTTATGGACTGCTACTGTACCTTCTCTCAGCTTTTTTTTTCTTTCTTCCTAAAAAAAAAAAAAAAAAAAAAAAAAAATAAAAATCTATGGACCTCCCCAGTACCCACTACTGTCCAGGTGAAATCTCCTGGTCTGTGAACCTGATCCATTCCATGATGGCAGACTTGTGACACGGCCTGTGCCATGTGTTCTGACCTCAAACTGAAATCTGTGTTTGTACCCAGTGATGGGGATATAGAGGCCTGACTTAAGGTATGTTACTACTTGACAGAACAAGCACTGAGTCAATTAATTCATCCAGGTCTAATTTTGTGTGGCAGTGAAAAGGCTTGGAGAGGAAAATAAAAAACCTGTGCTGGATAATAATGCCTGACTGTCAGTTGGTCAGAAAGAATAGTACACTGGAAAGTTTATTATGAAAACAAATGTACACAAAAACACACACACACACACACACACATGCAAGCACTTAGTGTAAGAAAAGCTCTGGCAAGAATTTAAAAAATGTGTTTCTGGAATCATTACAGTAATGAAAATCTAGTTAAGCCCATGAGTATTTCTGAGAGAAAAAATTCAATGGACTCGTGTCCATTTTGGGCTTTTGCAGAGCTTCTGCCACAGCTGTAGCCCGGTTACACCTAGATATGGATGCTACTGTTGAGTCTGACTGACAAAATTGAACATGTAATAGAATTACATTTAGGGGCAAAATATTTGTAAGGGGGATGATGTAATATTGCAGCACAGTTTCAAAATAAACAGTGCTTTACACTTCTCTGGGTGTACCCTGGCTTCTCATGGAGCCTTTCTCTGGAAAGAACAGTGTCTCTCCATTGCTGGGGGAATGTGGATAACAGGACAGCTTTCCCTGCTTGTTTCCCAACTGTATTGTCTTGTTCTCTGTGGCACCAGTGAGCCCCTTCCCTGTGGGAGTTTGTAGACCCATAACTAGGGAACCACCTCAGGGGACCTGGTCGTTGTCTTTGTTTATCCTTTTGAAATGTGTGTATTTTATACTTTTGACACATGTAGGAAAACTGGGCAGAAAGAATGTCTCTCTTGCATCTTCAGCTTGCCTTGCCTGCACAGTAAGTCAGCCCCTTTCCCATTAGAGATAATGATGGTGGACAGGTTTTTCCTGTCTGCTTAAATCTCTTCAAGCCCCATTCCCTCATCTACACTGACCTGCAGTCTCCTAGCCCTGGTACAACAAATTGCTATAAATGGCTACAGGGAAAGGATGCCTTTTCCCTTTGTCTGAGCACCAGAGGTGCCACCAACAGAAGGTGTCAGGATAACACCTGGCATACTTGCTAACCCTCTGTATCTTTTAGCTAAGAAATATAAATATTCTGCACTTTTTTCCTTGTTGGTCTAACATAGCATGCAAAACATTTTCCAGGTACAGTGTTTATAAAACCCTGGAGAGGACTGAGTGACATTCAGATTTTTAGGTAGTTCTTTAGAGCTGGTACCTTGCACAGTCAAGGTAAATTTGAATTACACTGTGTGTGACTGTAGCTGAAACTCTGTGCTATATGGGCCAGGGGCAAAGAGGTGATATAAGGCTTCTGTGCTCAGTCTGGGGAATTACAAATACTTATCAAGGACATGTGATTCCTCTCACCTCTTTTTTTTTTTTTTTTTTTTTTTTTTAAAGTGGGTGGGACAGACTGTGGAACTTGTTTCTCTTGTATGGTAGAATTGCAATGTAGTGATGGATGTGGAAGAGGTCTTTCTCTGGGCAGTTTCTGTTATCTTGATAGCTGGAATATTAGTGCAGGCAGTTCCCATGCACAGTAAATCCTCTGTGAGTGAAAACATCTGTGATGTTAATATCAAATCGTATAGACAGGAGTGCCATGGTAGGTGCTAAACTCTCCATGATGCATATGTTGTAGTCTGGTTTGTTTGATGATTATCTCTGTAAGTTGTGCTTTGTCTTATGAGAGAAAATCCTGTGCATTCTTATATAACAGAAAAGGTAATTATTTGAGTTTGTTGCAGATCGGATTTTGAAAATATGCCTGTGTGAAACAAAAGGGGGATGGAAAGCAATCTTTTTTTTTTTTAAATAGCAAGTGACAACACCTCTTTTTTTTTAAGTCCAGTTTCCCAGGGATGTCTTGTCCAAGTGGCCTCACGCTTTCCCAAAATAATTTCCTCTGGCTGTAGACCAAACATAAAAACTTCAAGGAAAAAATGTTTCTTTAAAAAAAGACTGAAAGGGTATCTCTTGAGAGAGGGAAAAAAAATTCTGGCTAATGATGATGAAAATGGAATTATATAATAATGTTTATTTAACACTTGGAGCTAATAATCATGTGTTAAAACCAAATTCTGATTTTTGTATGGCTGCTGTAGGTTTTCATCTCCTTAGTTGTCTGTATACATGGGGAACATCAGAGAGAAAGACCTGAGTACTGTGTCAGACTTCTTCCCAACCATATTCTGGCACTGCTCTGTCCTCTGATCATTCGTGGGATTCCTTCCCAAGGTTTCTGGTGGAAGGAAGTGACACTGTTCAGGTCTTGATGGACTCATTGTGGTTACTCTCATGGGAAGAGAAGCAGAAGAGGTCCAGTAAACAGCATAGCATGGTGTAACCCTTTCATTCCAGGATTTAGACCACTACTTTGGCTGTCTGTCAAAAAAATCAAATTCAGAGCCTTCAGTGGGCATAGGTTGCAGCAGCTGCTCATTCTAAAAGCTTCCACAATAGCTGCATCCTCAGAAATGGACATGTGCCAGTGGCAAAGGTGAGACTTATGATTTGTTTTTTCAATTTTAAAATAATGCCTGGATTCCTTAAGCTGGATAAGTCCATCCTTTGCCTCGTACAAAAAAATTGTAATATGAAACAAGCCATCCCCTGGGAAATTTAAACTCTTGACAGATTTAGTAATCTAAATATCTAAGAGCACAGCAGTTGCATTCTTCTCCTTCAGGGATTTGCTTCAGAACGAAATAAAACACCCACTTCCCAGCCACTATTTTCTTGTAGTTGGGAAGGGTGAGGAGAAGGATCTTGTTAGGTGGGCAGAAAAAGGAAGCATTTTGAGATTTTTTGTAACAAAATACTGAATGGTAATGAAATTGCTTGTGACTAGACAGCATGCAAGTCCTTGCTTATCATCCCTGTTAATCTTAAAAAGAGGAACAAGACCATCCAAGTGGTCAGTTGCTCAATCTCATATGGAAGCTTTCTTTTTGAAAAATCCAAGGGTCAGCAGTGGGCACAAGGTTTCTTTGCTTGGGTTCTCTTTGCCTTTTAGGGTTAGATTTCCTATGACCTGTAGCTTCGCAGGAATGGCATCTGTAGCTCTTTCCCACTTATGGAGGGAAAGATAGGCAAATGGTGCTGTCTGTCAGAGCATGCTATTTTGAGACAAGTAAATATTCAGCAGCAACTTTACAATGTCAGACAGTTGCATGTGTAAAGTGTAAAACATGGAAGTGAGTAATGTGGCCCTCATTCTTTCAATAGTTTCCTCATATATGTAAACCATTGGTAGACTCGATTAACGAAAATTATAAAGTGAGTGGGGTAAAGAGGACTTAAACCTCTTGATTACAAAAGAGAGTCCATCATCTAAGAAGGGGGGAACATACTTCGTGGCTTTTTTGTGAGTAATTTACTCCATGTTAAAAAGTGTTCTATTAAAACATATAACATGTATCTGTGTCTGAATTCCTGCCAACAAAATTTATTACAATCACTAATATTCTGATAGACACATGCTGCTTTCCCACAGATACTGTCCTTAGCTTTAGCAATTTTGTCATTCCTTTGTAACAAAGAAATTAAATAAGCCAGAGGTGGGATGTTTTTTCCTTCCTTCCTTCCTTCCTTCCTTCCTTCCTTCCTTCCTTCCTTCCTTCCTTCCTTCCTTCCTTCCTTCCTTCCTTCCTTCCTTCCTTCCTTCCTTCCTTCCTTCCTTCCTTCCTTCCTTCCTTCCTTCCTTCCTTCCTTCCTTCCTTCCTTCCTTCCTTCCTTCCTTCCTTCCTTCCTTCCTTCCTTCCTTCCTTCCTTCCTTCCTTCCTTCCTTCCTTCCTTCCTTCCTTCCTTCCTTCCTTCCTTCCTTCCTTCCTTCCTTCCTTCCTTCCTTCCTTCCTTCCTTCCTTCCTTCCTTCCTTCCTTCCTTCCTTCCTTCCTTCCTTCCTTCCTT
Organism: Heliangelus exortis; assembly: GCF_036169615.1. Classification (NCBI taxonomy): domain Eukaryota; kingdom Metazoa; phylum Chordata; class Aves; order Apodiformes; family Trochilidae; genus Heliangelus; species Heliangelus exortis. The sequence continues at coordinate 112,197,264 of NC_092422.1, read as the reverse complement.
CCTTCCTTCCTTCCTTCCTTCCTTCCTTCCTTCCTTCCTTCCTTCCTTCCTTCCTTCCTTCCTTCCTTCCTTCCTTCCTTCCTTCCTTCCTTCCTTCCTTCCTTCCTTCCTTCCTCCCTCCCTCCCTCCCTCCCTCCCTCCCTCCCTCCCTCCCTCCCTCCCTCCCTCCCTCCCTCCCTCCCTCCCTCCCTCCCTCCCTTCCTCCCTTCCTCCCTTCCTCCCTTCCTCCCTTCCTTCCTTCCTTCCCTCCTTCCCTCCTTCCCTCCTTCCCTCCTTCCTTCCTTCCCCCCCATCCCTTTCTTGGATCAGGGCCTGTCACTTACCTGAAAACTGATTACAACCTGAAGCAGTATGAGGACATTCCTAAGATGAGTTTCTACCCTAGGGATCTTTCAGCAGTAGTGAGGCAACACTCTGGCATTGTGCTACAGGAAAGCATCCTCACTGAGTGCAGCAGAAAGGCATTGAGGGTGCTCTGCCAGCAAAGAGGCAGACACTGGAAGAAAGAAATGCTCTCTCTATGGATTCCCACAATTACGATTGTGTAACAGCTTCTCCAGGAAGGGAAAATGTCTGCAGCTTGTGCAATCTTTCAATCTTTGCCATCACTTGTGGGCATTTTGGTGGTTGATGTGCTGCCGACAGTTGTTCTTTTAGAACTGAAAGAAGACATATTTAAAGGATATATTTGGAACATGTTATTCAAAAGCTTTCAGATAGATTATTAAGAATACCTATTCCAAAAGCAGCTTGCTTTCTTTAAAAATCTCCTACAGCCTTTCTTAATTTCTTTTGGTTTCTTCGATTACCCACATTGCCCCCTTCCCTGCCCAAAGATTCATAATTACTTGATGGCATAGTAGAAAAGCCATTCTAGGCTTAATTCCCCCAGAATGACTTTTTATTTAAATCCCAGTGAAAGTCAGTCAAGTTTGTGCTCTAAAACCAGTTAACTTCTTTTAAAAATCCTACTTGATTATCACCTTAGTTTTAACGGGTAACATTTACAGAGCCTGCACATAAATTGTCTTTTCAGTGCAGGGGAAGGACAAAATGTTTTTAGAAATCTAGCTTGAAGTAGGGGTCATGTCAGTTACACCAAAAGTAATTGGTATTTTTCACTTCAGTGTCTGTTGAATGAATGAAACCCAAAATAATGCAGTGATGTGTATTCAGCTAAATGCTGGTAGCCATGGAGAGAAGTAGCAGCTAACTGAAACAAAAAAAGTAACACACATGGGGTTTTTTTTTGTTAGACAAAATAGTTTTATCCAAGAAAGTAAAAGGCATGTGGTAACAATGAGTATAACTACATTTCATTATTGCTGTGAGATGGTTATAGTTACAAAATACCATGCAATTAACTGTTTAATCCCAGTATTAGAGATGCAGCAGTGTGTGGTGTGAATAAAGTAGTTTCTTCAAAGGCATAAATAATACATAGCAACTTAGTTCTTTCCAAATTTGTCCTTCAATGTATGCAACCTCTGTGTACACTTTCTATGGTAGCAGAGACTTTAATATCTGCCAAAGGCATCTAACTTCTCTGACAGCTTTTCACTTCTCAGTCTGGCGAGGCAGACCCAAAGTGCTTATTCAAACCATGAGTGTGATGCAAGAGAACAAATATTTGCCCCATTAAATAGAAGCTGGGAGAGGCAAGTGACTTGCCAAGTTATAGAGTGGAATCCTTTCAGCATTCTTGAATGGCTTTTGGATCTAAATGTTGATGCTTTGATACTGTGCATCTAAAGAAAGGAGTAAGTGAAATTGAAACAGATCTGGACAAACATCTTCGTCAGATCTTTGCTCGCAAAAGCTGTGAAAGAAAACATTTCACAGGTATAAGCTAGAGTAGGTAAAGTTTCCTGATCAAAACATTTTCCTTAAAGAAAAAATAAATTAAAATGGTAGCCTCTTATTTCTGGAGTTTTGTAAACTAAACAGGTTTAAAAAAAACCTCAGAACATTTCAGATAGAAAAAACCCAGCTGAATATCAGAAAGTGTGTTTTCAAAACGACTGTCATTCACAAAGGTCCTGTCATTAGACCAAACCAAAAAAAAAAAAAATACATAATCCATTTTGATTTGCTAAAAATTGAAGACCTGCATCGGTTTAGATTGTCATGCTGTAACTTTTGCAATTGTCAGCACTGCAAAAAATATCTGTACAGCCTTGATCACCAGCTCTTAGATCAGTATGAGAACTCACTGATAAAATGATCTCTCCTTCAGGTTAATACCTCTATGACAGAACTATGTTTTTATTACTGCAATGATGCAACCTACAGTTGCTGACTCTAGCTTGGCTGTTCATCTGTGTATAAAGTTGAAGCTAATATGATGGTTAGATTATAAATGGGAAAGGGAATAAAATGGGATTTTGATTTATCCCCTTTTTTTTTAAAGGAAGTAGACAGCTAATGAAGGATTCCCAGAAACTCATGTACCTTTTGACTTTGAGAATAAGTTCTGTTTTAAGAACTCAAGTGTATTGTGGGTTTTTCTGGTTGTTTTGCAGGGAAGTCAGCTTTACCCTACATTGTTTTATTGCATGCAGTACTCAGCTGTTTCTGGTAACTGACATTAACAAAATTATCCAGCCAACAATTATTTTCAGTTTAAATATGAAAGCAAAGAGAAAGCCTGGCTCTCTCATGTTGAAACATAGTTTCTTCATTTTTTTCTCATGACAGTGTTTGATTGCATCTTTCATTATTTCTGACAGCATTTCATTTCCTTTTTGCTTTACTGCATGCCTACAAAAATAATGGGAGCAAAGTGATTTTAAAATAAAACAGGCAAGACAACTGATTAAAAAAAAAAAAAGGAAAGGGATGCCAAACAAAACCCCAGAATTCAAATGCACCCACACAATGACTTCTAAGAGACTTCAGAACCAGACCTTGAATTTTGTGGCTCTGATTATGCTCTAGTTTGTCCCATAACCCAACATCAAATATCTGGTCTCACAATTATATGTGAAGTTTTAATTGGGTAAGTGGATTGATTGAAAATAGTCTGTGAAGAGGTTATGAGAAAAGACTTATTTAGCAAGTGGGGCCAAGATTTAAATCATTATTTCAGATGTGAAGCATTTGGCAACAAGAGATCATTTTCATCAGAAAGGAAGCCCTAGTTCATTATTTTTTTGTCTGAGATGAATTTACTTCTTTATTTAATGCTGCTTAGTGTGCCGTATTAGGGCCACAACTTAGTCTACCAGCAAATAAAAATTACATAAATAGAATGAATTTTTTTCTTTAATCAAATAATGTAGCACCGTAAAGGGAAAAAATTAGTAACATTATTTTGCAACCTTTTGAAGTGTGAAATATAACCACTTAATATGCAAAATATACACACACACTCCATGCAAAATCAGCCTTTATTTAACTAGGAACTGGCACAGGTTGCCAAAGCGACTATAAAACTAAGTGTCTTGGTTTGCTCTTCCAGTGCAGCATAGTTTCCACTAGATTTCTCTGCTAAACTGATGCTATTTTAATGCAGAGATGTACATACAAATGCATAGACCTATTCAGAGACTCAATTTCACTGTAAATCCAAGTTTTTTAATCAGATCTTATTCACTTACCTGAACCTCAAGCTCTCCACTCTCACTAATGCACACCTCTCTAGTCATCCTGCCATGCTAGGAAGTACTTTGTTCTTCTTTCCTCTCTTTCTTCCCATAGTACCATTACCGTGGAATTTTGATTCTTCTCACAGGTTGTGGTACTTGGGTCTCCCTTCCTTGGCCAGTTCTTTTGGGAAAAGAATTTTTTCTTCCCTGGGCTCTGGCACTTGCTTCAGGGTAACTAACCATGGGAGTTCAGGAGTGTTCTTTGGCTTCTCAGAGATTCTGCTCTATGTGGTTTGGGGGATTTGATTACAGTAATAACCATGTCTGTGGAAATGCAAGCAGACTTCACAGGACATTTTTAAGAACTTTAAGAACTTTTCCTTTGGAAAAGTCACACAAGCTCTGATAGGGTAGGTGTAGAAGAGGAGGAAAGAAGGGAGCCAGACTGATCCATGACGAATGCAGCAGTAGTCTAGACAGATTTGAATCTTAGGACAGATTTCAACTATGCCATGCACTGGCTTAACTCTGATCCCAGTGAAATCAGGCTTCAAGGAGGGTGAGAATGCTTAGGCTTAGACTGACTGATTGCTTTTATATCATCCTGCCTTTCAGTCCAGGTCTGATCAAGTGCTGAATTGTATTCAATGTACATAAAAATTACTTCTAGGGGTAACTTGCTGCTACTGCTGACGATAAATTTGTGAAATAACATATACTTGTGCTTGTGTGTGCCAAGTTTGTGCATATCTGCATTCAAATACAGTTGAAAAATTAAAATTGTTTGGCTCGGACATTTTTACTGACAGCATAACTCATTCCTCTTGAGTTCCTGGATAATCATTCTGGCTAAAACATGCATTCTACTTTGACTGCCCAGTGCCTAAAAGCTGGGGTTAGAGCTGATATTACTGTATTGAGACACACCGACAGCCAGGAAAAAGGCAGTAGGCTGCTTCTTTCCCAGTCTGCCCAGTTCAGCTACATTTCAGAGAAGGAACAAACTTTCAGATCATAGTGGGAATTCTGTATGACCCTGAGTAATTATATTAAAATGGATTTCTTGGTATTATTTTTTTTAATTGTCTGATATTTGACAGTAGTCGTATGTCTACATATCCTTCCTTTCTCATGTTTAAAAACAAAATACAAAGCTTATGTCTTACAAAATTGGTAATTGCAGTGAAAGCATATCACAAGACAAGAAACTGCCAACCCCTCTTTGTTGAAAGCATGTTTATTTTATCTTGACAGCTAATTTCTCTTGGTTCTTTTCCAGGATCAAGAGAGCGTCAGTCCAGTCAAATAGACTCCTCCCAGCTGACAGAAATGTTAGTATTGGCAATTGCACCAGTATGAAATACAGGCTTGATTTTAGAAGAAAGTGTGAAACTTTTAATCCTGGCTAGTGATTAGATGGGATGACTGAGAAGGAAATGAAGGGAGACTTCCATTTTAACGATGTGTCTTTTAAAAGTGCTCACTGAGTTTTTGCAAGCATGTCTAGTCAACACAGGACCAGTTCTGATTTACAGTATGATTAGTATCATTACTTTGGAGGTACAACTTGGCTGTAGAAATGTTACAAATCAATTAAGTCCATGTTCCAACACTGTAGGTTGCTGCTGGTTAAAAAAGAAAATTTCCCTCAAATGAGAATTAATCATTAACACCCTGTAGCTGGAATATTCTGTCATTGTTCTTGACTACAAAATTATGTTTGATGAATATATGAAGGTATTAAGCATGCTTACCAACACTTACAGGTGTTGTTAGTGCTCTGAGAAAAGATACCTCAGTTTAGGACATACTCATTGGAGTAGCTTTCAGAATAATCAGAAAGGTACCATATCAGGGTGTTTGAAGGTGGTATAAAGCATCAGCTGTCACTTTTGAAAGAGTGAGCATTGTAGTAGATAAAGGCACAATTTTTAAATTCCAGATTTGTGCTATGACTTCGTGGAAACAGATGTTTTGCAGCCTCAAATCCTACATCTTCTATGGTTACTTATTCCCACAGAAAATAGCTTTTTAGGGCTTGCTGTTTCCAGTGCACTAAATACAACCTTTTCCTCTGATATTGCAAGTTTTCCAAAATACCAAAGCCATATGAGAGAAACATCATCTGTATGTTTCGCCAAACAGATTGGCTTTGGCTACCCACATAAATTTTCTGCATCTTTTGATCAAACCCTCCACCCTGTTGCAAATTTGGAATTCATGCCAAATATAGCATCCAGCAGTGAGATAAATCTGAATTCTTTCATGTGAGTTACAGTGGGGTTTGTTATTCCTATTTGTGATAAATCTCCTGTATATATTGCTATCAGGGCTGGTCAAATAATTTATTTCTCAAATAATTTGAAAATACCATTGCTGCTTATTAATGCAACCAGCTTAACACGTGTTCTCAGAAAACTGTCTTACCAATACTGTTAAAAGTACTACTGCTTTTCATTTCATAGTTATTTGCAAATACATATTGCAAGCATTTGTTATTGTCCAAATTTTTAATACTTGGGAAAACAGTATTTTTACTGGAAAATGACGTCTGGGTATTGGAAAACAGAAAGCAGACAGGGCTCATCCACTGAAGTCAGTGGGACTCTTTCCGAAATTTCATTTAGTGTGTCTGACAGAAATGGGCTTAAACACATTGTGTTGCTTAAGGCAAGATACTTCCAAAAATGTTGTTGAAGAAATTCTGTTGCTGATGGTTTTCATCAGGAATACTGGGTACACCCAGATTACCTGTTACATAAGAAATCTCATTTCAGAAAGGAGCAGGTGTAAGGAAAAACGCTCATATTTTCAGGGGTTGGGAGGATTCTGAAAAGGAGAGCAAGAAAGTTTAGCCAGCATGGTCAGGCAAAACAAAAATAAGGATATGATTATAGTCTATAAATATATTAGAAAAAGAAGTGCTATTTAAGCTAAGGGAAATGCTGACACAAGAACAGATGGGTATAATCTCACTATGTACAGTTATTCTGGATTTTAGAATGAAAAGAAACGAGAATCTATGACAGGATTCTCTATGAACGAGAATCTTCATTAAGAGATCCAGGAGAAAAAACACCCCAAAACCCCAACTCTTGAACCAAAAACCTCTTAATTGATTCTAAGCAAAGCCTGAGCAGCATATGAAAAAGATTATATGGCATGGCTGCCTGAAAAAACAAGGGACTGAACTCAATGACCCAAGAGTCCCTTCCAGTCTGCTGTTCTTAATTAGACATACGAGTATCATGGGAGCTCTCCTAGCCTCCAGCCTATTCCTGCAAGAGGATCCTTTATTTATATAACTTCCCACTGAAATCCCTGCAAATCTGGAGATCCTCACTGACATGTAGGTGATGTGGATTCTTGGATGGAATTCCAGGGAAGGTTCATAATCCCAGAAGAAAATTCTGTATCTGGCTTCTGTTTTCCTTCTTGGTTTTGCATGCAGCTTCTGTTTCAATTCCTGAAACTCCCTTCTTGTCATTGTTTCATTTTCCTTGTGACAATAATTTATTGAAGAATTATTTAAATGCTAATAAATCACACATTCATAACTAAAATCCATATGGAAATCCTTTTACATGCAGAATACTCCTTGCCAAGGCCTGAGTACCCTTGTCTCTGAAATCAGTGCAATTGGAGCATTCAGTGGTTTTCCTTTTCCTTTTCTCTTGAACCAACTTTGTCACCACAGGTTAGGTCTTGTGCCATGAAACTTGAAACAGACACTTCTCATAGGATCAGTGGGTAAGACTAAGCTTCCTATATCTGTAGAGAAAAAAATCATGATGGGATCTTCTGAAAACAAAGTTCTTGATCTGGCAACCTCCTAGACAATCACACACTTTTTTCATGCCCTTTATGGTGCTCCATAATGAAGTAATTTTTGAGACTTACTTACCACTTATGATTAATTAAAATTACTCCCTAGAATCCTTATACAAGATGATCTGGCCATTTCTGCCTCTATTGCTTCACCTATTAATTACTGTCGTGTGCTGAGGGCTCAACAGATTTTCAAGGGATGTCTGGAGCCTCCGATAAGAAAGTCATAAATTATTATGATAAAGATCTTTCCTAGAAGTTAAAGATTGTGCTGGAAGTTCTTGCTATGATGACAGATGGGAATGGAATGATTCCCAGCAGTTTGGGATGGATGATAACAAAGACCGATAACTTGAGTTATTGCTTTCAATTATTCAATGATTCTCTTAACATGCTGTTTTCCCAGGAAAATGACAATAACCCCGGCAGTTCTTCCTGTTCACTAGCTTGCTTTATGATAGCCATGACCCTCCCAAAACATCTGAACCTTTTGTTTATACCAGCAGCCATATGAGGTTTGACTGCTATGCACCCTTTACAAATGGGGAAGTACTACTAGGGCCTGAAAGAAATACAGCTAATTCAAATGCTGATGAAAGATGACCAAAATTTTCTTTGCTATCCATCCTGAGAGGAAAGGATTGGGTTCTGACATTTTCCTTTCGCAGTCTTCTATCTTTGACTTTGTACTGAAAATAGTGTATTTCTTCATATTCTGAATGCTGTCATCAATAATTTTAGAATTGTATTACATTTGTAAAGATACATCATTGATCCAAACCTCTGCCTTTGACATAGTTTGTGGCGTTGTTAAATGGTTGTTAAAGTCAATCCTGATTATTAACCCAATGAAAAATCCATAATACCACTGTTGCACTCTGCACTGCAGGATGTACCTGGGTATCTTCTCTCTGTTGGTGTAAGCCACTAATCAGGGGAAAGCACAGACCAAGGACAAGCTTGCAAGGAAGAGGCTTTTGCTTTTATAATGCACTGGCCAAGAGGCTTCTTTGGCCACAGGTTTGCAAACCTCTGCAAATGCCTCTCTACTCAGGACAGTGCAGCCTGTGAATGGAAAAGAGAGAATTTTTTTCCCAAGAAATACAGGCTGGAACTCCTGCTGCCTCCTAGTTGTCAAGTTCAATATCTTCATCTAGATCTTCATATTTGTTCAATATCTTTATCAGTGACCTAGATGAGGTGAATGAGTGCTTCCTTAGTAAGTTGGAGATGACAGCAAGTTGGGTGGGAGTGTTGATCTGCTTGAGGGTGGGAAGGCTCTGTGGATGGACCTAGGCAGGCTGGATCAGTGGGCCAATGCCAATAATATGAGCTGTAACAAGGCCAAATGCTGGGTCCTGTATTTCAGTCACAACAGCCCCAGGAAATGCTACAGAATTTGGGAGGTGTGGTTGGAAAGCTGACAGGCAGAAAAGGACCTGAGGTCTACACCCATCTGAACATGAGCCAGCAGTGTCCCCAGGTGACAGAGGACATGAAGGCACAGACCCCGGTTGCTGAGCACAATCAGAATCATTTATTGTGTGTCTCTCAAGACTTACATAGCATCCCGATATCTATTGATTGATCTACAATTTACACCTCAAAGTGCTCTTTCTACTAAGATAAAATCTTATCTTCCCGTTCCCACCGGAGTCACCTGGTACCAGGACATAACATCGTCCAGATGGCAAATTGCTGAAGTTATTTACAGCTCTTTGTTCTTCTTCAGGGTCAGTGAGTGCCAGAGATTTTGCATCACTCCTCTAACCCATGCAGACCTGCTCCTCTGCTCTTCTCCTACACCCAGGTGTCTAGGAAGGCCAACAGAATCCTGGCTTGTATCAGGAATAGTGTGGCCAGCAGGAGAAGGGAAGTGACTGTGCCCCTGTACTCAGCTCTGGTGAGGCTGCATCTTGTGTGCTCTGTTCAGTTCTGGGCCCCTCACTACAAGAAAGATGTTTTGCTGCTGGAGTGAGTTCAGTGAAGGGCAACCAAGCTGGTGAAGGGTCTGGAGAACAAGCCTGTTGAGGAGAGGCTGAAGGAATTGGGAATGTTTAGTTTGGAGAAGTGGAGGCTGATGGAACACTTAATTGGTCCCTGCAGCTACCTGAAAGGAGTTTGTAGGGAGGTAGGTGCTGGCCTCTTCTCTCAAGTAAATAGGACTAGAGGAAATAGCCTGAAATCACACCAGGGAAGGTTTTGACTAGATATGAGGAAGAATTTCTTTGCTGAGACAGTAGTCAAGTGCTGGAACAGGCTGCTCAGGGAGGTGGTACAGACAAATGGAAGCATTTAAAACGCTGTAGATGAGGCACTTCAGGACATGCTCCAGTGGGTGTGGTGACATACATAAATTTATTTTATTTTATGGTGATGTTCGTTGTTGGATGCAGTGATCTTAGAAGTCTTTTCCAACCATGACAATTCTGTGATTCTGTGAAGTGGAAGCTGAAGTGTCTTTCATTATCGTGTGGCACCTGACATGCTGCTCTTCTGTTGGACCTTTTTTTCAATATTTTCTGTACTGATGACAGCCTGCGATTTCTAAGTACACTAAAACCAGCAGCAATTGCAGATGACTTAAATTTAGGTGGATAACTGTATTAGAAATGCAAAACGTCTTTATTTTCTAGTAAGCAGAAGAACTGAATGCAGAAATACCCAATCACCCATACAGAGAACATGGTCAAAGGCAAGACTCTCTACCTGTGAGAGGTGTCAGGACAGCCTCCTGGGTTTATGTTGTTTGTGCTCTTCTTTGCCATTTGAAAACCCTATAAAATCTGTCCTACTGTTTATCTTCATGGCACTGTTAGGAGATTTAAGTAGTTAATTTTTTTTTGACAGCACAGGGGAATGAAAAATACTGCATATACGTTAAATATTGTCATTTGGTCCAGATGATATTTCCATGGATATTTTGGGCAATTTGATTTTCTTTCATTTTGTCTTTATAGATACATAACTCTGCCTTGGTCCCCTTGCCAGTGCAAGTAATTCTGAACCTCACTGAACAGTTTTCTGCTTTGTTTCTTCACATTTAAGGTCGGAAGTGTTTTGAGTCTGTGGAAGTCTTAAATTCAAAAATTTTCTGGCTTTTTTTCTCTGACTTGCAGGATATATTAATTCAAATGAAGTTTTGGAGGAATTGAAATATGCCCATATAAGGAAATACATGCAAAGCCATAATTGAAACACACAAAACAACCATTTGTCAATGAAATAAAGTCTGTTGTCTTGGAAGGCACTTAGTGTTTACTTTTCACAGAGGTCACAAAGCTTTATTAATTGATGGAATTGGGTGATTCAGAAATATTTTTATTTGGATTTGGACAGTTTGAAATGAGCAGTTAAAATCATCACCTACTCTTCCATCTCTTAGGCTGGCAACCACAAGCATGCTAAGGTTGACATCCACGAGGGATGAAATTGCTTCTCTGCTCTTTTTGCTTTCTTTATGCAATCTGGATTTTCGTTGAATTGCTTGCAAGACGTTCAATTACTGAAAACACTTGTTGTATGCACCTTCCACTGCATAAATAATTTTGACAGCTTTGTTGAATAAATCAGAATTGACTTCATATATAGAGGCCTATACTATCCTTGAGCACTTTTCAACTGTTTTCATGTAAATCTCTTCAACTTTACAAACCGTTCACAAAGATGTCTTAACCTAGACATTTGGTTCCAGTGAAAGGTTCACCCAGTGTCTGTAGATGTAACATATCTCTTCAGTGTGACACCAGCAGCACTATTGAAGCTTCTGCAAATGAAGTATACTTTATACCATCACACTGTTACTAATGATAAGGGTACACCTTCTCCTGAAACCAGGGAAAAACTGCAGGAATTAGTTGAAATGAATCTGTACAAAGGACATCTGCATATGATGTATCACTGTATCGGATTTTTCACTCTATGATTTTCACCTGAATACCATTTTCCTGAACATTGTTTCAGCTCTCATTTAAAATGCTTTCATAGATGTAAAACTGCAGACAGATCTACATACCTTCACTAAAATATCTCTGCTGTAGTGCCATCTCAAAGTATGTCATTTTCCCCAACTTCTGCTATTCATGGGTTGGCTGAGAAGGCCGAGAAAACTTTTCCTGCTTGTCTATGAATCCAGGTTCAGCTCAAGTAACAAAATTGCTTTTGAGAATGAAAGAAAATAATTTTTCCATTGTTAAATAAAAAGTTTTCTGTCTTTTTGAACAGCTGTACTGCTGAGGTGGGTGTGGCTAGGATGTTGAAGTCTGGTGAGAAAGTTGCCAGAAAGGGTTTAGAGTATTTGCATGTGCTTTGGGAAAAAAAAAAAAGAAGCTCTGAATGACTTAATTTTTGTGGGGTGCAGGGGGATGGGGTGTGGAGTAGGGTGGTGGCTAAAGAATATTCTGAATAGATAATTTTCCTTATAAGCTAAATACTGTCACTTTGGCATGATTTGGGTTTATGAACAGCACAAAGCTAGCTTGCCTTTCAGGGCAAGACAGAGGCTGTTCTCTTTCTGGCCTCATGATGCCTTCAGGAGGAGCCTAACACACAAACAGAGCTCCACAGAAACTCCCATTCACTCCATTGCTGCACATGGGTCTTACACAGTCCAAGATCCTGCTTTTTCCCCTCTTTATGGTAGGGCAAGCTTCTGTGAAAAGAAGTAGAAAACTGCTGTTGTACAATGGCTGTTGTTTGGAGACAAATATGCATTTCCCCTTTGGGTGAGTCTTAGGAGAGATTGTTCTTCTTACTTCCACCCTATTTTCATCCTACAGAAAGAGAAGGAATACAGAAACAAGGATTAAAACTTCCTTCTGAGGTTATTCTTAGGATTTTAGGACAATCATGAATGACTGCAACATGCTACAGCATTAAATTTTTGCCTCTGCATTTCTACACCAGTGTACCAGCTACTGAACCTTTAATGCATTTTCACGTAGCATTTTGCTATCTTCTGTTATCCTTCTCTCCTGTCACCCACTGAGAGTGACATGAACTATTCCAAAGAAACTTACATGGTAATGCTTCTCTGAGCTTTCTAGTGGCTTGGGATAGCAAAGACACTCCTAAGCAGGTGTAGGGGTGACATGGGGTGGCTACTTAATACCAGGGTTATTCCTGTTACATTTCAGACAACTTAGAATTTGAGTTATGATGCATAAGCCAGTGATTTAGTGTGTTTTTAGGTCCTCCTAGGGTCATTTTTTGAAGCCATATAGTTGTCTTTGAAAGACTGATTCTCTCACACTCCAGAAATCAATTCTCAAGACACATTTGTATTGAAGTAATCTAATATCAGAGTCATAGGGCTTGTTTACCTGTGGAAATTGACCAGAATTTCTACAGCAGAATAACTTCAGCGTAACTCCCCCATGTGGACGTTGTGCTCTGGAATACAACTGACTTCATTTTTAAATAATTACTCTTACTAATTGTTCCAGAATAGAATGTCCACAGGAGGGAGTTATACAGAAATAGCTGTACCAGAATAATTACAGCTCAGCTGTTTAAATTCACTAGGGAGGGATGCCCTGCACAAGGGTGGCACATGATTAACAGGAGTAAAAATGCAGTGTAGACAGTTCTGCTCTGGTTGACAAACAGGGTTGATAGTGTTAGCTTTTTCTCCTATACAAAGATTTGTAGTTTCCACAATGCTCTAGGAAACTGCAGTAATTTTACTTCGATAGTGCTCTCCAAATAACTCAATAAAATAAATGTGAGATACAGCTTTTTTTTCTTTCCTCATCTCACTCTTCTCGTTTCTTTTCACTTTCTAAATTGAATTTACTGTTGAACACATAATTCTTGGGTGAAAGATAACTTTTTTTTGTTCTTACTCTGTTCTCTCTGGTATTTTTCAGTTCACTGACCTGCCATGCCTCTCATTACCTCTGGGTTAAGAAATATAATAAGGTGAACAGAAAGATTGGTTTACCTTGATTCCTATATGGTCAGCCTTTACCACTAAAAGGGTGGGAAGATGTCTGGAGGTAGGCTGTTTTTTTCCTCTGTAAGGGCAAAGAGCTGTTTGCTGGTCCACATTCTATTTTCTAGAATATGTTTCAAAAATTGGTGATAGCTGCCTCAATTTAAAATAAACAAATAAATAAAAGATAAATAAAGTAGCAACTTGTCCCATAAAACCTGCCATCACAAATTAAGTTTTTTTTGCGCTTTGAAAATCTTAAGGAACTGACATTTTCTGCAATTTCCTCCAAGCTGTTCTGTAAAGGTGAGAGTTCTGTGTTTTAGTCCTAGCTCTGCTGAAGAACCAGCATGTGGCCATAGTGGAATATCTCATGTGTCACCATTTGCTCTCTCTTTGCCTATAGGCAAGCACACTATCGACATGCTATAAAGTATGTTTTACAGTTGAAACCATCAAGTAACAGGTGCCATGCCCAGGTGCCTAAACTTTGATAACCTACCTGTGATATTTTGTGGGCAATAAAAAGCTTAACTCTTTCAGTTCAAAGCCAGTTCAAAGTTAGGTGGTAGCATTGCCATAGAGATGAGCCCAAGTTAATATGACTCATTTTCCAGTATGTAGCACTGTCCTAACATAGTCACCATAGTCACTGGTGGTGCACTGTAACCTGGCTACCTCTAGAAGTGCTTGCACAGGAGGCTTGCAGCCAGACAGAATATACAGTGTAGAAAATAAATACAAAGGTTCCTGGGAGAGGATTGCAAGGGGTATGAAAAAAACCACTCTCACTGCACCTTTTAATTGGCTTCCTGACTTGCAGAAGAGTACTCCTAGGCAGTGTATTGGGAAGGAGTGAATGAACAAGAGGTCTGAAAGTGACAGAAAAATTTAACTACAGTTGAAATCAAAGTTAACCCAGTAAAAGGAAGTCAGCTGACTCGCTGTTCTGTGTAGAAACATGGATGTTTCAAAATTCTGACAACTGGTAGCATAGGCTAAAAGAACCTACACTAACTCTAGTGAAAAAGAGTGTAGTGAAAAAGGCAGAACATGCTGTCCTTTTGAATTAAATTCTCATGGAATGAAAATTCTCATGGCTGAATTAAATTCTCGTGTAATCACAGAAAAACAGCTAAACCAGACGGTTCCTTTCCCCTTGCTCAACAGTCTTTCCCTCTCTTGTGCTATTTTCAATTAGCAGAAAAATCAGTGGAATCCTCCCCATGCTGTAACAGTCCTTTACCTATATTGCTGTTCCTTCTCCCTTTGGTTTTCTTTTTACTGGAGTAAACAGTTTCAGCTGACTCAGTTTTCCCTCATAGGTCTTGCTGTGTAGATCTCCACCTGTTCTTCTTGCTCTCTCCCAGACTGTTTCCAACAACTTCATGTCTCATTCATGCACTGTACTTGAGGCTTTATCTGTACCTCACGTATAACCTGAAGGGCTACTTCATGTATTCTAAGTACTTTGTATATTCTGGTATGTTTTAGGTTTATTTTATTTGCAGTAGTCATAATCTGAACAAAGAGGAGTGAGTGCTTTTGCAGATAAACCAAACTTACTCATTCAAATTCAGACTGAGACTCAAAGTGAAAGGGGAAAAAAGGGCAAGATCTGTGCTACTACTGAGTTTTACAGGAACTGGGAATATGGAGTGATTTCCTCCCGCAGAATCAATAGCAGAGGACAACCAGGAAAATGACAAGAGAGGGAGCAGCAAAGTAAAAGGGAGATTCTCTCAGCTAAAGGCAACAGAAAGATCAAGCAGCTGTAGATTAAAAAGTTTGTGCCTTGCTGTCAGAGCTATAGTTCAATTGTTCCCTCTAACATGAGACTTGAATGCATCATACAACTAACTGTACATTCAGATGGGGTATTCCTAACTTCAATTAGGAGGTAATAGAGGCATTCGGTTCCTATACATGTCTTGAGAATGACTGCTTGCATTTAGATCAATCTAACCAGAGGCAAACTCGAAAAGTATCACCATTTACTTGTGCCATGATTAATAAACTTGTTTGGGCTGGCTTGATGTGGAAAGAAATAGAAAGTAGGGTGAGGATTAGAGGGACCTGAAGAAGTTCAAAGGATCCAAGTAGTCAAAAGGAGTTATGTTTCTTTTCTGTTATGGAAGGTATACTCACTTTGCCATGACTGTATGTTTGCATTTTAACTGTAAAGGGTCTACTGTATTACCCATGCTTCAGCTTCAAAGCTCTTCAAGTATTGTGCTACAGAGTCAATGTAAGTACTTTTGTCCAGCACACTCTTCCTAAGCATTTACTGGGGCAGCATATTTTTCTGCTTTCCTTCAAAACAGTGTCTCAGCAAGTACAAAGAAAGTATTAAAAAATAAAAGCTATAGAAGGAGCATAGGTAGAGCAGAGAAATGTCTTAATATGACCACAAAGTGCTGATCTGTAACAGCTGAGGCTTTAAGCACTGAAAACTTTTAATGCCCTTACTTCTAATCTAGTTCAGTGCCTCTGTGGGAAACAAACTCTCAAATCTGTACTTAATTCTGATGAGTTGTACTGAAACATTGAAGAAATTTTTGTAAAGAAGGATGTCAGACAGATCTGCTTCTTCACCCTGATTATTGAGTAACTCAATTCCAAAATTAGTTGTCTATGTGTTTAGTGATACCATGCTTTTCCATCACTGGAGAGTTAACTTTGCAGAAAGAGAAGGGTAGAACATTATCCCTGTGCTTCTGTGTGTCCTCATTTCTGAGCAGATTCGTAGAAACTGGTCCTGGGAGTACAGTGAAGCCCACTAATATGGGTCATCTGTGGCACCGTTGACTGCCCTGTTTTCAACACATGGCAGTGTGAAGAATTCCTCAAGAGAATATTTAATTGACATTGACTATTGGTAACTGTAACTGTTAAACCAATACGGATTTAACATTGTTCTTCATTAAACTGAGAGACAGAATGCACGTTAAAAAGAGAAATGTTTTCTCTAAATGAAAATAAATTGTAAATCAGGCTAATTGCTCACTCAACTCCTGCAGCTGCTGTTCTGAAAGTGAGGGAATTCAGTGGGAAGAGTTTTTGAATAGCACTAAGGTGGTCAGAACAGTCCCCAAGGTCCTGTCCTGAAGTACTGCACCACAATTGTTTCAGTAGCAGCAACTCATGTTAAAAGGTGTCTGGGTATTAAGAAGGGGACACTGGGTGCAGTATCCATCTGTAGCTCCTTGGATGCAGATCCTGGCTAAGATACAGAGGATCCCTAGTTTTTTCCCCCCACTGCCTGTGGGATGCAAAAAACAGTCAGCCTTGTGCTTCATCAGGCCTCCCACCCCTCAGCTTGCTATCTTCCTGAAATATCTGAGTCCAGTATGACAAGCTGAGGCATCTGATTTGGTAGTTCTAAAGCAGTTTGCAACTGTGATGAATTAAAAGCTCAAACGTGAAGCTGTCCTCAGAGGGCTGCAAGATCTGATCAAGGGGGTAAAGACTGGTTTTTCTATCCTCTTAGCTTGGCATGTGAAGCTGTTTCTTGAAGAATTTAAACTATGTAATTGAGGCTCTTTGTTCTGTTTTGTATTTTTCTTGAAGCAGGACTAATATGGAAATTTAAAGATCTAAGTGGTCCCTTCTGAAAGTTCCTAACATTGCTATCAGTATCATTCCTTTTTATAAACAGAACTGTTACAGTTCTAAGAAATAAAGTATTTGAAGAATGCACTCATAAAAGATTACGCATACAATGGAATTTTTTAGCCTCAATGGGAACAGGAGGCTTTGTGAGAAGTGTTTGTGTCCAATGAACATAAAGTTTAAATCAATTTTAAGCCATTGCTAATGAAGCACCACCCTTTGAATCAGGGCTACAAGGCTTGCGTCTTACAGATGCACAACATCTCAGTTCCTGCCCAGCATATCAAAGCCCTCGGGCTTTAGAGTGTGAAACAAGTGTTCAAAAAGAACCATGCTGGGAGGGGAGCACAGAAACAGCCTGAAATGTAGCTTGGAGTGATGTGAGATTTATTCCCTTAGCTCGTGTTTTCCATTAGTTTCATCATTTGATTTGGCAATTCTGCAGAGCTGGTGTTAGATACATCACATGGGAGTGCAACAGAGATACTTCTGAGCCTTGGCTGAGTGACAGACCTCACAGAAAAGTAGTGAAATGGTAGTTCTGCCTGTTCCACTGTTGTAGTTAAGCTTTTCTTTCTGTTGTGGTCTCCAGTCTGTTTCTCCAGTCATGTAACTGATCTGACCACACCTGCAGGAGTGTCCTCTGTGGGGCCGTATCTGGTGACAGACACTGCCCTTAGGTTTTCCAGTGAATGGGGAGGTTGGGGGCACCCTCCTGCTGCATCCTCCCTTCACAGACATTAGCTGGTGCTGAAGTCCTGCAGGCAGATACCCTTCACGGCTCAACCCCAGCATTGCTCAAACTTATTAATAAAGAAATGCAGTTTTTGGATGAATTGGTTGTTCACTGGTAGATGGTTCAGATGGGTACTTACCTTCCAGCCTATGAGCTGATTCCAAATAATTTCCTCAGAGAGCTCTAAAAGTTTGTTTCTTGAGCCTGCTGCAAGGCTGATTGCCAGGCAATACGGGTTCTTCGTCTTGAATGGATAAGCCTCAAGCTCAAAATTAATTTTCTGTGTGGGTATGTGAATGTTTCCACTGCAGAAGGACCTTCCCACAAACATGTGTAAAGCCTTACCATCACAAACATTCTCATGCACATACATTTGTTCCTATGAACTTTCATGAAATACAAGCAAAATGAGACATGCAAAAGAAAGTCACTAAGTAAATTTAGTAGTTCTTTATTCAAGTGAATGTTTAGATCAACTGTTGCATAATAGTTGCCCAGAACTACATGGAGCTGAGTATCTCTGTTATGAATTTATCTCTGGAATTTCCACCACTGGTTAGCAGAGTTGGCTACATACTCAGTTCAGCAAGCATAATCCACTAGAAAATAAGCCACTGGGAAATACTGCATCCAGCTTTCCTTGGTCCCTCTTTTTCTTTTCGTGGTGTTTTTCTTTACCTATCACTGCATCTGGTGAGCACATTCAGACTAAAGGCATAGAGAGCAAGTGAGAAGTTCCTGGAATGTTACAAGCTGCTGTGTCACTGGGAATGGTAAGACAGGCAGGCAGAAAGCTCCTCTCTCCACAGCTGGCACTACAGTGGGAAAATTTTATACTTATTAGGTAGTGAATTGACTGAAGCCATAACTGTAGAAAAGGTACAACTGCAGACAAATACTGAATATATTGCTCTTAAGTAATTTTTATTCTTAATTCTTACACCCTATGCATTTTAAGATATACTTTCTAAACCCTAGTCTTTGAAATCTTACTGTTCAGATGGCTTTAAGGGCTACTGTACATTTAAAAACTACTTCAGTTGTTTATTTTAAAGTGATGGTCCCACTTAGACAATAAAACAGATTATTGTCTAATTATACAGTTTGCAGATGTCACTTGGGACGAAGCCAAGATTATCTTATAGGCATTAAAAAGAGTGAAATTATTCCATCAGCAACAAACCTAGAGCTGTCCTGAATCCTCAGAAAAATTAAAGCCTGATCCCATGCTGTCCTTTGTCCCATGTTTCCCACAGAATGCTGTCTTCTGGCACATACAGCTCCTTTAGCCTGCAAATGTATAAGCTCTTGTCTAAAACAAGAGGGTGCAACTTCTACCCTCATCCTTCACACATGGATTTATACCATTTTCAGGAGTGCTTAATTAAAGTGTGTCCTTTTTTAGCCTTCCTCTTCCTCTCCCTTAGAACTGTGCTGAGTTTTTTTCAAGAGGGGGAAAAAAACAACCCAAAACTTGAGAGGTGTTGACGGGGTCTAATTCCTATTTCTCCCCTCAAAGGCCTGACCATGGCAAGAATTTCCCTTAAAGTTTACTAATTTCTAGCAGGATTAATTGTTTTGGGCCTGATTTCCAGACCCACTTAAGCAAGCTGAAAGGTATTCCTTATTTGATACTGATAAATTAATTCATTAAAGAAGGTTACCTCTCCTGACAGTTTAGGTGTTCCTAATATTACTATGTTAAGCAATAATACTATGTAAGCAACAATTTTTGCTTCATGACTGACAGTCAAAGTTGAACATGGGGAAAAAGAGAGGAGATAAAGCAATAATCCATGCAAACATACCTGCAGGTTTTGTAAAATTAGAACCTGGGGACCCATCCTCGTTAAAAGTGCAAACTGAATAGATCCAATGAAGTCTGTAGAGTTCTTGTGGTGTAAACACTTGGTCAATGTTGTTCCTCATCCTCCCTCCACCCAAGTGCTATTAGCTGTTTCAGTGACCAAAAGAAAAATGTTCTGGTTATTAACCCCAATGTGCTTTTTTTTCTTTTCTTTTTTTTTATTTTCCCCTGATGTTTTAAAAAACCACAACTGAGTTACAATGTTTTTGGGGTGTATCTGCATAGTGGTGGTAGCTCCACCCAAACTCCAAGCCACAGGGGCTGGTGACAGCTTGGACTGGCAGCCATTTTAATGCATGGCTGCGGTCTGGCAGCTTGGGCACCCCTCCCATGCTTGAGTCTCTGAGCAGCTTTTAGGGCAGTGCACACCCAGGCATCTGGAAAAGACAGGCAGTGCCAATTCACACTTGTCTGCACCTGAGTGCATAAACATCCCCTCTGATGGTTTAATATCCTCAGAATGTTCCGCTTCCAGTCGAGCATAGCAGCTTACGGTAAATAGTCTGCAACTGCTTTCAGGGGAGTGGAAGCACGCTGACTTAATTTGCACCAAACATCAACTGCAGGCAGGCTCGCCAGTTTCTTAAGAACACTTGGCAGAGAAGGAGTAGCGAGGAGGAGGAGGCAGTGCTCAGCAGAGTGCCGGCACACAATGCTGGGGAGTTAACTGCTGCCTTTGGATGGCAACCTGCCATTTCTCCAGATGCAGTAGTGCATCAGTCATGCTGCACCAAGGAGAATTTCAGGGAGCAGAGGATCCCAGAGGCCTGGATGGTCTGGAAATTATTGGCACTTCAGCAACTCACCACAACCCAGTGCTACCCAGCATAAGCTGGGTCACCAGGTGATGGTGGTGGTCATGGTGGTAGGGTGTCGAGGAGACTCTGCCCCAGGCAGCTCGCCGCCACTGTCGCAGCGGTGGAGAGGGGGGCCGTGAATAGCGTGGGGCTGTATAAATGGGGCAGGTTTGGTTTGTTCCTTCCCCTAATCCTCCAGGGTTGAATCTGTCACACAGGAAAAGCCTCCTTTCCTACAGGCCTTTTGCCTAAGCAGCCCCGCCGCCCGTTGCAGCAGGCCGGGCCGAAGCCACCGACAAAAAAGGCGGTGAAACGAAGGCACCAAGGATGCGGGGTGACATTCTGAGACCCCCACCGGCTGTGGGGACTGCGAGAGGGAAGGAAGAAGAGAAAGAGAACGAGGAAAAGGCCGTGAGGGGGGGCAGGGTGACGCTAGCCGGCGGTGAGGGCCCGCCAGGGGGCGCCCTCCCCCGCCTCAGGCGGCGCTGAGCGGCGCGGCGGTGTCGGGGGGGGGGGGGTGTCGGTGTGCCGCCCGGTACCGTGCCCTGGGTCCCGCGGTGGCCGCGGTTTCGTGTGCCGGTACGAGGCCTTTCAAGAGCATTCTCCACCCGCCGGCGGTGTGCCCGGGGGTAGAGGCGGGTGGCGGGGGGAGCCGCGGGGTCCTGCTTCCCGCCTTGCCTTTCCCCGGCCGGTATGGCCGGCCCTAGAGGAGAAAGGGACGGAGAGGATTATCTGCCCTGGGGCAAATTGTTCCGTGTCTAGACAAATTCATAACATAGGGGGGGGAATGGAGAAAAAATCACTCAAATAGGTGTTCAGCACGAATAGGTCTATAGGCTGCTAGCACCCGCACTGATGAAAATGTCCTGTGGGACGGTGGTGGGGCTGGCAGAGCGACAGGGCCCTGCGGCTCCTCGCCTCTGGCTCCGGCTGTGTCGTAGGAACTGGTAGCTAGAAGAGGAGAA
Source organism: Heliangelus exortis (assembly GCF_036169615.1). Lineage (NCBI taxonomy): Eukaryota > Metazoa > Chordata > Aves > Apodiformes > Trochilidae > Heliangelus > Heliangelus exortis. The sequence continues at coordinate 112,175,940 of NC_092422.1, read as the reverse complement.
GAAAAAATTCCAGCTAAATAAAATGTGGCCCTGGCATTGAGGAGGAGGGGCGCCGCAGCAATAGGAGCGTTTCAACAAAGCTTTTTCTTGGGAAGGCTCTGAAGATGATGGGAGGATGACTATGTGAGGACCTGAGGATGGGGGACCAGGTTCAGATCCTGGTTCTTTCTGAATTAAGGTAGAACCAGAGCAGGAGCACAAGACTGAGATGCTGAATGCAGCTGTATTAATTTATGTTCCAGGTCTCTTCTTTTATTTGCTAGTTGCCATAAAAGCTGAAGGAAATAAAGCTTGGTTGCTTGATGGTTGCTTATATACAGATGGGATACATTTTCATACTATTTAACAGTAATTTTAATGCATGCTTAAAACACTTAAGTTTCACTTTGATATTTGAATCTAGGGCCCTGAAAGATAGAAGCATTGTCAAATGTTGCAAGCTCTTGTTTCAGTTTGTACTAATTTTACAGTGACTGATAAGCACTCTATTGTATTTCTTAGAAAAATTTGAACTTCCCAGAAATGTCTGAGGTATTACAGTGGCAAAACAACCCAGTTTAGCAGGCTTTTGATGATTTGGAATTTGATGATAAACACATGCAAACGTGTCATGCAATGTCCAATATAGGCTCTCTTTAGCTGATTCCTCTGATGTGTTTTTGTGAAACACTTCATTGCTGAGGTTATCTTTCCTGTAACCATTCATTGGAAGGAGACTTGTTTGTACTTTGCACTGTTAATACATGTTCTTGATTATTTCTTCCAAGATCAGAAGCTTGAACAAATTCCTGGGCACCTGTCACGGTGACACCCATAGGGCTGTGAAGAAGTTGCTTCTCTGTGCCTTACTCACTCGGCTGTAAAATAGGAATAATGATATTTATCTATGAGAGAGGTCAAACCTTTTAAAAGAAAAATGGGGCTGCAAATCCAGAACTTTAGGAATAGATTAATTGGTCTTACACTGTCTAGAGAAGCAGAATGAAAACCCCACCCTTTTGTGGTGACTGATCCTGTTTCTCTGAAGCCTTTTGGAATAGAACTGAAGTATTTCACATGTACAAAAATCTACACAAAGGCTATCCAAGCTTGTAAAGTGTCGTATGGGCCAGGCTCACTAAATATGTGCAAGATTCCAAAAACGTTGAGGAAAATTTTTACATTCTTTCCACTGGCAACACTGATATTTTCATATCCCTGCATAAAAATGTTTATCGTGCATTAAAGTATTACTGCATATTATTTATAAATAAAATATCTATAAAACTTACTTCCTTTCTCCCACTACTCCCAAAAAGAAAGATTAACATTATCTATACACACTAATTTTTATCATTGAAGCATTCAATCCATACACTACGAACATCCTCTAACTGAAATACTCTGTAAAGAACATACAAGATAATTTTCAAGTTATTTGACTAACAATAATTTCTATAGCAGTACATTAAATAGACTTCTGTTGTTTCCATGGGATTTTTGTAATGAGAATGGGGTGGTGATGAAATTTTTCATTTACAAGTACAATCATTTTTGTAACTTACCAGGCTTCTTCTTCCAGATAGTCATAACTTTCACAGTTTTAAGGCACTTACATTCTTGCTTATAGACAAGTGAAAAATCTATCAGGTAACTTTCAGCGGAACATATCCACACTTTTAAAGGCACACTGATGCCAAGTGTTAGAATCCACAGCCACAGTGAAGAACATTTCTATGGCTCCTACCAAAACATAAATGCTCACGTGCCTATCTGAACAGTAATTTAGCTACATATGCTATAACTTTCTTCTTTTTTGGCTATGAGTCCCAAAACTTTGAAAAATAGATTTTAAAGTTATTACCTAGATTTTTCAGTATCTTATTATTTGCAAGTGCTATCAGGGACACAGGAAATCCAGTGCTTTAGCATTGTTTCTGTATTTATTTTACCTGGACATGGTTGGCAAATTGAAAAAAGGGAAGGAACAAGAACAAGTGTAGCTCTTTAAAATCTGTTCCCCATCTCTCATGTGTTTTGATATTTTTCTTTCCATATTGTTTTCAGAGTGCAGAGGAATGCTTTTGTGCAGTTTAAAGTTTACAGGTTCATTAAAACTCCGACGTGTTTTCACAAACACTTGAGGAAATCTGAGAATTTTGATGCTGATGCTGCTGTAAGTTAGAAGAACAAGAACTAGTGAGAGAATGAAAGCTCCCAAATTCTATTCTCCATTTTGTTATCATCTGGCCGTACAAATATTTTCATAACACAAATAAATAGGCATCTCTTTGGGCTGGTTACTACATCCATTTTGCAGGTGGGAAAACTGGAGTTCAGGAAAGGGTACATGTTCATGGGCATATGGGTGAAGAAGGAATTAGCATCTGAAACAGGATGCAGCTCACTGCAAGCAAAGTTTTAACTCCCATATGTCAGCTGCTTCTCTACCTCCAGGCAAATTACTTCCTCAGCTTCTGTTTTCTTACCTGAAATTAAAAAATAAGTGACTGAAAGATAGTAAGACTCAGTTGTTTATTATGAAACTCTTTCTTTGGTCATTAGCCCTTTTATGGGTGGACTACAGGAACAACTGTTATGCCTAAGGAAGACACCATGGCAAATTGTAAGTTAATGCATTATATAACACAAAGTTCAAGTGCAGTAAGTTTCAGTACAGTCCATGTATTTTTCATATGTAGCTCTGTCCTCAAGTTTCAAAGAAATACACATGCAAGCCAAATTAAAAAAAAAATAAAATTTGGAGCTTTCACACTGAGAAACTTATTCAACCTTTCCAGCAGTTTAGAAAGCAATCCTTTTCAAAGTTTGAATGTAGGTCCAACTTGTATTGACATTATTAAAGTTGTTGTTAATCATTGCTTTTCCTTCTGGTCTGAATTAGAACGCTGCCCTCTCAGACCCTACAGATTACTGACTGCTGAGCTAGAAAATGGCTCTCTTTATCATCTATTTCTTTATTTTCCTTCTGCTGTCTCAAAAAATTGTTTTTAATATACTGTCTCTGCAGATCCACCTACTTTGTCCATCACCAGCAAAAGACAAAGGAGGGAACACTGTAGTGAGGAACTTGTTTCTGGTTTGGCAGTCTGCTTGTTGTGAATTTAGCCACATATTGAATATTTAATGCCAGTTTAGTAGCGCTGTGAAAGATTTGGGAACATACATATCCAAGGAGAGCTGTCGTAGCCTGTCCCTATTTCATTTTGGTTGTGCTGCATGTGTAATTTCATAAATAAACATTTATTCACAGAATGTAAATTTGGCTGAATCATTCTGCATATGTGAATCATTTATTCTTGATCAGAGTGATGTTTAGTATTCAAGTAACTTAAATATTATATAACTGCTTCAAAACTTGTCCATTTGAAGGAAAAAAGAAAACTATTTTCTTCTGGCCTCTTTCCTTCATTTCCGTAGAAACCCTTTCAATTGTGATTCTGCTTTGAAACACAAAAACCTTAGCTCCATTTTATTCAACAGAGCTTCAGCTTGTGTTTATCAAAGTGGGGGAAAAAACCCTTTTTCCTGCCTTTTGCTGCTGTTATTGTTTAGAGCTAAAGCTGAGAGAAGAACTTATGTACATCATCAAAGCTCTTTTACTATATTTATAGCATTTACAATACAGGACTGAATCTACTGCTAGAAATCTAGCAAGTACCACTGAGTCACATTAGGGATATTGGTGTGTGTGCCCAGCCTCTCTGGTACCGTTGGCAGTATCTGAGAGAGTAAATAATTCACATCATTTGCATAGCATGGGCTGGTTTTGCACACTCTGTGAATGATTATGTTTAATTACACATCACTGAATGAAGTGGGGAGCTTCCTGGAGGCAGTAACATCTGTTTTGCACAATTCACTGTAGTGAATGCTGTTCACAAATGTGCATATTTGTAATTGCATCTTTGCACACACACAGGGATTTATATTAGCACAAGAACCATCGGACAAAAAGCTGCAGTCCTAGACTGTGGAGGGCCTGTTGCAGGGCAGGAAAAGTTGATAGTAGCACAAGCTATGATTCACTCACAGAAGCAACAGTGACATCTGAAGACAGTTTGTAGGGTGACAGGAGGAGGGATCTAAGTATCTGAGTGTTCAAGTATATATGTCCACATAAGTTCTTGTAATGCAGATACATAAAAATAATAATAATAAAAAATACCTCTTGAATCAGCAAAATTACATCCAAGCTAGCATGGAGCGGTGCCGGCATAGTTTGCTCACTTTAAAATGTATCAAGCTTATTTCCATCAGCAACCCGCCCTTCCACACTGGCAATGCCTTTTCCCTGTTTACAATCTTGAAATGTATCAAGACTAATCTCCTCAAAATGCTAATCAGAATGACTCCTGATAAGCAGACAGACAGCTAATGCAAGTTGGTAGGAAATACAAGAACTAAAGAATTCCGGGGTGTTACAAAGGGAACACCTGCATTTACCAATTTGCAACCTCTGGCAATAGATGAGGAGAACAGAAGCGGCTCAGAAGCAGCCAGCAGCACGGCAGAAGTGAAAAGAAGCAGAGCACCAGAGAGACCGGGGACTTCCCGGCGGTGAGGAGGTGATTGATAGTTTAGAGGGTGAGAAGAACGCTAATTGCTCTCTTTCTTTTCTTAGTAGCCCTTTCTCTGGGATGATAAATTTGTTTAAAACCCAGTTTTCCCTGCCTTCCTCTCCCACTATTAATTCCTTCCTCAGATTCCTTTCAGCATGGTGTCATTGTCCCTGAAATAAACCATTGTAATTCGTTCAAGCCATAAAGCTGGTTACTTCTGCGATTTGTACAACGTATATGCTCAGTGGCTAATATTTCCTCCTAAACAAAATATAAAATATTAATAGTTACGGACCATGACAGTTCTTCTTGGAAGTAGTAGTTTGACCATGTAACAGAAGGCCTGTTAATGAAGTATCACCTTTCCTGTGCTTCCTACCTACTTTTTACTCTGTTTTTGCAGTGTACAAAAAGCTTGGTAAATTCAAGGAGATGGGACATTGCTGTTCTCTTTTCTATATCTGTGAATACTCTCTTAGGCATGTGCGAGGTCTCTGTATGGGGTTCACATGGCCAAATTTTGGTGGTGCGGGACTAGAGAGGGGGCTGCTAGAAGCTTCCCCCATGTCTGACAGAGCCAACACCATCCAGCTCCAGAACAGCCCCACTGCTGGTCAAAGCCAAGACCATCATCAACAGTAGCAGCACGTCTGGGATAACATATTTATGACAGGAGAAAAAACCTGCACAATTGTAGCTGGTGAGAGGAGTAAGAATACATGAGAGGAACAACGGCAGACACCGAGGTCAGTGAAGAATGAGGGGGAGGAGGTGCTCTGTTGGAGTAGAGAGATTCCCCTGCAGCCCATGGTGAAGACTGGTGAGACACACTGTCCTCCTGCAGTCCCTGAAGGTCCAGGGTGGAGCAGATATCCATCCAGATGTCCCGTGGAGGCCCCAGCACAGGTGGATGCCAAAAAGAGGCTGTGAGTCTGGGAAGCCCATGCCAGGTTCCTAAAAGGACCTGTGGGCCCACAGAGAGAGGAGCCCATGCTGAAGCAGGTTTGCTGGCAGGGTTTGTGACCCCATGGAGGACCCACATGGAAGCAGTCATTTCCTGAAGAGCTTCCCCTTTGGAAAGGACCAACACTGGGGCAGTTTGTGAGGAGCTGCAGCCTGTGGGAAGGATTCACACTAGAGAAGTTTGTGGAGAACTGTCTCCCGTGGGAGAGATCCCACTCTGGAGCAGGGGAGGTGTGTGAGGAGTCCTCCCCCTGAGGAGGAAGAGGGGCAGAGACAAAGTGTGATGAGCTGACTGTAAGCGCCATTCCCCATCCCCCTGCACTGCTGGCATGGAGCAGGCAGAGAGTTAGGGAGTCAGGTTGAGCCTGGGAAGAAGCGAGAGGTAGGGGAAAAGTCTTGTTAAGATTTGGTTTTATTTCTCATTTTCCTACTCAGATTTCATTGGTAATGAATTAAACTAATTTCCCCATGTCAAGTCTGTTTTGCCTGTTACAATAACTGGTGAGTGATCTCTCCCTGTCCTTATCTTGACCCACGAGCCTTTCATTATATTTTCTCTCCCCTGCTTTGCTGAGTATGGGAATGATAAAGCTGCTTGGTGGGCACCTGGTGTCCAGCCAGGATAAACCTACCATAGCCTTGTGCCTTTATCTTTTTGTTTGTTTGTTTTCTCACAGAATAGCAACCTGTCAATCAGTTAGGCTTACCCATGAGGCTCTCATGTTTCTGCTAACTGTAGTTCTTCTCCTGGACTATAAAATTTGTGACTGAGGGTGAATAAAGGGGCAAGTCTGTTTAAGCTAAACTGCTATTTCATTCTGACAACAGGGGTAAAGCATAACACTTGAGAAACAGAATGATAAAATTACACCAGGTCTGTGTATAGGTTACCTTTCCTCTTCCCAAGATTTCAACAGGTCAGCCTTTCCCAAATTTCTTATACAGAAGAGCCTGATTTCTCAGTCTCAAGACATAATCTCTCATTTTCTCTCAAGTGTACTTGACAAATTCTTTAATCCTGATTCTTGCTTCCCTTGCAAGGACTGCTTATCTCTTAGTAAGAAAAAACTCCAGCTTGTCTAATACAGGTTCTGTTAAAAAAAAAAAAAGTCTTTTGCCCTAGATGTATGATGAAGAATGTTGATCTAGTCCCACCTTCAATTTCCATCCTGACTGTACTTATAACACAGTACCAAGGATATGGGATACACAGTCAGTACCAAGGATTTGGGAATTATCATGGGCAGCTCCAAATCTATTACAGAGGTTGGCTTGTTCTTTGCTTTGAGTCAGAAAATTAAATGAAGAAAGCAAAATAATATGTTATTGGCATTCATTCTCAAAAATAAATCAAAATTTAGGAAGGCCTAAATACTTGAGTAGAAATTATTTGCAATTGCTTAGTCTGTGGTCTGCCTCTCTGATACCTTTCAGGCTGAGCATAGGATTTAGGTATCTATTTAGGTAACAGAAAATCAAGCCTGTTTGAGACTTAAGGGGATTTTGTGCATTGAAGTCTTGTCTGGACACGTGTAGAGCTATCCTCTCAATCTTTTTTTTTTTAGTTCCTAACAGCAGGAAACTGGACTGTAACAGCTTCTGTGAGCTGAACTGTGTATCTGCTATGGTACTGCTGGGCTCATAAAAGCACAGTAGTCCAGATGCATGTCTAATGTGGCTAGGCTCACCAATCCTGAAAATAGGATGTGGTTTGATCCAAAGTGGGAGATTATTAGCTTGATTTTCCATCTGCAAAAGCGTTCCACTGCTCTGTTTACATTACTTCTCCAAGCCTTCCTCAGCCTGAACACTTGCTACAGTTCTTTGGAAGAGGGTAATTCACCCTCTCCCTCCACATGTTATTTAGTCCTTTATGTATAGTCCTGCACTATAAGGTAGGAATAACACCATGCACCAGTACCAATTAAGGGTTGACCTGCTTGAAAGCAGCTCCATGGAGAAGGACCTTGGAACCCTGGTGGACAAGAAGCTATCCATGGGACAGCAATGTGCCCTTTTGACCAAGAAGGTCAATGGTATCCAAGGGTGTATTAAGAAGAGGGTGTCCAGCAGGTTGAGGGAGGTTCTCTTTCACCTCTGCTCTGCCTTAGTGAGACCACATCTAGACTATTGTTTCTAGTTCTGGGCTCTCCAGTTCCAGAGTGACAAGGATATACTAGACAGAGGCCACGAGAGGGCCTGGAACATGGGGGACTGAAACATGTCTTATGAGAAAAGGCTGAGTGACCTGGGGCTGCTTAGTCTGGAGAAGAGTGAGAGGGGATTTGATTAGTGTTTACAAATATCTGAAGGGTAGGTGTCAAGAAGAAGGGGCCAGGCTCTTTTCACTGGTGTGAAATAATAGGACAAGGGGCAACAGACACAAACTGGAACACAGATAATTCAACCTCAACATGATGGAGAACTTTTGTACTAATAAGGGTGATGGAGCACTGGAACAGGCTTCCCAGAGAGGTTGTGGAGTCGTCTTCTCTAGAGACTCTCAAGACCTATCTGGATGCATTTCTGTGTGACCTGCCCTAGGTAATCCTGCTTTGGCAGAGGGGTTGGACTCAATGGTCTCCAGAGGTCTTTCCAATCTTTCCAACCCCTAACATTCTGTGATTCTATGATTCTCTGCAAATGCTCAAGATTCTGAGAGCCCCCACTGTTCCCTCTTACTTGACCTTTGCAGACCTTGGCATTCTGCTAATTATCTTTCCTGGATAAAACGTTCTGGATGTGGCCCCATTCAACTAGGATGTTGAGTTAGGCAAAGGGACACAGGACACTTGCTGGATCCAAATGTGGGCTGCCCTTGCTCCTTGTTAGACAGGCTGCACTTCCTGCCTCCCCACTGCTCAGTAGAGCTTGCAGTACATCTCCAATTTAATTAAAACATCTGACAAAAGAAATTGTCTGTTAACAGCTTAGGACTTTAGACATTCAGGAGTCCCTGAGTCCAACTTGTTTGATCCTCTGCACCCTCAGTAAAACCTTCTGTTTTGGAGCCAGCAGTTCTCTGTGATAAACCTTAGGAGACAGGAGTAGGTAAGGAATTGAAAAATATTTTTTGTTGTTACACTAAGCAATTACCTATTATACTGAGATTTTCCGAAAGATGGTGCAGTCTCTATTCCTGAAATAGTATGATTAAAATGTGTACCATATATACTGTTGTACAAAATAGTACAACTATTGAAAATGTGGTCTGCTACCCAGCAGAAACGTGATGCTTTTCAAAGCCAAACACTTGAAAAAAATATTTATATCATTGTAAGCAAGGTAGTTTATATGTCTTAGAAGACAGGAAGAAACTCATCAAATGAAAAGAAATCTCCAAGGTTTTTACAGTTTGAATGGAAAGAAGATCATGACTGATGGTGGTCAGGATGCTAAAGAACTGAAGGCCTTCTGCAAGTGAGGCTGAGCACAATAATAATAATTATTACTAATAATAAACCTTTAGCCCTCCACAGCAATCTGGAAACAATCTCAGGAAGGAAGCATTCCACCTGCTCAGCCCAGTGAAAGGGTGGAACAGTGACACTCAGTTCTTTGAAAGGAAAGGAGAACAAAGTTGCAATGAAGTTCAGGGAAATGCCCAAAAGACCAAAGGAATGTGCTGAGGCTAGAGGTGGCCATGTAGAGTGGGTACTGAGGGATGGTGGTGGCAAAGAAAAAAATACCATGAGATTTTGAACACTGCAGAGAAGGGGAGAGGGCTCTGTGCAAGATGCACAGCCACGAAATTCTGAGCACCTGGCTTTTACTGCTGGCTGTGTGACCCTGGCAAAATCTTCTCCTTGAAGATTTTGTTGTCTTGAATTATACAACGGTAATCTGGGAGTGTTTGTATTGTTTTGGTATTGGCTAGGTAAGATGTCAGGAACAGTGAGACTGTATCTTCAGCAAAAGACTCAGTGAATTTGAGAACGACATTGGCAGACACATAGGTACATCCTGTTATTGACAATGTATTTTTTCATGTAAAAGAAATGGAATGTACTTACTCTGTAGTGTTCTTTATCAGCTTCCATCATCTTAAAGGTACTACATACATTCACAGCTCAGATTCTGTTAAAAGATTTCTGAACTTTGCAGCGTTCTTGCTCTCAGTTCATAGGTACAAGGAAAGTCCTTAATATTTTCCATTGTGTCAGGTGGAGCAGGCACTCGTTAACAATCAAAGCTTTCACTATGCCATTTCTCCTGCCAACATCTCTGAATGCTGAATGAGCTAAATTTCATATTTAGGAGCCAAAATAAATATTTCTGCCACTTACTGCTCAGTGTTAGTCTGATTCCACTTTAAGCTACAGTAAAGATGTTCCTGGAAACTGAAATCGTTGGCTGATGGTCATCTTTCAGAATGTATTAGAAAGCTGGATGTATTCTGACCATCAGAGGTACAGAATTTAAGTGAAAATAGCTCAAGAAGGTTTCTATAGTGTGTGTATATGTAGATGCCAGCATGCTGGGTAGTATTTATTTGAGGTAATACGAGCTGTTTTACAATATAGCCAATTAGTCTAGCTCTTTATATAGGCTTTTTGTGTGGTCAGCAAAAGATCAACAGTTCCAGAAGGCAATTATTCTACTTACCTTTGACATTTATGCTGAGGCATCTGTCTCCCTTTACTGACTACAGAGGAAGCCTATAAAATCAGCCAAGTCTAGCTGGTGAAGTGACTTAAGTGACTACAATTAGCTAAGATAAAGCCACTTGGTACTGTAAGTATAAATCCATACACAGCACAAAAAACCTGGAAAGCACAGAGGATGCAAAATGCTGTGATTTGGCATAGCGTAATTATTATTATATGTAGCACACAGACAACTCCCTGTCAACTGTGGCTTATCCCAAATTTGTCCCATTTCTGAAGCCTCCCAAAGTAATAGGGATAACCCCTTAACCTTATATGAACCCCTGCACATCAGTGACAGCTGCTTTGTCTGCTGCGTGAAGCAGAAAATCTGTGTGTATGATTTGACATTACCAGTCCCACCTCAAACTCATGCAGAAATAATATTTGATCACACTGCAGAAAACATGTTCTTGGAAAGTCACAGTTTTCCACAGACTGTTCTGGGGTGTCTGTTGCACAGGATTCTGAGGTAGAAAGGAACTTCCTTCTGAAGTAAATCCAAACCAAACCAATGAAAAGTTGACCTTTTATCTATAAAATGTCACAATCTCAACTTCCTGCATCTCTGATTTTCCTAGAACTAGAAAAAAAAGTGCTCAATTCACTCAAATGAGGTATGATGCACTGTGGCCCTTAAGTACTTAGGTGGTGGCAAATGCTAAGTAGAACAGGCTGTATCTAGCAGGCAGATTGCCACCTAAAAACCCGTTACAGGTCTCTAGGCAATTTTCCTTTCAGGTTTATTTGATCTGCATTTAAGCTCCAAGCCAAGGAATTTGCATAGGCCTGAATACAAGTAAAGGCATGTGTTGTACACTCTGGAGGAACAAAATGGAAAGGGAGAACAGGTACAGAGAGGGGAAATGGACCGTTTAGATCTCCCCACACCAATGGCTCTAGTATTTTTACTCCACTGTTTATTGCCTTGTATATTCAGCAATAAGCAAAACTGTATCTCCTCACTAAGATAATGAATATATAAGAGAATATATAGTCAGTCCTAGCTATGTGACTGTAGGTTGGTCCTCTAGATTCCTCTTCCACTGTATTTGGTAACCTTCCCCAAAATTTCTTCTAGCTTGAACAAAAAGCAACTTATTAGACAATGCCTGAAGATACAGACAAATACAGGCAGCATGTTTTTTTTCACAGAACTGAAAGAAATAGTATTGAATTACCTGGTATTTTTGTTCTCAGTAGAGGTGAAACAATATGACAGGTTTATCAATCCTAATTTTGTGCTTCAAAATGGCGTCAGATCATGTTTGAGCTAATGTCAGGGACAGTAAGAGGTGCCAGCCCAAAGGACCAGAATTAGCAGAGATTTGATTAAGGCTCAGTTTTAAATTATGTACGGTGGGCATTTCCAAAGAAGGCTCAGGGACAAGATCTAAAGAAAAAGGAAAAAACAGTAACATTGGCTTAAGAAACACACAAGTAGTTAGAAACTAAGTTAAAGACAGCAGTTTGAAGGATGGCCAAGGTCCCAAAGTGCTTACAGAATGCCAAATGAGGCACTGGTTTACTTCTGTATAGATCACACACTTCTCAGTGCCTGACTGAAGGGGTATCTTGTAATTCTCTCCCCCATATATAATCATCACCTCAGGGACAGCATCCTATGGTAACTCATTTAAAATCATCACCCATTTATAAATACAGAATCCAGGGGTTTGTTCAACAATGGAGATGCAGCTGGAGATCAGTAGAGCAACCTACAGTTTAACTTCATTCCCACTTAGTTGCAAAGGGGAAGCAAATGTGGATTCACACAAAGTGAGAAGTTCTCAAAGTGTAGAAAATTTCCTCATCTTAGTCTTCAGGTTTTTGGGGGGCAACCTATATGGGATGATCTTTCCTGCTTCTCCTCCTCCTCCTTCCCACTTTATCCAGACAAGTGCTACTCATTACGGGCTATTCAAATGCCAAGTTTCAGGTATTCTTTAACCTTTGTCTTTGAAGAGTTGTCCTGGAAAAACTTTCTAACAATGAGCAAAATGCTCAGTACATTTCTTTCTCACACACATAACTCAGAAGTGTCTCAATGGATTTTTTTGTTGTGTTGTGTTTGCGGGTCTTTTTCCGAATGTTTGAAATTACCTTTGATCAAATACCAAGCAAGGAAGACTTCAGCCAAAAATGCTACTATTTTACTAAATTAAGGGATTATAATGGAAATTATGTGATAACATATGCTAAGATAGATGTTTATGATGTAAGCTAAAGCATGTCAGTATCACAGGTGTGGTTGGTAGGACTATCTGTCTGCCCCCACTCTTCCCATAATAATACCTTGCTTTTCTTTTCTTTATAGCCTTGTCAAATTTACACAGTTTGGGCTGAATTTTTCCATGTCAGATGTCTGCTCAAGACTGATTATTTTGGAAAACTCAGTTCAGCCATTTCCAAAAATAAGACTAGAGGAAAATATGTTGGTTCTGACCATGTCTAAAAAGCTGTGGCAGGCTTTTCCTTGAAAGGCTCTAGAACTCCAATGCCTTAAGGCACAGATAGAGCATTTTCTGGGGTGATGAGGCTGAAAGCAGAGAGGAGAAGCTTCAGGTCAGTAATAGAACTTCTGTTGTTCCATATGTGTTGCTCAGCACATATGGTCAAGTTATAAGCCTTTAAGAGAGCACATTTTGTATGAGCTTGGAAAATATCTGCTTGAATACGGCAAATTAATATTCTTGAAGTCTTTGCACCTTGAGGTTTGGCAAGATTTTCTTTGCAACTACAGATGTTAGCTATGTCTGATCTAGGTAAAGGCAAGGAAAACAGAGCTGAGCCTGGATAGGGACAAGAGGAAAAGTTTCAGAGCAAGGACAGGGACAGAAGTAGGGCAGAGAGAACAGAACTGTTTGAGCTCATGACTCAGGCAGGGACAAGAACAGAGAAGTAGGCAGAGACTCAGTATCTAACCATTATGTGAAATACAAAGGGAGAAATTTGTTGAATAGGAGCACTGCTGGAGAAGGAGACTGGAACAGAAAACTGCTGGGAATAAGGAAGCAAAGCTAGTAATATGGTGTTCTTTGACATATGAAATGGGGTTGCTGGGAAAGAAAGACTGAAAAATGGAGATAATAATGGAGATAGAGGGAGGGAAAGACACTAAAAGTGGAGCCCATGAAAGGAGGTGGGAGTAGACAGGGAGCTGAATACATGTGAATGATGCTACATTGCAGTGATGCCCATGCCTGACTGTGTTCTTGTTCATCCGTGCTTTCAGACTTGACAACCTGGCTTGACCAGAGACCTGCCTCATCTCTATGGACTTGTCTGGCAGTCTGGGCTCTTGAAATAAAATGGCTACCATCACCTGTTCTGCTTCAGTTTCAGTGCTGTAGGATTGCACCCTTTCTTGGTGAGGACACTATGCCTGCTTGCCTTTCTGTCACTTCGTAGAATCATAGAATCGGCTGGGTTGGAAGGCACTTCAGAGATCATCAAGTCCAACCTTGATCCACTGCTGCTGCAGTTACCAGACCATGGCACTGAGTGCCACATCCAGTCTCTTTTTAAATATCTCCAGGGATGGAGAATCCACTACTTCCCGGGGCAGCCCATTCCAATGTCTGATCACCCTCTCAGTAAAGAAATTCTTTCTAATGTCCAACCTAAACCTCCCCCGGCACAACTTGAGACCGTGCCCTCTTGTCTTGCTGAGGGTTGCCTGGGAAAAGAGACCAACCCCCCCTGGCTACCCCCTCCTTTCAGGGAGTTGTAGAGAGCAATGAGGTCTCCCCTGAGCCTCCTCTTCTCCAGGCTGAACAGCCCCAGCTCCCTCAGCCTCTCCTCATAGGATCTGTGCTGGAGTCCCTTCACCAGCCTGGTTGCCCTCCTTTGGACCCGCTCCAGGACCTTGATATCCTTCCTGAACTGAGGGGCCCAGAACTGGACACAGGACTCAAGGTGTGGCCTCACCAGCGCTGAGTACAGGGGCAGAATCCCTTCCCTGGACCTGCTGACCACACTGTTCCTGACACAGGCCAGGATGCCATTGGGCACACTGTTGGCTCATGTTCAGCTTCCTGTCACTCCAGACTCCCAGGTCCCTCTCTGTCTGGCTGCTCTCCAACCACTCTGTCCCACCACTCCAGCCACTTCAACTCATGCATCCCCTTTACGATGTAGCATCACCCTTGTTACTCCCTGACAGTTCTGAGAAATCTTCATATAGATCTGGACATCAGGAAGGGTGTTAGAGGAAATAGAATCTATGTGTCAGCAAGGAAGCCAGGCAAAGGATGTGCCTGGACATAGGCTCTTTGAGAGCCTGAGGTGGTTCTACTAATGCAGTCTCAGTGTTCCTCTGCAGTCAGCAACTACTTTTGCAATGCATTAACTTTTCTGATACATGTTTTTTACCATGAAATGGAAATCCTAGCAGAAATTCTAATACTTCTTTTCCTGTGGGCAGCTAATGTTTATAACACTCTACAGATGTATACTAATCACAGAATCACAGAAAGTTAGGGGTTGGGAGGGACCTCGAAAGATCATCAAGTCCAACCCCACTTCCAGATCAGGGTCACCTATAGGAAGACACCTCCACAACCTCCCTGTTCAGCCTGTTCCAGTGCTCTGTCACCCTTACAGTAAAAACGTTTTTCCTCATGTTTATATGGAACCTCCTATGCTCCAATTTATATCCATTGCCTCTTGTCCTTTAACTGGGCATAACTGAGAAGAGCCTTGCCAAATCCTCCTGGCTCTTTATGTATTTGTAAACATTACTGAGGTCACCCCTCAGTCTCCTCCAAGCTGAAGAGACCCAGCTCCCCAGCACCCTTCTTCATAAGGGAGATGTTCCACTCCCTTAATCATCTTGGAGCCTTTGCTCTGGACTCTTTCAGGAAGTTTCCTGTCTTTCTTGAACAGAGTAAAATAATAACTTACACTTAATAATGTAATTTATTATTTTACTGTTGAATGTTAGGTATCCATAGTAGAAAAGGTGCTGTTCAGGTATCTACAGAACAACACCTCTGAACTAGAAATATAAAAACCACACCATCTTAAATAGGATAAGAAAGTGAATGTGGAAGTAAAGCCTTAATATATTTTTTCCAATCCAGCAGCTATAACTCATACGTGAGATTATGGCACATGTAAGATTATTACACATGAGTATGCTAAGTGTTGTGTGTTGCCTATGGAAATTAAATCTCAGCAAATAGAACAAAGGATAGAAAGAAAAAAAATGACTGGGAGGGGCAAAGAAGTGAAGTCATCAGCATCAAGCTGTCTGAAAAAATGAATTATAATCCAGGTTTTCTGGTTTAGAGATAGAGCACACTGACAACAACCAAAGACATGAAAAATGTCATAGTCTGAAATACCCACCATTCCCAGGTGGCATTTGACCTTTATATTGTTAGCTAAGTCATTTTTTGACATGACAAACTGGGGGTCTGTCTTCAGAGGAATCAGAAGGGATAGGGTTGGGAGTTATCTTTACAAATTATATCAGGACACAGAACCATAAATCTATGTTTATCAGTTCTGGGTAACCCTTTTGGCTTGATTTGACACTTCATTACTGTAGTTTTACACCACTGTAGTCATCGCAACAACACTAGCAAAGAACTGGAATTGAGTCTTGGCAGATCAGGAAGGAGTTTTCTGGTTGTGGCTAAATTTAACTACATTTCTGAACATTTATCTGACTATTTAAATAATAAAATAGTATGTTTTCATAAAAATTTGTCATGTTGACACTTGCTTTGCCATCGAAGAAGGTTTTTATGTCCTGATCAAGAATGTAAATGTCACTACTGTATGCCAGCATTCATAAGCTTGACTTCAATAGAAACAGAATGCAGTGTTACAATTCCCAAGGCATTAGTGTCTTTAGGGATTCCTAATACTATACATTCATATTGTAATGCATGAAAGTAATTTATTTCTGGCCATTCACTCCATGACTCTTTTATGCAGTAGCCTAGGTTTAACATTAAGAAAATCTTATTAATAAATCAGAGTGAAGTTTGTGTCAACAGTTGCATAGATGATTTAATAAAAAACACACTTCTGCCATACACTATTGTCTGGATCAACCAGCTTTGACATTCAAATGGCCAGTGCTTTTCTGAGTAGTGGCAAAATGATGGCTTAGGTGAATAGGATGTATTTGGCAGTGTGTCTGTAATTGAAAGAAATTACACTCGTGGAGTACAGCAGTTTATAGCAGGTGGTGACTTCCAATGCATGAAGTAAATATGAAATTGTGTGGTATGGCATACACAGTTCATAAGTACAGATATGAAACATTTTACCTAATTGGAACACCAGGAAAGAATTGCACAGCTAGTCCCAAATGATTGCCAGTTGCACTTCTTTTCAGACTTACTGTTATGTATGTATTGTATATACAGTAGCAAAACTACTCCAGGAATGTGTTTTAAGATTGTATTTGCAACTTCAGAAAAATAATTAATTCAAAATTATGTTGGAGTTGGTACTTAACCAGGTTTTTGAAGTATGTGGATCTGGACCACTCAATTTAGAGGCAAAAAATGTGAAGCATGAAACCCCTGCCCTCTGAGTAAATTAAAATCTAATTCCATAGTGTCTGGCTGAGTCTAAGGCCTATAGTACAGTATTTGCCTGCAAGCATGTACACATAGAAGAAAAGGGTGAAAGGGGGATCTTGTTACAGCAGAGATATCTGGAGTAGTTCAAGTGGAGTAGGAAGAACCACATATGTACAGCTGCATGAATAAGTGAACAAATACTCCATGGTCTCTGGACTATTAAATAAAATGAGGGCAGTGTCTTGAAAGTTATCTCTGTGTTTATACTATTGAAATTATATAACATTTAATAATCCCTTCTTTATTTTCAGTCTTATTCATTAGGTCCAGGATTTATTATTTCTTCTTGGCAACAGCAAATCCATCATTCTCTAATTTCCCCACCTTGGAAATGGCATTTTTTATTTTATAGTTGGCATCATCCTCAAAAGAAAACAAACAAGCTGCTACTCAGTGAAAGAAAGGAAAAGAAACATTAAAGAAAGGAAAGGAAAAAAATATTCAAATCATATTTAGCCCCATCTGGCCCCAGAAAAACATGGAAATGGGTGATCGAGTACAGTTTCCAGCATGGGCTGCCTTTCAAGGGAAACAAAATCTGGATATTTCTATGTCTAGACCACAGAAGAAAAAATGCTTTGGTGCTAATTAACCCATCAAAAGCTTACGAACCCTGAGTGGAGCTCAGCAACATATGTAGGGAAATTAGAAGATCTAAGCTGCCAAGGGAAGTGTGGGAGTGTGCAGCCTGGGAATCGGGAGCTCTGGGTCCTACTGCAAGCTCTTCCCCTGGCTGCTTCTTTGGTTTTAAGTGCGTCAATAGCTCAGCTTATCTCTGCCTCATTTTTCCTCACTGTCAAGTGGGGTTGTGACATTACTCTCCCTCCAAGAGCTCTCTTGATACCGAGAGAGGAAAAATGCCATGAAGCAAGTGCTAGGTCTTGATCTACTATGTGGTATATCATCTATCAGGGTGTTATCTAATTAGAAACCACAATCTGTAAGGCTGTGTGCTATAGGCAGCTATTAAACAACCACTGAGTAAGCACTCTATTAGGTCCAAGTATATTGCTTAAAAGGTATATATGTCTGAAAATACTATATTCCATGCTTCTGTCAAAGTGCACATGCTCAGAGAGAAAAATGTATTTGTTTCTAAAGGGAAATTTAGAGTATTAGTAATACTAGGATTAGCCCCACAGAAACATATTAATCATGCTTTAGGTTGGTATTTTGAATGACTAAAGTGTGTGTATCATGAACATGTCCTTAAAAATAGTTTCAATATGGATGGAAATTCAAAAGTAGAAAAGATATTTCACTTTGATAATGGAACTTTGATAAAAAGTGGCATTAAGGAGTGCAGAACACATTGGTGCAACAAAAGTGTCAAACACTGAGGTGCAAAGTTCAGGTTTAACTTTGCATCCATTGCTATAGTGTGTTTCAGCATTTTATTTTCTCTTCTCAAGCTAGTCTTAAGATATCTCATATCTTAACTCTCTTAAGATATGAGAGTTATTTGCTTCCAAAAACTTTCTAAGTTCATAAGAATGAAACTTTTAAATTATATCCTGCTAATACTCATGCCAGGAGAGTGAACGAAGTGTTAACTCCAGAGGAGACAGTAATAAGGGAAGACAAGTCATCTGACCTTTTAAATCTGGTAAGCAGATTTTAAAAAAACATGATAACACGATTTGATAACATAGAGGAATCTTGTTTGAATTTGGAGCTTTGTTATAATCTATTTTAACTCCTGAGTCACATACAGAATGCCAGAATATTACAATAAACCTACATAAAGCCAGACTGTCAAATTAATGTTGATTTATAATCTGCGAGATTATAAAATTACTCTTAAAGAAAATATGAACTTTGAATGGCCCAGCTATGAGTTCAGCTTTGGTCACTCAGGAAACTAACTATTATCCTTATCATTCCAAAAGCATTTTTTTGGTCTAAATGGAAAACTTTTCTCTGAGATTACAATTCAAGTGTATAACTTCATAGTTGAAAATGGAAATATTTTGTTATGCTTTGTAAACAGAAGGACTTTCTACTCTTCTCCAAATAGAATATATTACCACTGGAATTATGCATATATTCCCAGAGTAAACTCTCACAAAATTAGGCCTTTATCAAATAAAAATATTAGCTTCAGCCCAGTTTTGTGGGACTGCCCACTCCCCTCCCAGCCAGGACTGTGATAGCTGAATAGATGAATATTTCAAAAGTCAGATCTAAACTGAATATTTTATTCCTGTACAATGGGAATAAATGGGGGGGGGGGGGGGGGGGGTGTAGGTCAAATTAGCATTTTGGTATTTAAAAAGAAGAGGTAAATAGAGATGAATGACTAGACTTGAAGAATGTGGACAAAACCAGTGAGAAGACCTTGGGGCTCTGAGATAAAAGAGAACTGTTCTTCCTTTGTTTTTTTTCTTTGCTTTTTGTACAACTGGCACAGAATTCAGCTTTCTGTTAATGTTCAAATTAAATATTCTCTGGGCAGGAAAATACTTATTTTGCCCAGATTTTCCTCTAAATTAAAGAAAGTAAGCAAGACAAAAAAATGGTTCAGTTTAGTATTTGTAAAAATTTCTGTCAAAGGAAAAGCAATAATTTGCTAATTCCTGTTGACTAGCTTTTTATAATTTGAGTTGAAATGAGAAAGGCAACAGCAAACAACAGCTGTCAGTAGTAATTTCCCAGCTATGTAAAGAGAGCCAATACTTGATTTTAGGTTGATTTGAAGAATCCCATCACTCTAATAAAATGTCCCACATCCTATTAACTTATTATTTCTTTTTTCTCTGAAAAAAAAATAAATCACCATGCTATATAATTATGCTGCATCATTCCTATTTATATCACCATTATAAAATGTGGTGCTATACTTTATAAGAATACATTCTTCTTCTCAAATAATTTAGTACCATGTAGTCACAGTCTAATTAAGTAGGCTATGTTAAAAAAAGCAGTGTCACATTTTAACAAAACACAAAGGACACAAAGTTATTTCATATGATGTTGAAAAATAACATATTTTGCTCCTCTAGAGTTATTGTGTTAAGTAAAAAGGTGAACAATTTCTTTTATATAGCAGCTCTGTTCATAAATCTGTTTCAGAAACATGCTTTTGGAGGTTTATAATTTCCTGAGAGATGAAAGACCATAACAGAAGAATTTGAAAAGACAGATTAGAGAGTATTGAGATAGTTTGATAAGTGGAATTCTAACTTGGCAATTCCTAGTAATTCCATTGGAACTGAATTTCATTAGATGTAGAAATAGGCAGGTTGGGTGCAAGAAATGTTTTGAATATCTGCTTAAACAAAATATGAAATTTTACACAGAAGCCATGATTTCCTCTATCAGTTTTCTATATCTAGTTGTACAAACCAAGAAATGTAGCAGGGAGACTGCAGCACAATGTAGTGAGCTGTGGTGATTCCTGTGTTTTAAAATTCTCACCAGAAGTATTCAGATCTCACTTGCACATGTGCTTGTTTGGAAGGTTTATCTATTCAAACAATAAAGGGAAACCATATGACTCAGGCAACCATCACAGTAGGAGAAATGAAAACGTAAAGCTGTAGTTATTTTGAATATGCTGTGACCAAGTTACACATTAGTATTGGTTTGCTTGACCTGTTTCATGACATTGAAGGTCAGAAAAAAGAAAAAATTCTAACTTGGTTGAATTTTTAGTCCATCATTAATAATTAATACACCTCAAGAAAGAGTGATGTGTGGCCTCATCTGTGCAGGCTGATAAAACCATGTTGGAAAGCAGTGATTACACACTGGTTATAAACACAGGTCCTTTGTATGGTTCTGATTTTCCTCTCACACACCCCTATAATTGGAGATGCAGTTACTTTGTGTACTGAAACCAAGTCGCCAATGTCTTAGCATTCCTGGACTAGCTAGTATTTATGCTTCTCCCATGTTTTCTTGAGTGTTCTTGTGTATTTTTTAGTTTAAAATGCATGCATCATCGTACTGTGTAAGAGGTTTTTAAGTCACAGTAGTATCATTAATAGAGTGCTTATTTTACATGAAATAGTCTTCATTAACTTCTTGACTAATAAGATGCCGCAAGGAATGTGGTTAGTGGTTTTCACTTTTTTGGTTTATAACACTATGAATTTCCTTTGTGGTGTCTGGCTGAGGTTTAGAAGTTGATAGGACATCGTCCTGTTGAAACAACTTTATGCCTTCAGTAGTGTGGTCCATCCATTTTGCATCTTACCATACAGAAGTCCAGCTGTTTCTTTCCCTTACCCTGCCATTCATATGTCCCATTTATTTTCCCTCTATGGCATAATGGAGTGACATTTGTATGAGGAAAAAATTCTATATGTAGTCATGGATGTGTAAAATCAATCTGTTCTATCTCATTGGTAGTATCCTTGTTGTAAAAAGCTTTAGATATTTGCAGATACTACAGTGGGATTTCACTAACCATTGCACTGCTCAGGGTCTTTGCCTTCCTGCTTGAATTGCAATCTCTGCCATTTTTTCTGCCTTTCAAGGTGTTAAGGAGAGAAAGACAGCATGCAGAGGGACTCAAAGGACTAAAGTAAAAATCACATCTCCACTTCAGATTCACTTGGAGTCTGTGAGGACTTGAGGCTGATGTTGTCATCACAGTTCCTGAGGGACACAGAGCAGAGTTTGGGAATCAGCTGTATTAAGATAGCTACTAGTTCTAAAGGAAATTATAGGTAAATGAATTTAGGTAATAAAAAAAAAAAAAAGGAAAATGTGTGCTGCAAGTAGAGAAACAAGTGCTGCAGAGCAAATTCCCAGATGGTTATTTATCACTCAGCATACTGATACACATCGGTGGTTTGCATGGGCATTTCTGCCTTTGAAACATTTGTTTTGGAAACTCTTGGCCCATTGTGAAATTCCGAAAAGTGCATATTCCTGTTCCTCATTATTGCATATCCTTTGGCATTGCCACTGATACTGCTTGAGTGCCACAGTGTGGCTGGTGCCCTTCCATCATCGGGGAAAATAATTCTGGCTTCATTGCTGTATCACATTTTTCTCAGTGGTCAAACTACTCTTTCTCTCTCACCCTCTGTTTTGTATTTGTTGTTTGGACTTTCTTTCTAGCCTCTCAGTAATACTGGTATTCTCTACAAAAACAAGAGTGAGGCCCTGGGCTGCTTGAAACAGCTCAAAGCTTTGCTTAGATGTCAAAGAATGCGTGAAAGAGGATTTCTGCCCACAGGGAGGAGTCCTGATAAAGTCTAATTATTTTTGTTCCTGTTATGACTGCAGGGTAAGCTTTTTTTGGGGGGTCTCCCGTGGGAGAAGCAAAGAATTAGAGAGTGAGATTTTTTAAAAAATGTCTTGTTCTATTAATGCTGAGGAGGCTAAAATAGGTACATGGTCAGTTGGTGGAGGTTTGTGCTTGAGTTATCAAGGCTACTGAAGAAATGAAAATGAGGTCTGATACCTGCACAGGATCTCACAGGGACTGTGGATCTAACAAAAACTATTTTGCTACTCAAACAAGATCTGCCACATCTGATATATCCCCACAGACTTTTAGATTCTGGAGTTGCTAAGTTGCTAAGTGAGGCTGACCTCAGTCAGAAGGACAGTGATTTTCTTGAATTCTTTGTAGTACATTACTGAGCTTTTGTGTGTGAAATCTTCAGGGTTACTAACTCTAGGTCTGCTAGGGCTCCCATTTAGTATTGTAATAAAATGGATGCCAGACACAAAATGTCTTTCACAATTGGAATTTTCTTAAAATCTTGAAGATCTTTGGTTGTTTGTTTGTTTGTTTTAATTTGGAGTTTGTTTAGTTCTGGGTTTTATTAGAACTCTAGATAAGGTTTGTAACTCTTATTTCCAAAATCAGAACTATGCCCTACAGTGATTACTTTACAAGATAAAAGCCAAGTAAGTTGATAATTATAGTAAAATTAAATTATAATAAACCAAATAAATCTCAAGTATTTTTAATTCTCTTGACTTGTGACAATATATAAAAAGCACGTTCATCTTTATGTAACTACATTTAAATGTGGCAGATGTGAAGTAAGTGATAATGGTATCTTGTCTGACCCTGACTAAACAGTTCACTTCATTTGGACATGGAATAAATGAAAACAATTTTGGCCCAAGATGAAAATGGATAGAGCACAAACTGATCTGTTGCCTCTTCTGCAACAGGACGTTACTAATAAAAACCAACAGTGAGAATTACTCAACATTGCAAATTCACAAATATTGGTTGTATAGCATTAGTTCCCATTAAAATGTGCCCTTGACATCATAACACAGTCATTGGGATTCACTGGTAAATAAAACACTTATGTGGTTAAGCAAGTCTACAGGAATGTCAGTCCACCTTTCATCATATTTTCCATTTTCCATAATGGCATTTTGGCAAGTAAACTTGATTCTTGTCTCCATATTTTATGCATTCTGGGATGATTAAAAGCATACCAAAACCTCTGATGGGAGTAGTCAAACTTCCCCTGTTTAACTGGCCAGCTCCATGCCAGATTGAGGAGAACTCCCAGATCCAAGGTCTCTGTGTTCTGGTAGAGGTTCACAGCAGAGTCTTAACTATCATGGCTTATACTTAATTCTAGAGTTTACTTTGATGGTGATAGCTAATGTTAAGCCTATATGACAGTTTTTATTCCCCTTTTCACCCAAGTTTGCCAAACATAGCAAAATAAATGTTCAGAAAGACTTGTAAGACTTACAGAGGTTGTAGGTGTATCACAGACACACATTCTGGCAAGGAGTTCTGCATCTGGTCTCATCCAGAATGTCTGCTCTTGCAGCAGGACAAAAGAGAGCAATTGCAGAAAAGAGCTGTTACATGTGAGGCCAACAGCAGGGAAGCTCTGCTGGGCACACCAGCACCTGGCATTAACCACAGAGAACTCAATGAACAAAAGTAACCAAGCAATGCACTAAGAGAGAAGGGTGCAGAGACACTTCATAAATCTGTAATTCAAAAAACAGTTCAGCACACATTTTAGGCTGACATTCAGGCCAGCTAATTGTAGTAAAACCTTTTCCTCTCTCTTCATCTGTGCCTTTGTAGGGTTGCATTCAGCAACCACTGGAACAAACAAATGGTTAAGGTAATAAAATATCTTGGAGTAAGCTCATCCTGTAAAGGAACTGCTGATGCTTAGTCTCCGAGTGTGTTGAGAGAACAGAAAATTGTTGACAGGTTGGAGGAAGACACAGGATGCCTGTTGAGTATATTGCTTCCTATTCAAGTTCTCAGCTGGATGCCATATCAGGAATGTACTTTTTCATTTGGCCAGGAGAGTCAGTCCTTCTTTCTCCTGCAAGTGGTTGTTGGCATGTGAACCTGCAATCGAGAGAAATAAAATGAAAGAAGCCAAGTACTTCATTAAAGATTAAAAAAATAGTGTTAGGGACACGTACAGCATTATACAGTTATGATACTTTTGCAGTATTCTTATAATAAAGTTGAAAAAAATAACTGGCCCACACATTCACCAACTCTGTGTCTCTTGTTGGGATTTGGTGAAAGAAGTGCAGTTATCCATCAGCAACCTGATTCTGCTTCTATTGAAGTCACAGAATCACAGCATCATCCAGGTTGGAAAGGACCTCTGAGATCATCAAGTCCAACCCTTGATCCACTACCGCTGCAGTTACCAGACCATGGCACTGAGTGCCACATCAGTCTCTTCTTAAAAACCTCCAGGAATGGAGAATCCACCACCTCCCTCTTCTTTACAGAGAGGGTGATCAGGCATTGGAATGGGCTGCCCAGGGAGGTGGTGGATTCTCCGTCTGTGGAGGTTTTTGTCATAGGGACTTTTGCCAATGGCTTTAGTAGGTGGAAGAAAAGGATCTGGGAGCCTCTAGGAGAAGAAAAGCCAGAACTTGAAAAGTTTAGTTAGTGGACAGTGCCACTGTCTAAAGAGCAGTATGTGGCCCAGAGAGAAGGAGTTTCAGAGAACAGAAATAGAATATGAATTTAAATAATTTGGGAAAAAAAGATCTTGTATAAGAGGAAAGACTAAGATTTTTAGGGACATGGTATGCCTCATCTTTCTATAGACTACTGACAGTGGAAGGGCCCATTGCATCAGGAAAAAAATCAGTAACAAAGTCTAGATTTGGGGTTTTAAGTGTGTTCTTTCTCAAAATGTTGGTATCAGATGCACCAAACACATGAAAATTTGGATGGTCAATTGATGTTCATAGCTGGACGCACAGAGGAGCTTCTGTAGGTATATGGCAGTCAAGACATCATAGATTAGGACAGGAAACATGAACATGTCTGGTCTTTGAAGCACTGCTGTCATAATTTTTAAAAATTCTCTAGATTTTCTTCATACCTTTTAGGAGAAGTCACAGGTAGGCTGTATGCAGGCAGTTTGTGTATCTTAGCTGCCATTGCCTTCTTACCTTGATAAAAATGGGCAATTGGCTACAAGTACAGGCATCAACTGACTTGAACCTACCCAATACCATCAAGGTGGGCATGGCTATAGGTGTGTAGGACAATATATGCAGAGGGTATCCTGGGGTACCAGTGTTAGGCATATGGAAAGAGACCTGAAGGTGCTGAGTGTAACAGAGAAAGAGCAAGACAGAGGTACTTGCATAGTGTAGGAGCAGTTTGTATTAGCAGAAAACTGACAGATTCAAAGTCCAGCTCTGCCATCCCCCTCTCTGAGTACCTGGATACACTAGTCCACCTTTACATCTCATTTGGTAGAAAACAAAAGTGTTGTTCCTGCAGCCTTTGTATTTCTGGTTGGGGAATCACAAGATAAGTGGGTGCAATTAATATTTCAACAGTCAAACCCCTTTAAAACAAACAAACAATCAAAAGCAAAGAACACCACATCTGCACTGGGCAAAAATTTCAAACATTTTCAGGCATGCAGTGACTTAGAGTACAGAGGGCAATATAGTAGCTTGAACATTTTCAACTGGGGTTTGGGTGGCAAGACCAAGATGTGAAACATAAACACTCTGCTTTTCTGATATTTTCCCTTATTTCTGTCCATATGTTTGATAGATTTCACATTGTATATGTCCATTGGCAAAGATTTAAGAGAAGATATTCAAAAGACAGAACAGGAACTGGTGCTGCATTATCTTTCCTAGATTAAACTACTTGAAAATAGCAATATATATATATCCACTTGCAACAGAAGTTGGAGCACAGGATACAGTCTACACTTTTTACAGAAATACCACATAAAGCCGTGAAGCTATGTGGTAACAGCAAGGACTCCTAATTCACCTTTTATATCCCTCTTCAGCATTCACAGAGAGGGATAAAGAGGAGATTTATGTACCAGATGAGGTAAATTCAGTGACAGTCAGATGTCTCTGAACAACCTCATGCCTTTCATTAAACTGGTGGATCTGAAGGCATTTGTGTGTATCATCCCATTATATTTATCTGCCAAGAAGCTTGGCTAATATATTCATGAGTTTTAAAACAGAAAATCAGTTAGTATATGGTAAAGAACTTGTATTTTCCTCTTACCAAATTTTATATATTTACAGTGAAAAAGTATGCATCTCATCTATATACTAGGGATCACTAGTGGGTAGGTGAGCATAAGAAAAAAATTAGAAGGGAGGGAATCTTTTGTTCTACTACTATCTCCTTTGGAGATCCTTCCATCAAACTCACATTTAGGCACTTGTATAAAACTACTGTCTCAGAAGAAACATCAATTACCTGTCAGCCTCTTTTACAACCTGATAATTGTATGTGCTTTTTTAGGGACTTACGTACTTCTGTTTCAAATTGAAGTCACTGCTTTACTTTCTTGATGACTTTTCCAATTTGCCCTGGTTAAATCTGATTTTAAAGCTGAGGGTAAACTGCAAATGAGGCCATACCAATTTCATACTGTGCATGCAGTTTGTTAAAGAGCACTGGCTTCCAATACTTATTGCAGTGTTGGCAAAGGCCTGTGATACACCAAAGAATATGGGAAATACTTTTGCTGTGCAATTTCTTATCTGTTTAGGTTTAGAGGTGCCATGGGGCCACACAGTTATGGCAACACAGAGCACGAGGAAGATGCTTTGTACTTTACAAGTGCACCTCTGTCTTGGAAGCTGTTTGCTCCATAGGAGATAGGAGAGCTTCTGTGATTCTGCCCACAAGTTTGCCATACTACTGAAGAGTTGCAATGGCTGTCTGAGGAGTTAAGTCTGCTAAATTTACTAATTTGCTGCTCAGGGAGAAGAGCTAAGAGGGTGAAGGCCACATCCTGCTGCTCTCGGTGGTGACTGGCACCAAGCACGTGCTCTGTTCAGCTGGCACAGAAGTGGCTGTGCAGAAACATCTCCCATCATCAGACCAGAACCGTATTTACTTCTTCAAGGAGACCAAAATTAGCACCCTAGTCCTGGTTTGGTCAGGTTGCATGACTTTGGGCTTCTCTCAGATCAGTTTTTTTTGCTTTCAGTAAAAGGTTCAGCACTATCATCTGAAGAGAAGCAGAAATAAATCACAATCCAGAGATTTGATTTGTTTCCACAAGCAAATTCAAATTGCTTTTGAATTCTGTTGCTGCACCAGGTGTACTGCAAATGGTACTGAGGGATGTGCTAGTGGGAGAATCATTGGCAACTGCTCTATTGTTTGTGTCTTCTGCTGTGTATCTACATCTGAGGAACTGTGCTATGAGCAGCATGGCTTTCATACCCAGTAATTCTCTTTATACTAGCTGTGCAGAAAAAGCCTTTATGCATATGCAGCCACACACACACAACTCAAGGTGGATTTAAAAAAATGCCCAGTATATCACTTTGAAAAATATATATTCCTTTTGCCAAAAATGCTAGTTAAGGCCATCCTGATTAATGTGATTGTTATCTATGGTATATTAAGGAAATAAGCTTGAAATTTTGAAATAAAAACTTTAATATTCTTTTATCTCCAAGTGACAACATATATAGAAATATAATTTAATTATATATATTAAAAAATCTTACAAAGCTGACAACGCTTCAGGTCTTGTTTTAAATTTTTTCAGGTTTTTTGTTTGTGTTTCCTGCTAACCATAAATAACATCTTTCTTGCAGTTCTCTTTAGTATTTGAAAATAGTAAGTCTCCCAAAACTCTTTCAAGAAAAATGGAAACTGACAGCAGTGTATCCAGGGGACACCAGGCTGGTGTGTTAGAACTTTGTTAATTTTGGTAAGATCTGATGGTCCATAAAACTAAACATAAATTACATTTCATCTAATCTGGTTTGTACTTTCTGAAACAGTGAAACTATGAATATCAATTTTCAGATAGAAAGGCATGTTTTTTTTAAAGAAATAAAATTTGTAACACATATCACAGTAGGAATGTAAACTGTTAATTCTGTCTTGTGTGAAAAGCCCTATTGCAAAAGAACATGTTATGTGCCAAACAAGGTTCTTGAAACTGAGCTTAGCCTTAAGTACACTAATAGTTTTTCATACAAAGAGACTAATGCCTGCCCATACATGAGAAAGGAAAAAAAATATGGACCCCAAATTAGTAGCTAAATTTTGCTTTTTAGCTCAGAATACTTACTCAGATGCCAAGCCTGCTAACTGTACCCCACCTTTCGTATTTGGCTGGAGACACTGATGAGCACTGTGAACAGGAACCTTTATGCCAAGCAATCCAGCCACAGCTTAAGTAAAATAGAACTTAAGAATAGGATAAGTGAAAACAGACACTAATACTGTTTCAGTCTCCGCTTCAGAGCTGTGCAGTTCTCCAGGAACTGTAAGAAAGACACTATATATGACCTTATTGCAAAACACATACTGTGATTAAATGAGTAATAAATTCAAGACACTGTTTTTCTATGAGGATTAAAAAGAATTTAATTTAAAAAAAAACTTTATTCACTTGATAAGGTGAGGGGAAAGCCTCTCACTTCACTAGAATTAAGATTTTCTATTGGACTTTACAATGGCTTTGATTTTTGCTTTTGTAATGAATTAAGAGGAAATTTGATTTGGATTTTCCAGGTTACACTGCCAGTAACTTATGACAAAAACAGAATTGCAGGAACCAATTTAAAGGAAGTATATTCCACTGGATCTGTAGGACTTCAGTGCTCTGACAGAGAAACCAGCATTTGTTGAATTAAGGAAAATGTTGGCTCTTCCCTGGTCCCATGCTGGGAAATCAAGTGCTTACCTGTGAGAGACACACAAAAGCCTGGATGCCACCACAAGTTAAGAACTAAGCACCATATACCCAGGAAGATGAATATACCCTCTTTGTTAATTAATTAATTTAAATTAATTTCCTGGGCAAACAGAATATTGAAACAGCAAAATTTAACCAATACTTAAGAATAATGAGGAACACTAGGTAGGAGGTTTAAGTGTTTGTATTTACTTGCTTGTTAGGGGGCATGTATTGGTAGATGTATTTCCCCTGATTTAGGTTCTAGGTTTTGTTCATCCAGTGAGGAAGCAGACACATACAACATTAGTAGGCAAATAGGGCAAGAAGGGACTGTAATTTCACTGTTCTAAAATGCAAACTTTTCCTTTTCTGACCTAAGGATTACAGCTTTTCAAATTATAGGAGAGAGAGGGAGTTTGTTTGAGCTTCATTCTTTACCACAAGATCCCCTCATGTTATCACAAGGTTTCTCTCATACTCTAGTATCACTCAGCAGGTCAGCACTGGCTTTTCAGGGACTTGTCACCCTTCTAGATGCAGCTGACTGGCATTTGATGTTGGCCAGGTGCTGCTCATGCGACTCTTACAGAATTATTCCTCTGAACTACTTAAACCAAGGCTGCTGATTTTTATATATCTGCTTTAGATGTGCTGGGATAAATCATAGTGCCTTGGCTAAAATGGCTCTTCCACCAGCTAACTAAACACTCTCATAATTTTCCGGAGTAGGATTTAGGGTTCCTCTGTTTTCTAGAGAGAAGTGGATCAGAGAAGTTTTGCCATGCCACTGTAGCCAGATGGTACGCAGAGGTTTTGGGTTGTTTTTTTTTTTTGCTGTTGACTCCTGCAGGAATGAAGTTCCTTAATGGCTTTCTGCATGAAACTACAGAGGGAGAAATCATATTTCTGAGATGACCCACTCACCATGACCAATATGCAGGGGGTGTTCCATATTGAATGATGAGCATCAATGACAAGCATCTCCCCAGTGGTTTCATTTTAATTCCCCAGTACTAGTTCACTTGACTACATGTCCCACAGCTTAAGCTTTATGCTGGATACCAGAACAGAAGATGTGATAGAAATAGCTTTTTTTTTTCTGGAATATTTGTAACACGGTGTTTTCTTAAGGTGTGTCACCATTCTCTGTGTCTCTGTGTCAACAGCATAAGACATGCTGTTGACTTATTTCAGAAAGTACTGTATGTTCTTCCTCTTCAACAGCTGTGTGATGGGGAGATTCTTAGGGCTGGCCCTTTTGAATGATCCCTCAGCAGTATTCAGGTTTAGGTTTCCTGTGACACATGTTCTGGGGTCATGCTTCTGTCTGTCTGCTCTAAAAATTTTTATCTTCTTTTGGGCATAAAAAAAATGTGCTCTGAAAGATACTGGAACTTGGTGCATTCCACTTAATACCTACTGCATTACTAAGTAGTTTGCAGCTGGAGATTTTTAGTTGTCTGTGTATCTGATAGATTTCCAGGTTGCATGTTTATCTGTTAAGATGAAAATAACATTTGAGTTGGAGAGTCCTACCAGTAGGCTTTCAATGAGAAAAAAGGTGCTTCTAATCCGACTAACAGAGCTGGTAAACTCCTATTATTTTAGACTGAAATTCTCATTCATGCAGATTATTGCCAGAAAATTAAAAATTGACTCACTCCGTGAATACCTTTGTCTCTAAATGGATGGTCGGCTTGGGATTTCTGTGGTTTTCATCAGATTTGTCTTTATTTTGCCATTACTAATTTGTTTTTTTCTAAGTCTAGACAATCTTTAATTTTTTACTTTCATTTAAATTGAGCTCAGAAAGACCATACCTTACACAAAAAAATGCATAGCATGTTGCTTTGATACTTGTTATGTAGAGCTATCACACTATTTTTTATATGGTCTTTTATTACATGCAAAGCTGTGAAGTGTCCCTCTCTTAAAGTCTAGGTTCCATAAGAGATCCCTTTATAAAGCTCTATTTTCAGTTGAATTAACTTTGCCAAGCCTGAACCGTTTATACTGATATTTTCCATGTCTGTCTTAGCCTGAATTTTTTTGTTTTAATGTTTCAGATTAAATGGTACAGATGTTTCCAAGAACAAGATTAAGGAAAACTGCATTGTTTTTCTCCATTGTTGATTTTTTTCATAAATCCATCAGGAATCTCTAGAGTCTTTCGTTCTCTGGAGCAAAGATTTGAAGCATTAGGATAAGGGGGAAGCCATGAGGAGGAGGTGCAAGATGAAATGAAATGGAAACAAGCCCTAAGGGATCAAACTGCCTATCTAAACAATCCTGAATCTATCTCCTCCTGAATGTTTTTTTGAACCCATGAGCCCCAAGTGTTCCTTTTCCTTTGCTCCCTGCAATTAGTTTTGAGACATTTTTGAAAATTATAAAATTATTGTCTTTTTTTTTTTTTTGTCTTTTTTTTTTTTTTTTTTTTTTTGCCAGCTTGTTGATGTCACTTGGGCAGTCTTTATTCTGGCATTTCCTGGGGTTTTCAAATGCTTTGAATTATAACTAACATGATTTTAACCTTTTTTCCTTTTTTATCGTTATGCATATACTTTATATCATGAGGGTATTCCAAATGCACTTAATGACATGCAAAGAAAGAAATGCACTTCCATAGATAACTTAGAAAGGGCTGATGCAACATAGGAAGAATAGAAATGCAGCAGGTGACAAGGGCAATACAAAAATTAAAAAAAAAGAGGTATATAAAATAATTGTTAGATTTTTAAAATTAAAAGCTATTACATAACTACAGGCTCTGTCCAGGAAGAATGAAAGACTGAAAATATGGTTCATCTGGGGACTTGTTTTCAAATGGCTCTTACCAGCATAAGAGATTCTAGTCTCAAGTATAAATAAAACTTTCAAATTCCTGGATCCATCTCTGATTTCAAATATTCAATTTGTTTTTTAAACTTTGACTTATGCTGGCTTATGCTAAGATAATAAACCGTGGTGTATTATTTTCATAGGGTACCTTTTCTCACACTGAGTTTTCAGTCTTTACAGAACACATCAGGCTCAATAGCCCTCTGCAGGCAGAGATTTTCTTGCAACATGTCACAAAAATACAGTCTACAGAATGCCATTGGGTCTTCAGAGCCAATGAATTTTTCCCTGGCAGCTCTGGGTGACACACATGGCCCAGTCTTGCACCTTTCATTAATTGGAGTCTCCAAAACATCAAACAAAAAACATCAAAACATTAGCCAGGAAAATAATAAGATGGCACATATGGTGGGGGAAAAAATCCTGTTCTGTAGTTCAGTTTTTAGGACAAAAATTGAAAATTTTCATTTTTAAATGGGAGATTAGAGTGGAGATAAAGTGTCAGAGTTGAAAGTTAATGAGTTGTGATTTCAGTAGGAATGCATCTTATTTGTACATCTATGTGTTCTTCCCTGTGGTCTACTATTGCACGAAATAGGCTGAAGATGCTTTAAAGAAAGCTTCTAGTGTGCCAAGCAGATAATATTTTGGAGCAGAAATGGTTAGGCATAACTCACCATCTGAAAGCCTGCCTGAGTAAAGAGCACGATAGGGAGATTTTGGGAGGGGAGGAGACAGTGAAACTGTTAGAGCTACCTTGTTGGCTACTTCTGCCTTGTCCACCTGGTGTGCAGCATGGTTAGCTTCAAGTCTCAAAGTACTAAATAAAACACAGACACATCCTGTAAAGCTGCCTCAATAACCTGGTGTTCCTCTGCTCTGAGTAACAGAGAAAAGGCAGAGAGGTAAGGAGCGATCCTGCTTACCTCCAGATCAGTTCTCTTGCCTGCTTTTTTACTGGTTTATCTGCTATCTAGGTAGGATAAGAATTCAACTCATCACAGAGTTCAAAATCACAGAACAGGTTTTGATTTTAAATCAAATTTAACTATTTGGCCCAGAATGCTGTATGTCTGTTACAAGGATCAAGATAAAATGCAAGCCCATTCCCTCCTCCCATTTTCCTTCTGTCTTTTTTTTCTCTTTGAAACTTGCTGAATTGAATACCAGATGGTATCTTTTGTCAAACGGGTTGAGTTCCTGTGAGCTGTTTCAGAAGCAGTTCTCAAGTTCTCATGGGAAAATCAAATAGCAAATGAGCAACAGTCCACATTGAGTCTAGTGTTTAAGTAAATTCTTATCTTTTCACATAACATTAGCATCTATCAAATACGATAAGTTGTTAAAACAATGTGAAGAATTTGAGCCTGAAATAATTTATTTACAGGAAATAATTTTATTTCATTTCTCGTAGTGTGCACAAGCTGCTAGTAAGTGAAAACTGGAATTCGCAAAGGGAAATGGGTGCCAAATACCCATTTGGGTGGGATTTAAATATCTTCAAGTCAATTTGAAATTCCCAGCCACAGTTCTTATGTTGGTTTAGTCTATAAATGTTAAAAGATACTCTGAAGTTTTTAGAAGAGATTTGTTGATCTAAAGTTACAAAGGATTTAATTATAGGATAGTTGCATTCAGATGCTTTTCCCCCATATATTCACAAGCACAATAGAGCTGTCTAAGCTATTCTTCCTCTCTCCAATCCAAGCAGTCCCCACTCCCTTTTTCCAGATGAATATACAAGACTTCACATCGAAGCTTTTTTGCCGTCCTTCAAGTCATGACAGACAGTCTAGAAAACAGTGCACCCTAAATGTCATGTAAATGTTAGTCTTAATCAGGCAGCCAAATACAATATTGTGCTACAGCTAAAAATGAATTAAAGAACCTGCCACAAACACTTTTAAAAATTTCCCTAGAAAGGAAGGTTTAGGGAAAGTTCAAGTGCACAGAATAAGTAGAACATAGTCATAACAGGATATGCCTTTTGTTTACTGAAGAAATGAGGAAGAGTCGGAGTTTGAAAGCAATTACAATTTTTTTAAGATGTTATGGTAGAGGGGATTCCGTTGATACTGGGTGAGAAGGCCTACCTGCTTGCTTGGGAACATGGAAACAGGATAAACAAACAAATAAAAAAATTAAACCAAAGCCCTCTTCATGGCACAATATAGGAAACTAAGAAAGCTTGACATCTAAAGGCACTGTGAAAAAAAGACAAGAAGTAGCAGGGAAATATGTTTCCATCATTTCTCTTCCACTTTATCAATAACTCTGTTTCACAGAAATGGCCACACCCCCCTTTCAGTTATCCTCTATCCTTTGGTTCTGAGTTAGTGATGAGTGGATGGCCCCTTTTATAGTAGAGCTAACACTGCAGCAATTAAAATATTCTGTTTCTTAATGGTCTATACTAATATTTTCAAACATCTAAGAAAGGTATCCTGTAAATAATTACACTATATTCTGAGCAACAGAATATAGTTATCTATAGTTATCTGAGGGGGCAGTCTTTCTCTCAGTTAGTAATTCTGAGTTCCTTTTCCAAAAGGTGACAGCAAAAATGGCACTGAGGGTCCTTTGCAGTGTCTTGGCTTTTAGGTCAAAGCTCCAACTGACCACTTACTGAATGTTTTTCAGTTTGCTCACCATAATCAGTTCCGAATGCTTGCTCTGCATGACACTTTACCCTTATTATGAGTGTAGTCCTGTGCTGTGATGCCTTTCATTTCTATTACAGTCAAATCTACAGGCTGACTTTGGTTTGTTAGTATGTTCCCACTCTATTGCCTCCTGGTGCCTGGAATCATAGAATGTCAGTTTGGAAAGGATCTGAAGGATCATTTGGACCAATCCTTCTAGGTTCATATGATACATCTCATCACCCTGTTGAGCTGAGACTTAAAACTGTCCAAAGTGGGGAGGAATCCACCACTTCCCCCAGGAGACCATTCCAATGTTTGACATGGTGAAAAATACACTTCTTGTGTCTAATCAGAATCACCCCAGGGGTCAGCTTGTGCCCATTGTGCCCATGTGACTCCTTGTTAATGGGAGTCTCCATCTTTGTAGCCACCCTTTAAGTGTGATGTCCCCTTTTAAATTAAGTGACATTCAGTATGTTTGCTAGCAGTTTTTGCTGTAGTTTGGTGGATATCACTCTTTGCAAACTGCTATGTTGTACGTAATATGTGTATAATTCTGTTAGCTGCTGGAATCCAAACCTCTTTTTTGATGTAGACATTTAACCAAATAAACAACCATATCATCATACAAATAGTTTCTTGTAGGGAAAATTAAAATTAACAAAGATATTTCCTTTTGTAAGGAAAGTTGATATCCCTTTTTTAATGCCAGCAAATTATGCAAAAAAAAGTTCCTGCATGCTATTTCCATTTGGAAAAAACAACCTGATGATGGTAGGGTACACATTTGATGTAGTCCTGCTTATACATACAGGATGTACACAAATCATGTTCATTTGACCATATTTGAACAAAAGCTGTTACTTGGCCTGTAGCTCCATGCTTGTCTTTCTGGAGAGCTGCAGTCTAAAAAGCTGGTGCATCTCCATGATGTTTCTCTTCTTTCTGTTTTTCTCCTTGCTGTTTACAACACAAACCTAGGGCCAAATCCTGATGGTTTCTTTTGTTTTCTTGCTTATTGGAAGAATACTGAACCTTCTCTGATTTTGCTTGAAAATGAGTGGCCTCTCCCAATTTATTAAGTAATTATTTCCTTTAAATCAAAGGCTTATCAAGTACTGCCTAATCAAAAACTGGTATTCTGGGCAACTATGAAAGGTTTTGCCTATGAATTTTTTTCTGGAGCTGCGGCTGAAAATTACTTTAGATTTTTTAAAATGCTTGGGTTGACTTCCCACATAATATAAAGAATGTTACCATTTTTAATATCTCTTCAGTACCATGCAATTCCAGGAGGAAAATCAGGTCTCAAGCCAGGATCCCTCCCAAATAATTTATTGCTTTTCAGTGAACGAGTCTTTTTGTGATGTCATCAGTCAAGGGATTTATTCATGCAGCTCACTTAGTCTGGGAATAAACTCATCCTCACATTTTCTCTGCCTAGCTTTAAAGGTGTCAGAAAAGTCAGGTTTGTTTCCAGTTCCTTAGAACACGAAGTGTTGATACAAAAGGTTGCAGCTCTAGCAACACTTCAGTGCATCACACCTGGCAAAGCTGACAACTCTCATGAAACTACTTCATTCAAGCTGTGATAGAGCTAACTGCATCATAGTACAGTCCAGGCAACAACTGGAAGAACAATTCTTTACAAAGTTCAAAGCACCTATTTTTTACTGAATAAGTACCTGTTTTTTACTGATGTTTTTCCCTCCTTGGAAGAGTTGAAAGCCAGGTAGGATGGGGCTGTGAGCAACCTGGTCTAGTGGGAGGTTGCAGAGGGGGTGGAATTATACAATCTTGAAGGTCCCTTCCAACCCAAACCGTTCTGTAATTCCAACTGCAACATTGCTTTCCTTGCACTTTGAAGAGACCCCAATTTGCTTGTGAAGTTCAGTTCAAGGTACAGCATTTAGTACAGATGTCTGTTTCTGATGGCACAAGCACATACCATGAGTACCACTGAGTGAGCCAAAGACCATGTGTAATAATCTCTTGGGAACTGATAGCTATATGATAATTACATTTTCCAAAACAAAAAGGTCTTGCTGTTACTTAATACAGGCTTAACACAGAAGGGCGTTTGTTACATGTAAGTCTTTGGCAGCAACTTCTTAACCACCTTTTGCTGAACCTCTGGGTTACAAGTTCTCAGACTAGGGCTAAACTACTTACGAACACATAAACATAGTTATTTTGTTAATGCTTTAGATATTAGTATGAATGATACCATGGCCCTGAGCAAATTTCTCTCTGGTTTATTGACGTGTGAAGGAACAATAAGACCAATTATTTAAAGAGAGGTTATTTATTGTAATTCCTATGTTGTGTCTTTGCAGAGCTTGCTATTTTTACAAACTAAAACACAGGGAAATTCTCAAAAGTAATTTAAAATAATAAACTTGTCTGAAGTCAAGAACAGATCCCATCAACCTATTGGCTCCTACTTCTGTTTTGAAAGGAACACTGGTACTAGCAGCCACTCTTCTGGTTTGAGTTTGCCATGTGTTTTCACTGTGGGCAATCTGTAAGTTTTGACCAGGTCTTAGATGGTAACATTAAAATTAATGGCTTCTTAGGGAGTCCCCTGTAACAACATTTACATGCTTTACACCTTGTATAACAGATTGGCATAAAAGCTTGACCTCCTAAGACTAAGTTAGACCTCATTCCAGCAGAAGTCACTGAGAAGGTGAGAAGGAGAGGTTTAAAAAAATTCCTCATTTCAGATTGTGTTGCTTTTTTTCCAAAAAATGAAATGGTCTGTAAGAATTTAGGTAATGCACATACATGGCTTCTTGACATTACACTGAGAATTTATGTAGTATGGAAATGAAAATACACAGCATCTGTGGGAAGAATGTATGCTTGTTCTGGAATGCTTTGAAACAGAAACACCTGCAGCAGTGTGTGACATGGTACCTGTGGGCTCACCCTGCAGGGTGTGCTTCCCCAGGTGTGCTTCCTCTTGCAGAGATCCTTGTGCTCTGTCTTCTTGGACTGTAGCAGCTTTACCACAAACAAGCCTGACAATAAGTTAAGCCATTTGGATGTATAGGTGCCCTGTGCTTGAGGACCTCTAAGCAGCTTAACAAAAATGCTTTGTAGACAGAATGGTAAGCAAATAGCAGAAATATAAACATAAATGATAGTCTCCCAACAAGTTTTGTTGAAGATCCACGCTGGGAAGTCTGCATGCATCAGAAGCACCATATTCCTGGATCTTACATATCAGCTACTACCTTGTTGCATCTCTGGCAGTTATAGGGAGCAGTACATAATGACCACAGGAACCTCAGGAACATGCTACCCAAAAAGTGAGATGTCATCTTTCCTACTGAAATGCCTGCCTCAGCCTTGTTCCTGCCTGGAAAAAAATGGCATCTTATCACAACTGTTCCACTCCAGAGAGCTCTCTAGAGGGTGGAGGACAAAATGGCTTGCAGATTTTACTTCATGTAAGCGATGCTGTGTCAGACTTCATACAGAAACATTGCTGCTAGAGATGCAGACTTAGCTTAGGTGTAGAGCCAGATGGAATCTTTGTTTCAGTCTGCACCACTAGTGGGGCTCCAGGCTGAGTTTCACCCTCACAGGCTTCTTTCCTTCATCAGGTTGCAAACAGGTTCAAGGTAACCTAGTTTGGGGAATCGCTACCAGCACAATACATGAAAAAGAACAAAACCAAAGATGGGAGCTCCATCAGAAACATAAAATCCCAGTATGACAATTTCTAAACCATTTTTCATCACAGACCTACAATACCCATCCCCTTGTTCATTGTGGGTCCAGAGCTACAGTGACCAGAGCAAGCTGTCTAGGGGTATAGATTCCTCATTTTTTTTCCAGACCTGTAGTCAATCCTCTGGATCCATTTTAAGGTAAAAGCAATAGTGATACCCATATATTTGAACAAAATATTTGGATTAGATTGCAAATGAGTTCAGCCAAGTCAATTAACATCTTTGCTATGTCTCATCTGTATTTGGTTCAGTAATACTTTTTATACATGTCATCTGGGAGTGGTGATTAATCATTGGAATGTGTTTTTGAGATTCTTGAATGAATGTGGCTGTATCAGTACAATGTCTAAATATTTTAATGAGTTTGTCATTTTTTCTCTCAGTGCCAGTATTTGTACATTATAAACTCTTCAGCACAGCATGAAACTCCAATCCCATTAAATTTTATTGAGCAACTTAATAAAAATGAATTAAGCTCCAAAAAGAAAAACAAAACAAAACTTGAAGTATGAGCACAAAGAACAGTTTTTTAAGCCCTTTTGTTGGTCCATTCAAGGCTGCCTGTGTGTGTATGGAGCCTTCCTTACTCCACTGGTGCAAGCTACCCCATCTTGACACTTGAGTGTTAGTCACAAAGAAATAACTACAGGAGTTTTTCTTATGCAGCTTGTATTATAGCAGCAGTTTCTTTTTGCACAGGCAAACCTGCATTAGAAACACTTCATGTGCCCAAAACCTGACTCGCAGATAGAAATCAAAGGCACGAAGTATTAAGTGATTTTCTGGCTCCACTGCTGAGGTTGCCAGAATAATTGTCAGTGTTCCCAACATATTAATGGCTTTTGCCAAGGGAATGTTTTGTGTTGTGGGATTGGCCTGAGGCTACCGAATCCACATTAAGCCACCTGTTAATACGCCAAGCAAATCCAACCTATTTGGGACCAGTAAGCTACATATAAATATAACTATTGCTCCCAAATTCAAGTGCAATGTCTGCCTTTAGGTAGACTCTATGTCCTTACATGCTTTTACATGCTTCTAAAGTAATGCTCAGCAAGCAACAGGAAGGTGTTTTTTGGTATGAGCCTTTCCTGATGGGGCTTCATCTATTTTCAGTATTTAAACAATCTTTTCTCATTGTTGCTTTCCTAACCTGAAAGGCTGCAGAACATGTGGGCTTCTTTGCTCATAATGATATCCCATGATACTTAGAGAGAGGCAGAAACAGCTAAAAATAGCGAAACTCTCCTCTACTCAGCCCCCTAGGAAAATATTTTTATAAGCCCAAGCAGCAAGCAGAAAGGCTTGAAAAGGAAAGAAAGACATACATCTCTGAGTCTGAACAAACCTTAGGAAAGCATGGCTTAAGAAATAGACTTTGTTTAAGCTTTTATCTTATATGAATCAATTTGCTTGTCCAATGTAAAACACATGTCATAATCCATTCAGGTAATAGGAATAAGAAAAAATCTCTTTCTGTGATCTTGCTGCTTTTGCTGCACCCAGATGTGACCCTGGCAAATGATCAGAGGTTTGCTTTACGTTTTTTTGGTCAGCAGTATACATGAGTAAGGCTGCCAGGGAGCTGCTGTTCTTTCTTCTTGTGCTTCCACACTGAGACAGAATTATCTGTGTGTCCACAAACCAACAATAACAAAAAATAAATTTTATATGGAGCTTTTATAGGTGGCAAAAAAAGAATACACTATTGTCGTGAGAGACACTGGAGTTCCAGTTATTCAGATACTCATGGCTTTTTTAGTGCTATACCATTATGATGAATAGGTATGATAACCTTAAGGAGGGCAGAGTGTAGAAACCAGGAAACTGATTTTCTGGGAGTATGCACTATTTCAAATTGTATTTCAAAAGTATCAATACCACCTGGCTTCAGTATCTAGCTTAAGTGCTCTGCCCATTGGAAGTTCAATGCCTGCAACATGATAAATACTGTCTGTTTCTGACCACATCCGCAAACCCTGCCCCACACACTCTTGATTTGCAGCTCCTTGTATATGTGGTGACAACACAGTAAGAATTTTTGTACTTTGGTCATTGTAGGTGGCATTTTATTAGCAAGTTCTCTTCTTGTACATTTAGGACAACTTCCAGTGTTACATGTGGAAGCCTGGCTTTACAGCATCATGTCTAGCTACATGCATACAAGTCCTATGAGGTGAGGCTGAGGGAGCTGGGGCTGTTCAGCCTAGAGAAGAGGAGGCTCAGGGGAGACCTCATCACTCTCTACAACTCCC
The DNA here is from genome assembly GCF_036169615.1 of Heliangelus exortis. Lineage (NCBI taxonomy): Eukaryota > Metazoa > Chordata > Aves > Apodiformes > Trochilidae > Heliangelus > Heliangelus exortis. The sequence goes on along the minus strand of NC_092422.1, from coordinate 112,135,561 downwards.
TGAAAGGAGGGTGTAGCCAGGGGGGAGTTGGTCTCTTTTCCCAGGCAACTCTCAGCAAGACAAGAGGGCACGGTCTTAAGTTGTGCTGAGGGAGGTTTAGTTTGGACATTAGAAAGAATTTTTTACTGAGAGGGTGATCAGACATTGGAATGGGCTGCCCCGGGAAGTAGTGGATTCTCCATCCCTGGAGATATTTAAAAAGAGACTGGATGTGGCACTCAGTGCCATGGTCTGGTAACTGCAGTGGTAGTGGATCAAGGGTTGGACTTGATGATCTCTGAGGTCCCTTCCAACCCAGCCAATTCTATGATTCCATGTCAGTACTGTGAATTGCAAGGGCTTTTAAAACATGGTTTGTACAATGCTTATAATAAAAAAACAAACCCAAGCTATTTCTCAGACCAATTCACTATGGTTACAGGAAATGCCAGCACATCTGCAAGTGAGTGCCCTCATCTTCCAGGCCTTCCTTGAGAAAACTCTGTTAGATAACTAAGAGCAAAGCTGGATAATGGCTTGCCTGTTAGGAACACATAAAACATCACATGCTTCAATGAGGTTTTGGAAAGCTTCCCTTTCTTCTGTGCTTTGTTCTGTTTGTTGAGGAGCTCATTTAACCAGATCTCATGCCATGCCCTGGAGACAGTACCGATGTAGAAGGCAAATGGCTGTCAGTGGCAGTGACAGGAATAGGGGCAGTGGTCACAAACTGGAACACAGGAAGTTCACCCTAAATGTAAGGAAAAGCTTCCTTACTGTGAGGGTAACAGAGCACTGGGATAGGCTGCCCAGAGAGGTCATGGAGACTCCATCTCTTGAGTCAACCAAAACCTGCCTGGATGCTACCCTGTGCTACCTACTCTAGGTGAATCTGCTCTGGCAAGGGGCTTGAACATCAGGTGATCTCCAGAGGACCCTTTCAACCCCTACAATTCTGTGATTCTGTGATTCTGTCAGAGTGCAGGCACTGCATTCAAAACCTTTTAACAATTAAAATACCCCAGCCCAACAGAACAAGATACAGTGAGCCAGACTCCTGATTTCTGTCATGGTATTCAAAGGATGTTTTTCAAGAGGATTCTTTTTCCAAAAGAAAGAACTGGAACACATATTAAAAATACAGATCAGTATATTTTGATCAAGGCTGAAAGGAACTTTGATATTTGCCCTTGATCCTGACACTGAATCCTCTCACTAGATTCAGCTGTACACTGGTTCCTTCACCATGAGTCTTATCTGTTAAATATGAAGCACACTTTCAAGCGTGTCACTGTAACTCTTAGGATTTTTAAGGATAAAATATATGTGCTGAGTATTGCATATTTAATAGGAAACAATCATGAAGTGGTCTTAAATACTTATGACTGCATGGAAATAGCTGAGAGTTCCCATTAGGAGAGTATTCCTTACATCATGGCTCTTATTTTGATCATAGTATGTATGGAAAACTCATCATCATGTATCTATAAATGCTCTAATTTACTGGACCTGTAGTGGGCTGGTATATTTTGTGTTTGGTCAGACCCCTCATCTAGGTTTACATACCTTTTTTATAGTCTAAGTTGGTATGGAAGAAGAATGTTTAACATTGGGGTCAAAGCGAGGCACCCAGACAAGATTGCTAAGAAGAACTTCCTAGAGTGTTCAGAAAAGGCCTGGGGTGGAAAAAGCAGGGTTCTGGTTTACCTTTCCAAGAATTCCTAATGTCAAGTGAAGCCTGGAGCTAGACAAACATTTTAATACTAGCCAGCTTGTTATACACATAAAGCTGGTATTTTACAGGGCATTAAATATTTTTGCCATATTTTTAGTCACTTTCTCTTGTTGGTGCCAATTCAAATACGGGCTTCGTTTTCTGACCTTTGTTGGTTACTCCTGACTAGCTCCCCTTCATAGCTTTCCTTCCTGCAGTTCTCAGGGCATCTCATTTTTAACTTATTTTTCCTCTTGATATTTTGCTGATTTTTTTTTCCACAACATTTAGATTCTTTTCAAGTTATTGGTTTCATCTGTTCTTTCTGTTCCCTTTCTTTGTGGTCTGTAGTCACTTTTCATCACTTCCATTCATTTATTATGTTTTTTCTTATCAACTTCATTTTCTATTTTTGCCTTTTGGAATCTGTATTTATGCTTTAACCTCTTTCATTTATTTTTTTTTTTATACTCTGTCTAAGCAAAGTACAGTCACAAGATAAAAGCGCACTTCTGTCTCATACATTCCATTCTTAGGAGACCAGGATTGTTCCCATCAGTGCAGGACCTGACTTTTTCCTTGCTGAGGTCAATTATATACCAAATTTTCAAACTCAGTTTTCAAGCCCTGAATCAAAAGGAGCAAATTTCATCTAAAGTATGATTTCTTAATTTTTTTTTTAATAATCTGAGAGCTAGTTTGAGATGGTCATTTCAGCTAATTATTTGGTTAGTGATAAAAATGAGTAAAGGAAAACTAGTGGATATTAAGGGTTGATCTAGAGGAGTAAGAGCCAAGAAAGCTGTTGCCAAATAACTGTTATTTCCCTGGTGTCCACATGGACACTTGCCTTCTAATTTCATTAAGTTTTGGATGGAAACTATTTTGCTACTGTGAAGATTTCAAATCTGTGGTGTAAGTGGATTTTTATTTTAGCCTACTGAAATGGACAGCTTATTGTCCCTAATCTTGTCATCCAGAGGGCTAAAATATTGAAAATTTTGCTAAGTCAGCAAACTTCACCTTTTCATGTGTGCTGAACTTAGTGTACCTGAAGACACCCAGTAACTTCCCTTATTCATGTAGATTTAGGGACACAAACTTGAAACATTTAGCCAAATGTTAACATTTGGAAACATTAGGAAACCCCTTGGCTTTTCACCCTTTCTCTTAGCCAATGTTATCCCAGGTGAACACTATAAGGGCTCCCTCTTCAAAGCTATGCAGAAAGCAGGTGCAGCATCACACTTAGTAACTCTCAGTCTTGGGCACTTTAAACTTCATCCTTCTCATTGTAGGGTGCAGATAAGCAGCCATCACCTCTTGTTGTGTAAGCTGATAAGGTGACAAAGCAGAGAATTGTTTCCATTCCCTGACAGACTGGATGGAAAGGCAATTTTCTGCAATACACAGAAACAGCCAGCCTGGCAGTACTACCACTGTTGCAGCTGTTTTTCCTCAGTGCTGGACTCAGCAACCACAGGGCTTATAGCTGCATGGAAGAGTTAGCATGAAATATAAAGTGCAAGGAGCTCTTATACAATGTCCAATATCCTTGCCAAGGCTTGCCTGATAACTTCCAACCTACATACACACAGCTATGCCTTGTGCCACGAGAAAAAAAAATGTATATATGAAATATATAAGAAAATCCCCTGTCTCTCCCTTAAAAAAAAAAAAAAAATTGAGAAGATCCCAGCCAGGACTGCTGAGTACATCTCACAAGTCATCTCCCCCTCTGTTCATACCTCCTGACTGGGAGCCAGCACAAACCTCCTGCTCCTTCATAGAAAAGGCACAGAGAAGCCCCCAGCACGGCTTCTGTAGCTGAAGCTGCAGGCACTCTGTGCTCCCTTACATTTATATGTCTGTGCTTACATTTATATTAGTGAGGCACATGTAGCAAGCATATTTGATGTCTGACATTGTTTTAGAAGTACTGAAAAATACCCTTGAAAGGCAATAATTAAGATTTGAGGGGGAAAAAAGTAATATTTTTGTCATAGCAAAATCAAGATATAACGTGAGATTTTGTTAAGAACAGAACACCACTCCCAAAATCCAGTTCTGATAAATCTAGCATCAGCTACCTTACTTGAGATCTAACTCCTCTGATCCTGTATATATATATATATATATATATATATTGTAACTCTTAACAAAAATCTCTGAGAATTCAGGGTCTGAAACTTATTCCTTTGCTCAGTGCTAGTAATGACAATGACTGAAGATATTAATATCTCCCTTTTGTGTGTCAGTGTATTATTCTGTTGTCACAAATCACCTGACTGTGTTTCTTGCAAATCTGGTTACCTAAAAACATGAAGTAATTTGAAAGAATTCAGAATGACAAAGGTTTCCCCTCTGTTCCACATGACCTAGGAAACATATTTACCACCACTAATATTACAAGGAGTGGGAAGGAAATTGCGTGTAAGGGAGAAATACATGAAAATGAAAAAAGTTGCCTATGTTTAGAAAGAATGAAAAATCTAATGTACATCTCTCTTTGTGCAGTTATTACTGCAGTCTCAGTAATTCATGAACCATTTTCAGAACTGCAAGGACTGGAGTTTTATTGGCACCAGTGTAAAATGCACATACAAGGACTCACTTGTAAATGTCAGTGTCTTTTCAGGGAAATAGCCTACATCTGCAGATATTTTAAACAGCATTGACAGAAGGCTGTTGCTGAAAACTTCATCTGTAATATGGAAGTGCCAGATCCTGAAATAAGTGCAACTGTAGAAAGAATGCTCTAATTCATGCTAATCCTTCTCTCTTGTTGAATTGAAGGACAGATAAATATACAGCTTTAAGATGAAACCTGGAATAGAGTTGAAAATGCATTTTTCTCTGATTTGTGTCAAACTAAGTGGCAAAACTAGAACGATGCTAAAGTATTGAGGTGTTAATTGACATAACGGATCAAAATTCAAAGGTAAATAAAAGAAAACTGTTGCATCTGGTTCTGCCTTCATGCACACATAAAAGTTTTATGATCAATCATCTGCCAGAATATGTGCTTTCAAAAATATAACCTAAGACTCTGTGTTGACAGAGTTACTGCCTGTGAGAGGTGTTGAAAGCCCTTTGGACTGGAAGAATATCCTGAATTTCCACCATCTTCTGTAAGAGACGAAAATACTCAGCACCAGGTAGGAAGTAAAAGAGACTAGATTTACCATACAAAAAATAAGAAAACTTGAGATATATCAAAGGGGCTTGCATTCAAGTCATTATGAATTCAAAATGAGATTTAATTTTTCCTTAAGTGAAAACTCTTATGAGTAGATCTGTCATCAAGCCCTAAATTAAATATGTCTTAGAATAATCAGATTGTATCCATATTAGACTACTCTTTTCGCCTTATATGTCTTCATGCTGGTGACATTTATTCCTTTTAATTCCCCTGCATATTTGAATTTAATAGCCTGTGTTAGCAGTTCAATGGTTGGGGTATAGAGACCTAAAATTACTGAATTTTATCCCTTCTACTCTTTTTACCCTGTGTATATGATACAGCTAATATTGCTGCTGATGTTTATAGTAGTTATGGAATATTGCTCCAGATGCTGGAACATCTCCAGCAGGGAAGCTTGCTGTGTATCTGATCCTATTCCTAGTAAAGGATGTGGAATTGCACCAACATAAATACTGATACAACTTCTCTCAAATAAGGGCATCTGACAGACTGCAAATATTTATTTTGTTTATCAATGGATGTAAATCTCAACAGGGTGGTAGGATTTCTGAATCTAGGTTTGGCAATGTGTCTTCAAGAACCATCTCTTACAAATGATGAATTATGCACCACGTATAAGGAGTACTGGGGGAAGTGGAGGGGAATAGCACACAACATACTTAAAGCACTGGCAGCTAGTCAGCTAATGACATAACATGTTTAGGATTTAATGAAACCCCTTTGGTTGTGGCCTAGCTAGGATGCTGTTAATCCACCAGTAGTTCTGTACTTTCCTGTGGAACCAAGTTGCTGGGATCCCAAGCAGAGGTGGGAGGACAGAGCAGGAAGAGAGGACACAGCAAAACTGAAGTCTGACATTGAGGGAGCAGAGCAAGCAGATGTCTGGCACTGAGACAAGTCTTTTTCTTTTTTTCTTTTTTTTCTCTTTCCCTGCCTCCTAGAGTGAAAACCAAATGTCAAAGACAGCAGTTCAACAGTTGTTGTCTGTGGCCATTCCTGTGTTCCTGAAAAGTAAACATTAATAAATAATAAGTGCTTAAGACCTGAAAGTGAACTAGGGATTCTTCAGTTAGTAGAGATTTTCTGATAGGTAGCTGATACATTGCTGCTTTACAGTGGAGATGTTCCTTCCTTCCAGCCTTGTGAGAACAAAAGGCCAGGCCTGTAAACAGAAAAACTGCTGTTGCATATCATCACTACTTGTTAAAAATAAGCAAAGCCTGTTTTCACTTCTTTCCTGACACAAAAGGCTTATGGGTGTTTTCCATATGACAATTTGTAGCTCATGAACATAAAAACTTCACACTTGGTTTTTGAAATGCAGGTAGCAAGGAGAAAGTTTGCTCACTTGTGACTACTTCTCTAAAACACTTTATAATGAGTCTCCAGTGAGATGATCCACAGTAGCATAAAATAAACCTTTCTTTGAGCCCCTCAGGGAATTCAAAACCGTGCTGACAGTAATGAATTGTATCACTTCCTACGCATTGTCACTTCTTCCTCAGAGATCCCTGTGTCTGGGGGGTTTTCTCCAGGTTTTCCAGGCAAACACTCTTCCATGCAATATGTGGTTACTGAAAGCTGTCCTCAGATCTGCGGGATTTCCCAAGCAGGCATTCCTGAAACTAATCTGGGGTTAATTAGAATAGCTAATTTGAGAGCCCAGCTACAGTTTAAAATAAATTCAGTCCTGTCTTGAACACTTGCAATTTTAACTTTTATACTCAAGTGGTACATATTATTGTACTGGAGCCTACAAGATGTGCCTGATTTCATGGTAAGGGACTTTCACAGAACAGCAGGAAACAGTGTTTCTGCTCAGAGCTCCACAGTGTGCAGGTATGGATGTGCAGCATATTCAGTTCTGCTCAGGCAGCCACAGATGCTGACTGCTGAGGATCGTGTCCTCAACATTGGATCTGGGCTGCTGTTTTAAATGTAGCAGTACCTGGCCAGAATCTATGACCAGCACTACAGCTCTGACCATCTCAGAAGTTACAGAGTAAAAGCCAGGAGGGAGGGGTCTGATTAAAGTTGATCAAATCAACTATCTTGTTAAAAGATGGGTCTGTGTATCCCCGGGTTGGGGAACTGTAAAGTTATTCGATTGCCTGAATAAGAAGTGAGCAATCTGCATTAATCTATGTTTACATCTGATTGCAGCGCAGGACAAAATGCAGGACAGGCCTCTTTTGCACCCTCTCCCCCTGTCTGTGCTCCTCAAAGACCAGATGCTCTGTGTGGGATGTGTCTGGAGCAGAACCAAAGAGATCTGGAGCTCTGACATTCTGGTCTCCTGGTTCTGCTGTGGTCCAGTGGGGATGTAAACAAGGGTGGGGATGGGGAGAGCTTCCGCCAGCCACCAGTCTACTCTCAGGAAGGTGGGAAGCTTGAGAGCTGAAAACATTACAACACTGTCTTTTGGAACTGACTGAACATGTGCAAAATCACTGTCCTGATGATAAACACTGTTATAAATACTGGCAGGACATGAATCCTCTGCAAAGGCTTCTTTTTAAATTTTTTTTTCCTTTGTTTTTCTTTTTTTCCTTTTTTTCCCCTTTTTAAATAAAATTAAAAAATTAGAAAAGCAGCTCAAATCACATTTTTCTTTGTCACATCTTTAAAGTTTGTTATCCTCCATCCCTCACAAGATTGCCGTATGGTAAAGGAAATGGACCTTAGAACTGTTTTCTGTAGAACTGTAGTAGACATGAATGCCCAACAACTTCACAAAACCACTAAATATTTGGCAACCTTCTAGTCTACTGTAATTTCAAAAAAATGCTCAAGACAAATGTTTATGTTGAAGGGGAAAATAATCCCCAGGATAGAGCTGTCTACTAATGGATAATTTCAACTTTTCTGTATAACTGTTCTGTAAGTCATACTTCATAAAGGCTGAATATACTTCTAATTAAACTTTTCTAAAACCTTAAAAAGCATTTGAATTGTATGTGGATGCTGCTCTGGCTTTTCTGGCATGTTACATACAGGACGTCTGGCCAATTCTCTAGTCTTCTCTCAGATATGTTACCGATCCAAAATATTTTCACCAGACACCCTGAAGTGGAATCACAAGTTTGCCAATTTCCATTTCATGTATCTTCCTTAGAAAACTGAAAATTACAACTCATGATCACTGGCAATTTGATTGCTCAATGTCCAAACTTTGCTCACTGGAACAAAATAGCAACCAAGACACAGAAAATGATGCCCAGACTCAATGAGACAAAATTTCTTGTGAGAAAAAAAATTTAAAAGAGTTTTTTCCAAGTCAGAAGCTAGGCCAGGGGGGAGTGGTGCTCTTAAACCACTAATCAATAAAAATCAATAATTAGCAGAAGACCTTAATTGGTAAAGTTATGACATTACTACAGTGACGTTTTCTTGAACCTACCTAGGTCTCCATAGCAAAAAAGTAATTCTCTGAGTATTCATACTGTGTAATTTTCATTTTTCTCAGTTCTCTGAGCTCCAAGTCGGTACTTTTTTTGAGAAACATATATGTCAGAAGAAAAGTTCTCAACAAAGATCTCATATTCTGATTTCCTTGGACTTTACAGCGACATTTCAAATGCTGTTAAAACTGCCAAAAAAAGAAAAACGTGTGTTATAATATTACAGATGATAACATAGTCAAGTCTGGGTTGTTTTTTTTTTCTTCTAGCCAGTTATGTGAGAGCTTAAACACTGTTATTTCACTAGGTCAGGAAGTCTAGGCAGAACTTCATTAAAATACAACTGAATGACCTGTTACATGAACTGGGTTCCGCGAGGGAGTATTTCAGAGTTTGGCAATGTAATAGTGCTGCAGGTTGGTTCACCATTCACATTAGTGAATGTCTCTTGTCTTCTGGAAAGGGATAATCTTACCTGAATGCCAAGTAAGGTGTCTGATCCTCATTCAGGAAAGATGTGCTATGGGTCAAGTAAAAGGCTTAAACACAGTAACTATCATCCTTCCTGTTATTCGTTGTATCATCCTTCCAAGTTATTCAAGACAAACGCTGATCCACCACCCCAGCCTGTGGAGTTTGTCCTTGCTTGTTATGAACTGGAGCTCTGTGTTCAGGTCACCTCTTCTCCCTCCAGCAAACGTCCCAGATGGAAGGAACATGGGAAATGGGAGAGAGCTGTGGCTTTAGTAGTGAATCCCACGGGATATATGATGTTACAGTAATCTGACTCTGCAGTGTAAAGACCCAGTTGATGTTGCTAGAAACACTTCAGGAATCTGGTAAATATTATAGCTAGGCTGGGTCCAGTACTCCAAGTCAGATTACTCAGAATTACAGGATATTCAGAGCTGAAGCCCAAGGAGAGACAGGTTTAGGAACAAGCTCAGATTTGTAGAGCTGTGGAGTGAAGCGATAGCTGTTTAGAAGAATACCACAATGTAACCAAAGCCCAGAAGATCCCTCAGTTCAGACTTTGGCTGAGATGTTTTGACTAAAAGCATGCTTTGACTTTGAAGGTGCTTCAAATCCCTTGTAATAGTAGTCAGTAGGAGTTTCAGCAGCTGGATCTTCTTGGGAAATCCCTGCTAGGCAGACCAGCCACAGTTTGCAGGAAGTGGTGCAAAAAGATGAAACACCCATAAAGCCAAAATGTTTATCAGATCAGGAATGTACTCTCTGGGTTTGTGTTTGGTAGTAACATGGCTGCCTCTGACATTCCTCAGCTCTTTCACAGACCCAGTTCTTCTTGAAGCCTGAAAACTTCTTTGCAGTCCTTGCTCAGTGTAGTGTAGCTGCCTCACCAAGAAGCCCAGGCAAGAATTGTTAGGGAGTACACAGGTGATTTTCAGTAAATTGTATCCAAATATGCTCTGAATAGTAAGCTTTATGTTCTGAATATTGTACTTGAAGAGGAATAATACGATAATTCGTGGGGAAAGGACTGCAGGCCCCTGGGCAACCATACAGAATTGTAAAGGAAGGCTATCTTTTTTTATTACTGTATATTAGTTTATAAATATCATCAGATGGTTAAAGTAACTGCTTACAGACAGGTCATAGATACAAAGGAACTCTGAAGGGTTCAGGAGCAGCTTTAGTGGTGGGAACATAGTATTTTTATTTGTAATTGGATACAGTCTACATTAGTACAGCAGCCTCTTCATTTTGTGCAGTACCAAATGGAAAGGGACAGTGTCCCTTCTGGCTGTGTCATCCCAGAACATGCTCTACGTTCAATAAAGGGTTTCAGTCCTAAAGAATACCAGCTCAGCATGTTTTACTGAGAAAAAAATAAACTATTGCTTTAAAATGTTAAAAGCAGTTACTGCCAAAATATTACCCAAAGAACAATAACATGCTCTGTGTTCAGGACAGAAGCAAGAGGGATATCCTGTGTCCAGGCATCACGAATTTCTACAGGGTGAGCAGGTGGAAAATTATGGAAGTATGGGCAAAGTCTTCATCTGGTTCCAGGTGATCTATCTCTTTTCTATCCAGTGAACAGGTGCTCATCCAGACTGATTCTTTGGCCTTGCTGCTGTCAGCTGGCAGCCAGCACACCTCTTGGCACAGCTGTCTGTGCCTGCACAGCAGTGGAGGGCTTTGCCATGCTACAACCCTGACCAGCCCCCAGGTCTGTAGCTCCTTCTCCTCACTTGGCTGGTGCACACAGGCAGAATCAGACCATCCAGTTAAAAAAAAAAAAAAAAAAAAAATTGTATGGGGGCTCATTACAGAGTGCCCAGATGGAGGTTTGCAGCTGCTAGTAAGCATTATGGTGTCTCAGGTGGTATGGCTTGCCTTGCTTTTACAAAGGTGTTTTTTAAGTAAAAGCAATGGGGATTATTTAATCCAAACTGGGCTATTAATCCTTCAAATCACAGAACAGGCAGCAGACTGTCCTTGCTTCCCCCTGGGTTGTTTCTGTCCCTCCAGAGCCGCAGTCAGGCTTGTGCTGTGGGTGAGTGCCAGCAGAACTTTGGGAATGGGTGAGGAGGGCTGGGGACAGATGAGGGCAGAGGAAGGTGTCCAGGACCCTGCCACCACCCTGGGCACCACCACCCTGCCTGGGTTCCACCACTGTCCCAGCTCCCACCATCCCAGCCTGGGCCCTACAGCCCCATTACCCACTGACCCGGGTCCCACCACTCCAGAACCCACCGACCCGGGTCCAACCACTCCAGAACACACTGACCCAGGTCCCACCACCCCAGGCCCCTCTGCCAGCCTTGCTCAACACCTCTCTATTGGATGTCTCCTGGGCTGCCTCTGCTTTGGCTGTCCGGGTACTCAGCAGCCTGTCAGCCATCAAGGGGGAAATGACACATCTGGAAGGCCAGATGAGAGTCAGTGACCCTAAAGCACCAAGCAAAGGTTTTTTAAAGGTTGGGGTTTTTTTTTTGTTTTTTTTTTTTTAAAGCCAGAACTTCCAAGTACACAGCCTGAAGTTAAGCATTTAAATCCGTATTTAAGCATCAAAATAAACAAGGGTTTGATTTTTTAAGAGGTGTGGAACAACTTAGGTTTTCCACTCAATTCCCCGGAGGCTGTAAAATCGTTCATTTCCTCTGAAAACCTGGCAGTCTCTTTAGATCTTTAGGAATGGAGTTGCAGCCCTGGCAGTCCAGAGCAGCCTGAGAGCATCCCTCAGAGCTTTGCCGAGTGAGGAGCTGAGGGCTGAAATCCAGTAAAAACCTGAGGCTCCTAGTCTGAAACACAGCAGGAATCTGGGTGCCTGTGTTCAGGAGCAAGACAAAAACAAGCAAGCAAAAAAATAAAAATAAAGCCCAAGTCCTCTCTATTTGGTCACTTTCTGACCTTGCCAGTTTTTTATGGCTTTCCTCAGCACTGCATGTTCCACATCACAGATAGATCCTTCAGAAGGAGGCAGAGGAGAGAAGGAGGCTCAAACCCCCTGGACCAGGGGGGCTTTTGGTTTCTGAGCTTGTGTTCCACTTCATGTGTGGTGACAGGAAACATAGCACTCTTCTCACCTTTGTCCATCTTGGTTTTCTCTAAAGAAAACAATAGCGGTAACCCTGCTTACCAAAAGGGACTGATCACATAGCTAAAACCATGAGCTTTCTGCTGTCCTCCCATAACTTTTCACTGTTCCCTAAGTGAAGAACTTATTAGAGCTGTGAATTCCTATCCTGCAAACTTGGTGCTTAATAATCATGGCGGTGACAAAACTCACCTGTAGAACAGGCCCTGTGACCAAGACTTACACAGCATGGTTGTCACCACCTGAAAGCCAGATGTGTGGTCTAAAATGCTTCCTAAATCCTCACTGAGATTGGTTTAGATAGTCACAAGCTCTTGATAAGGGAAATTGTGGCCAGTTATCTCAGATACCTTCCCATTAGCAATTGATCCCAGTTTATTACTCCCACAATTTATCATAGAATCATAGAATCATAGAATTGGCTGGGTTGGAAGGGACCTCAGAGAGCATCAAGTCCAACCCTTGATCCACTTACCGCTGCAGTTACCAGACCATGGCACTGAGTGCCACATCCAGTCTCTTTTTAAATATCTCCAGGGATGGAGAATCCACCACTTCCCTGGGCAGCCCATTCCAATGTCTGATCACCCTCTCAGTAAAGAAATTCTTTCTAATATCCAAACTAAACCTCCCCTGGCACAACTTGAGACCGTGCCCTCTTGTCTTGCTGAGAGTTGCCTGGGAGAAGAGACCAACCCCCCCCCTGGCTACACCCTCCTTTCAGGGAGTTGTAGAGAGCGATGAGGTCTCCCCTGAGCCTCCTCTTCTCCAGGCTGAACACCCCCAGCCCCCTCAGCCTGTCCTCATAGGATCTGTGCTTGAGTCCCTTCACCAGCCTGGTTGCCCTCCTTTGGACCTGCTCCAGGACCTCAATCTCCTTCCTGAACTGAGGGGCCCAGAACTGGACACAGGACTCGAGGTGTGGCCTCACCAGCGCTGAGTACAGGGGCAGAATCCCTTCCCTGGACCTGCTGGCCACTCTGTTCCTGATACAGGCCAGGATGCCATTGGCCTTCTTGGCCACCTGGGCACACTGCTGGCTCATGTTCAGCTTCCCAGACTCCCAGGTCCCTTTCTGCCTGGCTGCTCTCAGCCACTCTGTGCCCAGCCTGGAGTTCCCCATGGGGTTGTTGTGGCCAAAGTGCAGGACCCGGCACTTGGCCTTGTTGAACCTCATCCCGTTCATGATACAGGAAACCTAGACAACTAAATTGGATTAGATACCTAATTGCTGAGTGCTTTAAAATCAAGTGCTAAATTGCATCCCCAGGGTCTGACAGGAATTTCCACTACAAACTAGAAGTCTTTTAGTTCAGAATATCTAAAGAGGACAGATCCAGCAGCCTGATGATGACTGTCCGTTGTTGGAGTGAGAGTCATTAAAAAAGCAATGTGTGGATGGAGATAAGACAAGCATTTCCTATCAACACAGCATCTGTCCTTGCATGCCATTGTACAAGGTGGTAATGAAGAGCTGAAGTCATCTGCACTTCAGGAAGATGAATTCACTCTGGAAGACAGGTAGACAAAAGTTGGTAAATAAAATGGGAAGAGAGAAACCTGTTGTAGAAGAGAAGATTAGAAGAGTTAGCTTCGCTTATTGAGATTAATTCTGAGAGTGCAATGTGTTTCTTTTCTCATACAAAGCCTTATGGAAGGGGAAGAGTTATTTAAGTTAAATTAGAACATCGGTAGAAGGAAAAATTGTTACGAAAAGATCACAAAGAAATTCAATACATTTCTAAAACCTGATTTGTCCCACAAAATTTAGTACGTTTCTCCATGGCATTTTCTCTGCAGCATCTGGTGAAAGACAGCCCTTGACTTAACATGTTGCAACTCCTCCCTCACCTGAGTTCCTCTTAGAAATGAGTTCTTTTGGAGATACGGTTCTTCTTATCACTTAAAGAAAGAAATAGTCTTGTGATAGCCTTTGTAGTAACAGATATTGACCCTAGTAACTAGTGCCTAGATATATCTGGCATTACCAATCTTGGCTCAGATGGAATGTGTGCTTATTTTCTTGTTGGTTGTCCGAGTCTTGGATGAGCAAAAGGTGGTATTTTCTTGATGAACTGTCCCAGCTCAAAGACAGTTTTAGGATCAGAATGCCCTCCTAGAAGTGGATGTGATGTAACCTCCTTTGCTGACTAGATCAATCAAGTTGATTGTTGATATTTCCATGGAATCACTGATATTCCCTTGCATATTTTTGTGTTAGAAAAAATGTCATAATTTACCAAGGAAAGACAGATCCCTTCTTAAGACCTCAGTGCATACTACAGAGCTGTTGGACATTTGTTTTTTTGCTTTTTTCTTATCAGTAGCATCCAAAGACCTCAGTTGACATGGTTTTAATCTCAAAACTGATGTACAGCTATTGCAGATAGCTGTACATATTGATTTGGTGTTATAAATGGTGTTTCATTCTTCCTTTTGTTAGTAGCCTGGAAAGACAGATATTACACGTACCCCCTCTTAATCTATCCATGTCCTGTGTCAGAGCCAAATTGAGAGATGATGAGGAATGCTGGTAGAATCCCCTTACTCCTAGAAAGGAAATCAAGGTTGACACAGTTTGAATATAAATGTGAAATAAAAGAAAGTAAGTTGAAAAGGCTTTATCCATTCCTACTAGCTATTGGCATCCCTTTTCTGATAACATTACTGCTGTTGTGTTTATGTCTAATGGGTTATACTCAAAAGGTGTGAGTAGATGAGAAGAGCTGCACAAAGAATAATGTTTATAAGACTTCAAGAAATCAGATTAGAACTAAATTTCTGCACAGTGGGCAGACTAGGCCAGGAAAAGGCATAAATCACATTGATCTTAATTCTGCTTTCTGGAAGGAAAAAAAATTGAAAATGTGCCTTTTATTTTTCTGAACTAAAAGTTGCTTAGAGCTACACTGCTGAGCACCATTCTCTTGTCTGCTACCCCTATGTCAGTCTGGTGGAACTGCAGTTAAATTGGTGGTTTTTCTGGCTGAGAGTTTGTCCCTGGTAAGCACAGATCTCAGCAGAGCACTCAAGGAAGCACATCGTGAAGATATGTGGGGAAAAGTGTACTAAATTAATCCACCCTTCAATACATTTTTTATTCTTAAGGGTATGACTTCAAGGTAGTGTTGTGAACTGTGGCATGTGATGGGGTAAGGATTCAGGAACTGTGAGTGGGGAAGCACTGTGTGGTGATGATGGCTGAGGCCCATAGGTGTGCTGGGTCTGGTTTCCATCAGGCACTGAGAATTCTTTCCCCTGCCTGTGCAGAAATAATATGAGAGCTAAACTGTCCACAGAGAAACAAAGGCAATGAGAGATCTTCATAAATAGTGACTTATTTGTATCAGTGTGGAAGATAAAGGGATTATGTAGCATTCCTATGATTTTGGAGCATTTGAGCTCAGGATCCTCTTGCTCTGTTGAGGCATGAGTGAAACTTCAAGCAACACAAGCATCACTGAATTGGCCCTGTCCTCCACAAGCCATGTAGGGTAAGTGTGGATAGATCAAGAGTATTATCCACAAACAGTAATAAAAATGAATCAGCCATGGAAATGTTTCAAAAAGCTTACTACTTTGGTTAATAGGTGTCAGATAACGAAAACATATTAGTATAGTACTTGCATACTTTCATCTCTTAAAAAAATCAGTTGTATTTTTATAATACTTTTGCAAAAAAGCAGTGAATAAAGGGGATGTGCCAGATTATCTTACATTTAGGTGATACATGCAGAATATCCTACTATTGTATTATATCAAGTATATGATTAACACATTCACCATATAACACAGCATGTCAGATGTGAAAGTTGTCCCACCTCATGTTATTTACAGACCATTATGGTGTTAAGTTACAAGGCAAGAGGTGAAATTACACTATTTCTACCATGCCTTCCTAGGTGTCTTGGAGGTGTTTCTCCTAGATAAGCCCCTGGAATTGTCTTCTCTTCTGATAACCTTCCTTCTTCTAGTCTGTGGCAATGAAACCTTTCTAGGCATCTCCAGCCTCCTGGCATCAGCCTCTCCTCTTATTAGACAGCTAGTTAAAACTCTGTTGGAATTCCAGGTTACTTTTGGTGTCTGGTCTCGTCATAGAGGTGTGCCATGGATGGCACTGGTGGATTTAGCCACTAATTTTTTTTTAAAGTCTTTTTATAAAGGGCCCAGTGAGGTCTCAGTAGTTGAACCTCCCTCTGGTTGCCCTTCCAGATCTGGTGCTCCCTGATCCACCTGAGGTCTCTCTCAGGCAGAAAGTAAGGGAAGATGTTGATACAATGAATGTAGATGCAAAGACACTGCATCCCCATGGACCCTGCCATGTAGTATGTTGCCTGGATACTGTCCTCAGCCAAGAAAGAGATCACTAATCCTTGCTGGGATTAGCACTGAAGAGGCCCTGGTTTCTGGATCCTGTTAGCTTGATATGCTTCCATCCACTGCTTCCCTTTCTGCATCATCTGTATCCAGGGATATTGGGCACTGCTCTAAGTCTAGCACCATGGCTTTAACTGTTCTCCAAACTGCAATAAAAATGAAACAATACAGCCAGTACTTTGATGTTTCTTTCTTACTAAATCCCTGAAAACATGGCACTTACCAGCACTGGAAAATTTCCTTCCTCATAAAATGCAATAGTTAGATGGCTAACAATGTCAGCAATTTAAAAAGACTTTTTGAAAGAATGTCAGAAAGTGGAATGCGTTTTCCAATCAGTATGATTTATTTTGAGGTACCCAAAGATAATCTTTATATGCAGGAAGCAGGATCGTGAATGGACACCTAAATAGATGAGGAATCCATACATTTATTGATCAGAATATAAAAAAGAAGCACTCTTTTCCAGTGGGCAAAAAAGGCTTGAGAGTCAGACAAAGCAAATAATTCCACTCATTTCTTCAAGACAAAAATATGTATCAGTGCAAAAGCTGTGCTGAACATAAGGTTCTCCTGATATGTTTTGAGTTAATGGTTTTGCAACAATCTCTTCAGTACAGACTCCCTGATGTTCATTGACTTAATGTGTTCGTTCACTTACTGTGAATTACTGATTTTTGCAAATTTTATCCCCCATTGGATGCTGCACTGAATTTCTAGGACCTTCTACAGCCCAGTTTGGCCATGAAATTTTTTCAGCCTCAAAAGATAAAGGGTGACATCTCTGAGAAGTTGTACCCTACCAGCCACAGCATGCACACCTATGAAGACTTTTCAGTGCTACAGCTGTCCAACACTAAACTTTTCTGTATCCATTCATTTGTAAAATCTTTGCCAAGATATGCAGACAGCAGAGACAGCTCAAGAAATTGGTGGTACATGTTGAGAGCAAGAAAAATACCTTGATTCAACAGATGTCTGAACCCCCTCACCCCCTGCAGGTAGGATTCCGATGTAATGCTCCAGGTTTAAATCAGAAAGGCTGATTTTGTCAGAGCCCCTTGAATGTGGTGTGAATCTGGTCACATTTTGTTACAGTACACAAGTCTGCTGTTATTATTCCCAACTTAATGACAGTCTGTGTGAAATCTTAACCAGGTCCATGTGACTTCATGATCAGGCAAAATGCTTTTGATGATTAAAGGTTGCAGTCGAATTCATGCATGCAGGAGGGCCAGGTTCATATTGATTGAGCAGCACTTGACTCTAACATTCCCTGACATTTTAGTGCTTGATTTTGTTGTCCTAATAATGTTGTATCTGGATATTTTACTTCAGCAAAGTTCTACATACATACTGTGCTATGTTTTCCTAGTTTAATTCCACTGAAGTGAATTATAATAGCATAAACCAAGCCTAGACTGGATAAACACATCTTTGTTCTGATGTTATTGAGTGATAAACCTGCTCTCAGAGTAGGTTTCAATATATCATTAGGTCATTAGTGCAAAGTACCACTGATAACTAACTAGAGATTTCTGAACATTTTAATAGTATGAAGCATCTCTTGATAGAAACTCCAGTTCAGGAAAATGTTACAGCATGTTCCTCAGTCCCACAGAAGACAAAGCACATCCTTTTCTGAGCCAGGGCCAGAGAGACAGTCTCATTCCCTCTTGCCCTCCCATTCACAATCACATAATGTCTATTTACCAACTCAAAACATTGTATATATGGGAAAATGTGTGTTCCATTACAGGCAGCTATGGATAAGTGGCTCTGTCCATTCTGAAATAAATTAAATCATCCTGTCTACATTTGTTCTTTGTTTCATCTGCTTCTCCCATCTGTTCTCTTCCTCTCTCTCTTCCAGCTCCCTCTGTTCTAGCAGAGTTTCTCAGTTCAACTGAGATCAGAAGTTGGCCCAGCATGTGTTTGCAAATTTTATTATATGTGTCTTAATACGGTTTTGTTCAGGGGTGTGGGTTTTTTTTTTCTTTTTACGTCTCTTTTTCTAAAAAATGTATGCAAGTCCCAGGCCTCACAGTCTGCCTTTTGTGAGAAGTCGTAACACTTGTGAGAAGACATAACACCTACGGGTGGTCAGGTGAGGGAGGCATTGTTAACAGAACCCCCTGTTAACCTGATAAAACCTCTCAGAGTTCAGCAGTCTGTTTAGCTTCCAGTTTTCTGGGCTTGATAGCCAGCCATGTCTAGGCAGCACAGTGTATGGTATTTGAGAGGCAGGGCTTGAAGACCTTAAGCCCCTTCCAGTTCCTATTCTAGCACTTGACCCCAGGGTGAATTTTGCACCACAGCACATGCTTTGTATATCCTCTTGAGAGCATGGCCAGCTGTGGTACTTTTATTTGTTTTACTTAGGCATACATACCCTATTCACATAGCTCTGAATATAAACACTCATCAAAGCAGATGAAATAGACTAATGCCATCCATAATGAAATAAAGCTTCTAAGTCAGTGTTTTCATGACATTTCTAATTCAAGCATTTCTGTATGAAACCCACACAATAAGCAACAGGTTTTCTTGTTTCTTCTTCTGCTAGGAGGACACCTTCAATATAAAAAAAAAATATATGTCATAATTCACTTGGAGCATGATTTGAAGTTTCTGAAGGGCCAAGCATTTTGGTCCTGCTTGATTGTTCTTGGTAAAAAAACAACCTAGTTTACTGCACATGCATGACATTTGAGAACTGTTATAGGTTTGTAGAACAACTTGATGTGTTCCAGAACCGAGCACACTTGTAACAGTCCTATGCAAATCCATGGCTCTTAGCAGTGCATTTGGAGAGCAGAAACTTTTCCAGTGTAACTGAAGGACCTGATTCTGCTCTTTACACTGCTGCTGAAAAGTAAGTAGCTCCACTTGAAATCACTGAAATTGTTACACTAGGGTAATGTAAAAAGCAGACATCAGTTACAAGGCATAACATTTTCAAGGGAAAAAAACCTTGCAAGCTGCAACCTTTTTTTCTTGCCTGATGTCTTTCCTGACCTTCCCTTCAGACAAGCTCTCAATTTGTCCAGTCTCTTGCAGGCACACAGTACTAGTTCCATTCTGTCATTAGATTAATTACACTCAACTATTCCTTTTTGTTCCCTACTGTCCAGCTCATATCCCTTCTGAATTTGCTTCAGTAGATTTTCTTTACCATGCTGTTGGTTACTGGCAGCCAGGTTATTAAGAGTGAGGAAGAGGCTCCCGTCTTTAAGTTCCTACACATAGTCTAGAAATTTGAGTTGCCATTACTGTCCTGACCCTGGTAACCCTATCTTGGCTTGGCAGCACATCCTAGCTAGCAATTACTAGGAGCTGAGAGCAGTCTGACCATGCTCTGTGAGGCAAGAACCCTCACAAATCATAGCTACTAGAAAATCAAGGGGTTTACTAAGTATGTGTGTGAAATGCATTTTTTTTAAAAGCTTTCACAAAAACAGCAAAAAGGACTCCTGGCAGGACTGCCTCTTCCCCTGAGAAACTGAGACATCTCTCTTACAAAGAAAGTCTGAAAGAGCTGATACTGTAGCCTGGAGAAGAGAAGGCTGAGGGGAGACCTTGTTAATGTCTCCAAGTATCTAAAGGGTGGGTGCAAGGGAGATGGAGCTGGACTCTTCTCAGTAGTTTCCAGTGACAGGACGAGGGGCAGCGGGCTCAAGCTGGAACATAGGAAGTTCCATTTGAACATAAGAAAAAACCTTTTACTCTGAGGGTGACAAGGCACTGGAACAGGCTGCCCAGGGAGGTTGTGGAGTCCCCTTCTCTGGAGATACTCAAAACCTACCTGGATGCAGTCCTGTGTGATGTGCTCCAGATGATCCTGCTTTAGTGGGAGAGTTGGACTAGATGGTCTCTAGAGGTCTCTTCCAACTCTGATAATTCAGTGATGATGTGAAGAAATTATCTCAATTTTTAATGTGTGGCTAAAATTTATTTCTCCATAACTTTCTTCTAAGAAGCAATTTAACCATGACGCTTGAAATTTAAAAGCACATGAAAAACAGCAGCCTGGAGCAAACATCAGGCATGGAAAATTTCATCTGGACTTGTAAAAGTTTAACTAAGTTATAACAGTTATAGCATGAAAAGTCAAAAAGCCTCTTAATAGCAACAGAATAATGGTGAGGCAAGTCTTGTATATTTCTATGGAGGATTGCTTAGGGAAGAAATAACATCACAGGAGGAATAAATGGAAATAAATAAATTCTGGATAGTAACCAGCAGCACACAAAAGTTGCAGGAGTTGTAGAAAAGTTCAGAACGTACTTCAGAGTCTGCTTTTTTTAGTATACTGTTATCAAAAGAAATGGCAACAGCAGATTTAATGGCCTTTAGCCTCTTCCATACAGTGAGAAAAATATAAAACAAACTGGAATGCTGCAAAGTGATGATACAGTGAGGATACTTTCAAACATCCAGTTCTCTTCTTGGATAAGGAAGTACCTTGGATGATCTTATGACTCTGTCATTCTGGTCTGAACCAGGCTACTGTATATCAATTAAATCTGTGGCAGCCACTCCCATTGCAATGGTGTAAGATCCCATTCCTCCTATCTATGGCAAAGAAAACTCCATTGCAACAATTCTGTTGCATTGTAATGTATGGTTTGTTAAATATAGATTATACTACTAGTCTATATCTGTGCCCTGGTGCAGGTGAATCCTGTCTTCCACTTGCTTTTCCCACGTGTTTTGTCCACAGTGAATGCATCCTCTTTACTACTGCAAAAACATGAAGAAGACATTCCCTTTCTTTTCTTTCCAAAACTAGTTTTTCATCAGGGAAAAAAATAAGTAGTACTTTAGAAAGATGAACAGGCTCCAGCTGATGTTCTTTGTCCAGCAACTTAGAGGTAGTCTTTCTTTCTTTCTTTCTGAGAAGCCAAGTGTGTTAGCAACAAAGATGGGGTAACCACTTACTGTCATGATCTACACTATACCTATACTGTCATCAGTCTCTGGGCTGTCAGTCCAGAACCTACCCAAACTGATGAATTTCCCTGTTTCTTGGGATCTGCTCTTGTCAAGGATTTGGGAGTACCTCACTGCACAGCTTTTTGGGCCCTCTTGTTACCTGTCTGAAGTGCAGATGATTAATATCATGTATGGATGTGAACCCATACAAATAAGACACTTTGGCCTTCTCATTAGACAGTTCTTGGGTAGCATAAAATAACCTGAGACAGCTGTGCACTCTCCTTCCCATCAGTTCCTGGAAGAGCTATTTGTGTCTTTAGGAGAGCATCAGTTCAGGCTGGTCTCTTCCATCCACTCTGCTTCATCAGACAATTTTGCTCCCTTATCCAATACAGTGGTTTATTTTATATAGAGATTTATTTTAATAGGAAAAAAAAAAAAGTAACCCAGGACCATGCAAGCAGCTGTAAATCCATCTGGACCTCAGAACAGCCACTGGTGCAACTTTTGGCACTTTAAGCAGTAATGAGTTAGAACATACGAACCAGAAAAAAAATTATATGTTCCTCTTGTTCACATAGAAAGGAATAAGTCTCAGTCCACACAGGATACAGTCCTCTAGACAACATTGCCTGTCTAAAAGTCTTTGTGAAACCTTGAGCTTAGAGCTATGCCAAATGCAGAACATTCTGACAAAAGAGTAGAAAAGCATATAGAAAGGAATGTAGTTATACTTAATTCCCTGAGAATATTTCTCTAGGTTTGGACTTAATTTATCTTAAGACAAAAGTCTTAATTTAATTTCATTTGTCTTTTTAACTTGAAAGAGTGGAATGCATCATATTTTCCCATTTACCAAGATTTGCTTTTCCAAATATTCACATTTACTGAATGAGGTATAACCACTTGGCTTTCTAACTGGGCAGCAGACTTGGGAGATGTGTCTTTAGAAACTCTCTGGTAAGTGACTTAAACCCTCTGAATCCTAACTGGTCCAGCATCCAAGATGTTGAGGGGAGATACGACGACTCTTCAAGGACTATTTATCAATAGAGAGAACTTTCAAAAAAGGGGTCAATCTTCACTAGGCTGATGTGCTACTGACCTGGCCAGACATGACACAATGTATTTTGACCCATATTTCAACTAAGACATGTTCATTATCTGCTTATTTATACTATGATTATTCTTTTTTTGCAATTGGACATATTCTCACAAAAAACTATATGAATTGGATAACAGTCAGCATTGGGTTTTTTCCCCCCTCCACTGGAAAGTTGCATTTCCTGTGAAATATGTTGGCATCATTTTCAACCTGATGGAATTTTGATTGCAGAGGGTGGTATCCTTTTTATTGTATATCCTTTTTGTTGTATAACAAAACCAAAATAAATTACAAGGAGCATAAGCTATTTTACACACTGATATCAGCAGACAGTCATTATTACTGATCACTGCCATTTTGGGAGCTGATATCCCTAAGGGATATTGCTTTATATTATACAAGGAAAAAAGGCATTACTTTGAATAAATAATAAACAGTAAACCATAAACAATAAACAGTAAACCATAAACAGTAAGCAGTAGACCATAAACAGTAACCAATAAACAGTAAAGGATAGAGAATAAAGAATAAAGAATAAAGAATAAAGAATAAAGAATAAAGAATAAAGAATAAAGAATAAAGAATAAAGAATAAACAATAAAGAATAAACAATAAAGAATAAACAATAAATAATAAATAAAACCCACCACAGAAAATGTAATATAAATATTATCAACTTGGATTTCTCACAGTGGTTGATCAAATTATTAAACTTAGTCTTTGTTTCTGCCTAATGAAAAACTGGCTTCTTGCAGTATCACCTCTGTATTCACTCCTTCGCAATCACATACTTTTAAAGCAGAGGTCTTGCTTTTGGTTTCACTTACTCCAGCAGACTAATTTAAAGAAATATACATCTGGTGCCAAGGGGTCACATTTGCCTCCATGCACTAGGAACAGCAAGCAGCCATTAATCCAGGATAACTTGTTATTTAACCCAGATTTACAGCTGCATATTGTCAGTGGACTTCCGCTCTCAGCTTGGTTGTGCTGCAGCAGTGTTTTTCAAAGTCAGGTCATGGTCCCCTTGAGGGCTGTGGAAAGGATCAAAGAGTGGGTTGGAAGTTGCAGGAGAAGTGATGTTAATCACTAGCAGCCCCGGCTGTGGTTCCACTGGTTTTGCTTTGACTGGGATGCTGATCCAAGCAGTCATCCTGTCCTTCCTCTCGGCTCTCGGCTCCTCTCCGGCACACCAGCCTCTGGTGGTTCCAGTATGCATCTGTGGAGCCACACCACCAGGAACCAGATCCAGGGGTTGACCTGGCCAGTGAAATGCTCTGCAAACACACGCTCTGCCACAGTCAGATCTGTTTGCAAGCCCAGATCACCATACAGCCACAAAATAAGAAAGGTGGCTTCAAGCAGGCTGCAGCACAGGGTAAGAACAAGAAGCTCTGCAGAGGAGAGCACACAAACTGGGGACACCAGTTTAAGCAGCATATCCATCAGCTGGAAGCATGTAGTGTCAGCTCAGTCAGGGTAGGGGAAAGAGGAGTCTGTAACTACTCGCTGTAGTTTTTAGACTAGGCAGGAAACTAATTGACTTAATTGCAGACGGTTTGTCTGCATGGAAGATGTGAGCATTTAACTAATACAAAATACACAAGCAGCCATTCTGGGTCAGACCCATGTTCTTATTAGCCCTGTATCCTGCCTCCAACACGAGCCAAGAAGTGTACTAAGAATGCAGGCACACTTAGTACTTTACCCCAAATACCCTGTCTGCTGCCAGGTAGCTGCAGTTTAAGAGCTTTCTGAGCTACATATGGTTGAATTTAGAAATCCTCAGTGGATTTCTCTTCTATGAATGTCTATTTCCCCTTAAACTCATGTAAAATTTTACTGTCTGCAATAATCAAAGATAGTTCATGCCTTCATGCAGTAATTGCAGCAGGTCCTTGCTTTTCTGCTCTGAAGGAAGCCGGCTGCAGTTCACTCATGGAGTCACACCAAGACAGATGAGCCAAAAGGAGGATTGCCACAGTTCCAAAAGGTTAAAGAATACTCCTATTCAGAAGAAGTAACATGAGTAATATCTTCAGGAACTTTAGAGACCAGATCCTTTAGCTGATAAGCATGGGTTTATCCTTACAGACTTCAACAGCAGCAATTGTGACTGAACTTAGCTTTGCAAGTGGCCATTTGCTTTTGCTGCTGCAGATGTTCTGGGGAGGGAGCTGAACAGCAATTAATAATGATTTGCTTCATGAATAGTCATCACTAAATTGGGAAGTCAGTAGTTTAGATTGACATACAATGAGTATTTTTCTAGATAGAGAGTGGATGAGCAATCTAACTCATTGATCAATTATTTCAATATCCAGAATCCAATGTTTGATGTTTGCTCATTGGATCAAAGCTCTGCCAACTTAATTTCTGCCAAGGATACATCAAGCTTTTGTGCTGACCACATGTTTGTATCATAAAAAAGTGGTACAAATTCTTCATACTGATGTATTTGTCTCTTTCTAACAATAACTAATAACTGGATAGGTATGCAGTACAAGCATAAAACCTGTCTCATCTAGCTTCCAGCTTCTGTATGTTGTTGATTACCAGGTACTGGTTGAGGTGCATCTTCAGCAAAATGTATACAAGCTTTCCTTTTGCAAAAGGGAGCCTCTATTCCTGGCTCAGAGTAGGAAAAAATATGCCCTTCAAGGATGCATTTATTTTCTTCTACAGTGTGTACCTAAGGCTGTGAAAAACTGCAGTAACCTACATATCACCCCTGAGAAACTGGCAAAGGTCAGAAATATCAGGCTGATGATTTCTAAGTTTATCTGAGCTGTGTAATGATAGATGTGCATGTACAAGGAGTTCCAGAGAGGAAACATGTACAGTAACACACGATTTAGAAGGTGGTGTGGGTTAGCCCTGGCAGGGTTCTAGATCACTTCCCTCTCAGTGGGATGAGGGGAAAAACTGGGAGGTCAAAACCAAGAAAAATTGTGAGTTGAGATAAAGACAGTTTAATATTAAAAACGGTTGTATGCACAAGCAAAGCAAAACAAGGAATTTATTTGCTATTTCCCATGTCAGGCAGGTATTCAGCCATCTCCAGGAAGGCAGGACTCCATCAGACGTAATGGTGATTTGTGAAGACAAACACCAGGACCCCAAATGCTCCTCCTTTCTCCTTCTTCCCCCAGCCTTTTATCTTGAGCATGACATCATGTGGCATGGGATATGTCTAAAGTCATTTGTGGTCAGCTGTCCCATTTGTGTCCCCTCCCAACCTTTTGTGCACCCTCAGCCTCCTCATTGAGAAACAGAAAAGGCCTTAATGCTGCATAAGTACTGTTCAGCATTAGCTAAAACATTCCTATGTTCTCGACACTGTTTACATCACAAATCCAAAATGTAGAACTGTAGGAGCTCCTATGAAAAAAAATCGACTCTATTCCAGCCGAAATCAGTACAAAAATTCTATATTTTCTTTGTACACTGATCTGGGAATGAGTTAATATGCACATTCTCACTTAGCAGTTGTAACATTTGACAGCTGGGAAGTCAGTACATGTCCTAAACATTAAAGAGGAAGTAAAACAAAAAAGTCAGCAGCTAGCATTGGTTAAAAGCCATGGAAGTAGAAAGATGTTATCTTCATTATTTACTGTTTCTGTCACCTAAATTAACTAGCTGCTTCCCTAGTTTCATCAACACTGGCTGTCACTATTCAGAGAAAGGTTCCTGGAGGAACTGATCCAGAGCACTGATGCTCTGAGTTGCTCTTGGAGGAGCTGCTCTGTCTGCTCTCATCAGATGGAGAATATAGGAAGGCGTTTGGCCTGCTATTTTAGTTGCATAGATTTGAAGGGCTTTTTTCTTCCTTTTTCAGGGGGTCTAAGTGACTGAAAATCAGAGATATTCAGTCTTCATATTGATTTGAGCCCTTTCAATATTGAATGTGTGTTTCCAGTATTTTAATTTAATCTACGTTGTACTTACATATTTAATGGCTGTCCAGTCTCTTTGTGTGATTAATATAAACACACCAGCAAGATACCTCAGTCCTCCAGTAGTGCTCTTAATCTCTAAGGATAAGGTTGACAGTGGAACAGGGCACTGGATTAGAACTAAAAAGATATAAATTCTCATTCTATCTCTGCTGCTAACTTACTAGGGGATTGTAAGAATGCTTCCGTTCTCCCAGTGCTCACATTGGCTTTCTTGTCTATAGAACTGAGATAAGAAGATTGTAACCAAAACTCTCAGTGAAATGTACTGAGGGAAAAATGGGATAATACATTTTATTGAAAGGTTTAGCATTGTGGACTCCTTGTGTATGCTCTCTCTCATCAGTCAGAATTAGGATAACTTTTCAGCTCTTTGTTCCAGCTACCTACTTTGGCTGCATTCTGACTCCAAGGGATACATAAAGTTACTGCTCCTTGTTAGAAATGCAATGGTGTGAGGGGATCAGAGCCAGGTCAAGGTTCTGAGTACTCCAGGTACTGGGACCGTGACGGGTCCCATGGAACATACCTCATACAGGTATACATGCTGTGAGCATGCACACTAATTACACACACACATGCACACATATATACACTGAGTGTATACACATATTAACATTTTGCTTTTCTTAGCTAGGTCTAGAGATCAAGACCCCTTCATTTTCCTTGCAGCCTTTATAAGGAGGTGGAAAAAAGGGATTCAAATAAAATTGTCTTTTTCACTGGCAGTTATAGTGGCACTTTGTTACTGTTGAAGTATACCTCTGGCAAGAGAATGTGTTTGGGGAATTAATGACATACTCTCTTTAGGGTGGCAGCACCTGAGGGCATCTTAAAATCTTAGAGACATGAATGATTTAGCTACAGTGTAGTTGCAATGAGCAGCCCTTTGCTCATAGCAAAAATTTCTGTTGTGCACAGAAAATTCCAGCATCCCCTGCTCTAGCAAACAGCTGTCTTTTTAGTGAGTATCACATAACAGGAGGAAGTTCTTATAACCTCTGGGACCTGGTTCATTCATATGGACCATGTCTAACTTCCAAAACCTAAAGAACTTTCAAAATTATCTTTTAATCATAGAGCTTCTCTTTCTACCACCCAGTGTATTTCCTATTTGACAGAATCACAGAATCACAGAATGTGAGGGGTTGGAAGGGACCTCAAAAGATCATTGAGTCCAACCCCTCTGCAGAGCAGGATCACCAAGAGTGGGTAACATAGGAACACACCCAGGAAGGTTTTGTTCATTTTTTCTAAACTGCATTGAACTGAGATGTAAGACAGGTAATAAGCAGGTCTGAAATAGTGGGAGATTTCAGATCCAGTGGCTCACCAGAGATAGACATGGACACTTCCCAGATCCCTGTGAGATGTTTGATGGCACTCTGAAATATCTAAGAACTTAAATAAGTAGTTAATAAAAAAAGAAACCCCTTTTTATTTTTTTTTAAAGTCTCAAAACTGCACTAACTGTGGATTCTACCTCTGCTTGAGATCTACAGTAGATATAGGTAGGAGAATCAAATTTAAAATCCTCACCATGCTTCCAGTACATTTTCCTTTAAAATGCACACTAATCTTTGTTCAAACACACAGAGTACTTGATGTTTAGCTGGGTAAGTTGTAGATTTTAGCTGTGCCTGTTCAAGATAATTCACATAGCTCATGTAAGGTTTGACAACTTCTGAATAAGGTTGGGAGAACAATGTGTTTTTTTTTACTCAATGCCTAAGTGGAAAAAATTGAAGAAATATTATAAGACTCAGTTTGGAGGGCTCAGAAAAATAGAAACAACAGACAGGTGGTTTTGGATCACTCCAAATGTTTCATTTACTCTAAAGTAGAATATTTGGATTAATTTGTTGTCTTCGTTGTTGTTTTTTAACAGGCTGTTGTCCTTCCTTACCCATGAGGTAAGTCTTTTTAATGAGAAAAGAGCATTTTAAAAACATAAGTAAAAATGTCAAAACAGACCGTTCTGGTTCCCCCCTGAAAAATATTTCATATAAAGACAACTAAATAACCTTTTAGACTTCTAAATCCTTTCAGTTAATCTTGGCACAATTTTTGGACTGTTTGCCTCCAGAGTTCCATTCCTCCTACCCCATCTACCACTCATTAAAAAAAAAAAAAGATCCTCACTCCATTCAACATATACCCAGGAATTCATTCCAGGAAAACCCTATTGCCTCAGCACTGAATTCTGAAAACCTGCTCATGCAGGTCCTATATGCTGTAATGAGGTAGCTTCATTAAAGCAGTTGTTTAAATTGCTTCATCTTGGTCTATCCCCCTGGCTACGTTTGAGCAAATCTGCACAACTTCTGCATACAGAAGAAACCCATTCCATGTGATGACCCAAAGGATGTAACCAGCTTCTTTGAAACTGCAGAAGTGTTTGTGCTGGAGTAGTTGATGCCTTGCACATGGGGTCCAAAAGGGAGTTTAGCTGGAGCTTTGCATCATGATCCAATTGCCACCTATTTGCTGAAGTCAATGACTTTCAATTAAGTGTAGTGAAGGGAAGCACAGCAGGACAATAACATGCTGCAAAAGAAGACAGCCTTGGACTGGCTGCCTTGGACTGAGGGCAGCTGTGAATGCTTTGCATGAGGAATCCAGCAGCATATCTGGAAAGTCCAGACAGGAAAATTATAGGGTGACTGGCACCAGCTCATTAGGATCACAGTCTGTCTGAGAGAAGACAGATGACAGCCCATACAGCCAGCTGCTGAAACAAACCAGTTTGTTGTTATCACTAAATATTGTTTCACAAATGGTTCTTAAGTTCTGTCCTTAAAGGTACAGTCCCTAAAATTACATGATGTTTTAATCTACTTTTTGTGCCTTCTAGTCTTGGCATGTCCATGGTTTCTCATTTGAAAAGGATGTTCCAAGTGTGTGGAAGGGAGGAAGTAGATTTCTAGAATACTTACAACTTTATCTAGCCTGTCTTAAGCATGTGCATATGGTGCATCTCCTTCACCTCTAAGATGTGGGTTTTATACTTCACTTACAAAGCATCAAAAAACCACAGAGAATAAAAGAAGCAGACGTGCAATTACACTGAAAGAACTGGGCATAAAATACTTTTTCTCAAGTCTGATTATCTTCATTTTACTTACTTAATGAAATGTGAAAACATGTTTTCAAATGGAATTATTCAAAATCAGACCAAATGCAGGATGTGTCATTCATCTGAGATTTAGAAACTTCTGGACGTATTTAGGAAAACATTGCTTTAAAGGGAGTTCCTCAGAAGAAAGCAATTAAATGCAATTTAGAAAAAAAATGCATATTGCGGCATAAATGATGAAATACAATTGCAAAATGTATAGCTTTCTCTCCAGGATTTATTTTTTCTGGTTGGACCTTCTCCACAGACCTGGATGTACCCTGAGTAGCAACTGCTAATCTTACTGAAATGTGAGAAAGTTTTTAGTGGTTTTGGGTGTGGGAAAATACCTACCAAAAAGACATCTTCTTGCTGCTCAAATCAGACTTTCAAAGTTCTGATCTGACTCAGATTCCCCAGGGTGAAAAAACAAGTGCATTGGAAACCTGTAAAAATCAGTGACAGTCTTTATTTCACTGACCTTTAAAAATTACTCCGATGTTGAAATCTTTCCCTCACTAACTTCAATGATTCTTGGGTGAGGTCCACATAAAAAAACACCTCTGGAGTACTTCTTCAAGAAATGGTACAGGTTCTCTGTACCAGCCCCATTGGCTACATGGAACCAGAACTCAGGCAACCTTTCATTAGATCAATTGTAATTGTTGATGAAAGTACTTTGAGCAGTCCTGGTAAATGCCTGCATCCCTCCTACCAAAATCGTCCAGATGCTGAGAATTTTTTTTCCTTATGCTTGCTTCTCCCTAAAGAATTTCTGCTGTTCCCCAAGGGGCTCTGTGCGGGCAGCAATCCACACAGCTCCCTGCTCCTCACAGGGTCAGGGCTCCCAACTGCTGATCAGAAAGTTACCGTGATGTTTTAACAGGTATTACACTACTCTGTGGCCTGATTACTCCTTTAGGGGTGGGAGTGAAAGTCTGGATACCTTTCTTAACAGCCTTAAGAGACTAAAGACTATGTTTTTTCACTCAGGCTTAAGTAAAGTACTGTCTACCCATAAACAACTACTGTGGCAAACAGAAAAAATATCTGTTTGTACACTATTGTGAGATTTCTTCCTTAACACTACTACAGGGACTGTCATTTTTCTGATTTTAGTACTGAAGATGTAATTAAAAAAAAATTTGTTAAGGTACTAAATATAAAGGCAGAAATGTATCAGCCTCAGTCCTCCATTCACTTGATCCCCACTAGCTGGGAGAGAGGTTCATATGCTTCAAATGGTTGTGGTTAGAAAAACTTTTATTTCTATCTAAAGTTACACTCTACTAACACTGTCACAGGGTACAAGTTCTTGGAAGCCGTAATAACAGGATTGTTTCTCTTCCTGCTTGTGTGATCATTTCAGCCTTAATTATAGCTGTTCATTTATTAAAATAAATAACTCAGGAATATAAGTTTTACATTCCAGCTGTTCAAACAGTCTTTTTATTTCCTTTGTGCACATGGCTTGGTGGGCAATTTATTGTATCCATTTGTGCAATATATTTTCCAGATATGCTTGAGAACTATGTATGGAACCACCACTGGTTCAACACAAGGCCATAATGAAAAATGAATTTCACTCTTTTATTAAGAGCAGAAGTGACCAACACTGTTCATTGACTCCTTTTTCAAATACTGATTTACAAAGCATGCTTGAATCTGCCACCGTGCAGATTACTAGTCCACCTGCCCCTCCACTCTTCCCTTTGTGAATTACAAATCCCCTTTTCCCTTGCTTTAAATGATTATTACTGTGCTCAGTTCCTTCTCCTAAATGGATACTACTAATTTCCCTTGAGATAAAAACAACAGTCCTTTTAATGGCCTCCTTTGAGTTAAGAAACTGCTCCCTGAATCAGACACCTCACTGGATGGGTGGGTTTAGATTCAAAGCCAATCGCTCTCCATCCTCCTCCAGTGAAGCCAAAGGAGGGCTTCCTTATTTCCAGACTGTAAAGGAAGAGCCAAGAGGGCAGAGAGGATCTGGCCTCACGTTGTCCTCCCACTCCTGGTCAGTCCTGAGGAGACACAGGGAGGAGGAGGAGACATCTTGCAGCAGCAGAGAGATTCAGCAGCGTTGGTTGGAATCCAGGCATGATTCAGAGGATGAGTTATAAAAAACGTGCTTAGGAGCTGTTTGTGATTTTGAACAGTTTTTTATACATTATTAACTCAGACTGGAAGGAGAATAGGATCATTGAACCCAAACAAGGTCTTTAAATGAAATCGTCTTTCTTTTCTAGCTTTTTGTTCTTGTCACACCATCTCACCCACCAAACCAGGCTCATGGCTTTCTTGCATTCAGTGCTGCAAAACATATAATGAAGCACAATCCCAGTTGTAAAAAGATAAGAGACAAAGGAAACAATATTTTGCATCTACAACGGAAATGGGACACAGAAATACGAATGCTTTGATTTTCTTTAACATTTAAAGTTGGCAGTACATTTGTCTGGTCTTAAAGTGGATATAGATCACTTCAAAACCCCACTTCAACACTGGAATACAGTAAAATATCCTTGTAAATCAAATTAAACACAGGATCTCCTGACCATTTGTCTTCTGACCACAGACACTGTAAAACTCTAATGTGGTGAAGAAATCCAGCAGCTTTGTTGACAGGTTTAGATAATCAGGAAGAGTGCATACAAGGTCCACTTCAGCTTATACATGTGAGTGCCAGTTGCCTAATTATGGCATATAAAAGCTTCTCATATCCTAAAAATGGAAAAGCCTGGATAATTCGCCTCAAATCACCCTGGAATTCTGAGTCCAACTTGTGATAGGAGCCAATGAATTCTGCTTCAAGATTTTAAAAATCAGATGAGTTTCCTTTCAAAAGCAAGAAAATCTCTCCACATACTGGAAGATGCTCACAGAGCAAAATGTACCATTATTATGAAAGATAGTGGCCTGTCTCACAGGAGATACTTGGTGGAAGGAAGAAGGAAATATGGAAAAAGGAAACTGTAGCTGAACATTTGCAGACTCCATTACAGAGCCTGCAAAACAGAGAAAATCCCAACATGTTTCATTGGCTTGCCTGTATCATGCACCCTGTGATCTAGACAGGCCAGAGCCACGGTTCACAAGGAGTCATAGTGGGAGAGAATAGATCAAAGGCAAAGAACAAAAAGAGGCAAAGTGAAGAGAAGCTTTCTTTCTTAGTTTCTGAGGAGGAATGTCTAATAGGAATGGTAAAAGCTGGCCTGTCTTCAGACATCTTTGCTTGAAGTTCCAAATCCTGATAATGAAAATAGTTTAAGCCCTCTACTTAGTGGCAATTGTGTGTGTGTGTGTGTTTATGTTGTGGGGTCTGCATTTTAGTTCTTCACTTTGGAGCAGAAGTTCCTTTTTCTGCTTATGAAAAACTGCTCATATGGTAATGATACGGGTGCTGTAAACAATGAACTGAAATGCTTGTAACTTAAAACAGGAGCTAAAATGTTGAGATATCAAGACAGGCAGAGGGCTTGTCTGGAAAAATTTGGACTGTGGATCTGAATAATGAATAACAAAAGTTCTCCTGTCTGCTTAGACCATAAATAAATGAGAATGAAAATAATTGCTGTCCACAGGTATGGCAAAAACTAATTCATTTCTGTGACAACTGTAAACGCATACATGAGGAAATCTTCTTTCCAGGGTTTGCGAAGCACTGCTTTAGGGCATTAAAAAGCTTTGCAGCCTGAACTGATTGCTGATATTCTACTGAATACCACACACATGCTACCAACCACCAGGGAAGTCAGAGATAAAGTGATTTTGTCTGAATCCCTTCCCTTCACTGCTTTGCACACATCAGCACAGATCCAGTCCCATGCAAGACTTTCCAAATTGCAATCACAGAATGTGCTACCCTGAAATGTGCGAGCCATCTGCACACAACTCTGTTTGGTTTTGAGCCATTTCTTTGTGAATAGGTGCTTATCAGTTTCTGTTATTATTATTTGTACTTTGAGGTAGGCAAGGGGCAGTCCAAGACCACCAACGCTGTCTTTGTCTGACCAGATGCATACAGAATTATTTTCTCTAAGTAATGGAAGAGGCTTTTGAAAACTGTGTTCTTATTTATATTTCTGTTGGAGTTTTTTAGTTCTAGTTTGTGCCTTTATTTTTTAATAAAATATATTTATTCAATAGATAAGAATGGCAAGGTATTCTATCTATATTATGACAACAGTGCTCATAATTTCCAAGAAAAAAAGTTTATAAAAAAGGGTGAAGACAAAGTTTATGATTCACTACAAATGTATTCTAGTGTTTGAGAATGAATTTTTAGCAAGTGTTTTGAAGTATGTAAAAGACTAGTTAGCAGTACTTTTTCCCCCCGTGGATAGCTGAGATGATCATCATTGATATATGGAAAGCAAATGGTCAGTTTTGGTTTGGTTTGTTTTCTTTACTTTTGGCTTAGCTTTGAAGAAAACCCTCCTGAAGAACTGGCCTTTTTATTCCTTTGACCTACATGAATTTAAGACTTGGTCTGCTCTCTCAGAAAGAGTTCCATAACCAGTAGTTGTAATACTCAAATCACCTTCCCTGCCCTTCCCTAAGAGTCAAAATATGTCTTTCTTTTTACATACCATCTAAGTGGAACACAGCTGCTCTGTGGTTTTTGGACAGAAAGGTGATCTGATGCACACTTTCTTTGGGCATGCATAAGAGTGTATGCTTCTATGCTTTTTTCCACAGGAATTATCCTGGGCATAGTAGGAAAAAAAATATGCTATTTTCTCACAAAATGGAAAAGGTCTCAATAATTCAGTAACCTGAACTCCTAGTTTGATAGAACTTCTATTTGTGTGTGAAAATAAGATGTAAATCAAAGAAACAAAAAATAATTTAGGGTTAGATGTGACCTGGAGAGCAGTCCCAATTTCCAGGTTACTGCAGGTTCCTAAGGGCCTCATCTGATCCAGTTTTAAATACGTTTAATGACAGAGAACTCACAGCCTCCTTGGACATGAAATTCAATTTCTTCATATGCTTCTGTATTTTAAACGGGAATCTTCATGGACAGCATAGTATTTCCACAGTGAATTCAACTTTTCATATCCATTACTGCAAAAAACCCCACAGTTCAGCTACTTGAACAGCTAATCTAGGTTTCCATTTTCCAGAAGACTTCAGGGCAAGAGAACATCAGGCAGGTCTGGGACAACTGTCCACTGCAACTTGCTACCAATACCAACTCTCCAATGGAGATCTGCTTGCTGGACACTTCTACACTGCCAGCTCTCCTCCAAGATAACTCCTATCTTTCCCAGCAGATGGCATTCAGGTGGCAGCATCCAGTTGGCTGGGCATAATTTGCTGTTAGACATACCAGTGTTTAATAAATAGCCACTGATGGAAACACAGGAGGCACAAACTCTAAGCTTAAGTACCACTAGGCAAAGAGACAGATTCTGGAAAATACCTTTCCAAAAGTTTTTGGAATTTTAAAGCAAACTGAATTGTACTTTGCTTTTCACTAAACATCAAGTGTGTTCAGCCCATTTGGGGCCCACTTGCCAGGAATGTTTTAGTAAATGAACGTCTTTTGAAAAGAAAAGAAAAAATATTCACAGGAAATTAATTTAGATGTTTTAGCCAGAAACCTGAACCTGAGTTTCAAGTTTATCCCATGACCATAAGGCTCTGTCCAAAGAAATAAAATGTTGTGAGCTTGCAACAGACAGCAGTGCAAACAAATGACAAATTGAGACTCAGTATTTAATGGGTAAGTTCAGGAAGATGGCATCCTTTCCACAAATACCTTTCAAGCAGAAAAAGAAGCAATTTGTTCCAGACTCAATACTTACACCAGTTTTTCATACACCTTTTTCATGGGTGCAGTCTAGAGAACATGTTATTTTAGAAAGTTACAAAACCAGGCTGGCTGCTTGGTTATTGAGTCATGCAGCTTCTCTCTGTTTCTTTCTTAGCCTGCATTGTCTGAACCACATCTAACAATAATCACTACGCAAATCTGCACTATATACACAAAATTTACAATGGTCTTGTCCTGAGAGGAGGAAGTTCCTGTAGTGGTGTCCAGAAAATAAGTGAGTTTTGCCTGATGACCAATCCCAAATGCAGGCTGCTCAGCTGTACCAAACCGCTGATGTTAAATTTCTTACAAATGGTTTGGAGGGGGTAAGATGGGAAAAAGGAGAAAATGCTTTGAAATGTTTGGCAGCACTTTAAAATCACTAAGGCCAGTTTTCTTTTAAAAATATATATCTTACCCATAAAGCCAGATGCCTTAGAATCTTGAATGCAGTTTACAGATGTCTGGTAGACAAGAGTAAAGTGTAACTGGTGCTTTTTTCCTCCATCTCGCTTCAAATTATCTTTTGTTTGTCTGCATAAATTTTGAGATTATTTTAGAGTATAGAATAATTTAAGAAAGAGAAGGAAGCACCTCTCCT
This sequence comes from Heliangelus exortis, assembly GCF_036169615.1. NCBI lineage: Eukaryota > Metazoa > Chordata > Aves > Apodiformes > Trochilidae > Heliangelus > Heliangelus exortis. The sequence goes on along the minus strand of NC_092422.1, from coordinate 112,099,781 downwards.
ACTGTGGCAAGCCAGGATGCTACCCACTCCATCATACAGTCCTCTGTATGAGCAGAAAGTATTGCCTTTTTAACTTAACAGACATCTAGGGGTAAATACCATTCTTTTTCTCATAAAGACAAAAGTACGTTTCTTTCTCATAAAGACAGGATAAAGAGGGAAGCTAAATTTTCTGTCAGATTGCATTGAAGTTGCTTTTTAGCTGAGATCTTGAAAAATTGCAAGTGTCTGAAATGCCAAGCGGAGTACAGACATGGGCCTGACAAAGTTACATTAATGCTAAGTGCTGGACTTCTGAGACTAAGGTCAGTGCCATTACTTGGATGTGGTGATGCTTTCTTTCCCTGACAGAGCTGACAGCTGACTCAGCACCCAAGCAGTGCAGTATTGGTGAAGATTTCATGGATTTTCTTACTAAAATGGTGGGGCATGTATGAGTTAATTCCGAATGAAAAGATTACCCTTCTTGTTCAGGAAACATTTAGTGCAAGGCAGTAGTTCAAGCAGAATATAGTTCAGGCAGGGAGAACTTTGAGGCTTTTTCATCAATGTAATTTTAACAGACTCAAAAAAATCTAGTCTGATACTCCAGCCTAGAAAAATCAGTCTCCAACACATACTGAGTTTGGGTGCCTGAATCCAGACCTAATGAACTTTGAATATTTTGGAAGCCTCAGGCAGTTTCTGGATAGGTTCAGAAAGCCATCAGATCTCTAAAAGTAAAGATCTTTAAGTTGTAAGTTTACATGTGGCTTGTTTTTAACTCTACTGCTGCATCCTGTAGATCATACTAGGACTGCTATTACTTCTCTAATTGACTTGTAAATCTTTATCACCTCTCCCAAATCCACAGAAGCTGTTTATTAAGGTACTAGTTCCTATTTCCCAAAAGACACAAGACACCTATAAGGAAAAATTAGACTAGAAACCAAAGCTTGTCAGCTTATTCTAAAGGTTTTTTTGAAGGATGATGGCAAAGAAGTTGCTCCTAGCATCAAAACCACAACAGTTTAACTGCACATAAAGAAGTCAGCGTCATCTGTTTGAGCACCACCTCTGTTAAAGTTACCATCATTTGATGTTACTACCCAGGGATTTGTACTGAAACAGTCTGTATGGCTTTCAATGACATGATCATTATAAAGTCTAACAGTTGAGTGCTGCTAGAGTTGGTTTTAATGGCTTGGATATATATTGGAGGGCAAGATTCAAGCAAACATAGGCTTACCTAATCATTAGTGATGATTTTTATGAGTTATAAATTCAGGTCAGCTGACTTCACATACCTTTCCTAGTTTAGCTAACAAGGTGCAAGCTTCTAGAATACTACAGTACTCATGTGTCTATGGCCAGATTCACTAGTGCTCGTGAAAAAGGAAACTGCTGGAAAAAAGGAAAAGGAAATTCCTTGGCCAAAGAAGTGAGAAATATCTAATCTGTCCCCTGCTTCCAGAAGAGGCAGTGAAGGAACAGTCAGCAGCACAGGCTGAAAAAGAATTAATCAGCTGAACAGCTGACATAGACCATGGGCTGATTCTAGAACAGGCATTGCTTTTTTTGTGATCCAAAGCAGGTAGGAGTTGGTGGAGCAAGGGGGATTACTATTTCTACTGTGGGAAGGTAAGCTGTCCCATGGCAGTCACTTTGGATTTATCAATCAATGTTCTAATGTTTTAGCATCTAAACTTTCTCGAGGTACCTTCTTTTAGGGCTCTATTGTCAACCCTTTGAAAATGGTCTTTGCTGCAGTCTGGGGGAAGCTGTAGGAAGCAGAATACAGGCTGAAAGATTTAGCAGCAGAGAGATGTGGAAAGTTTGGGTTCTTTTGCCAGATGTTCTTGGCTTTTCTGCACTGAATTTGACTCATTTTTTCTTATGTTTTGACCTGTTTGACACTGTTCTTCAGGAGTTCTGTATTGCATATACTTGAGCTGCCGATGCAGCTGAAGTCTCAGACAGCCACAGCTAAAATCTAATCCCTTATTCATCTGGGATGTTAGGTTTTCAAGATCCAACTAATTTTTCAGTAGCCAACACCTTTTTTAGCTGCAACTGTGCACTTCTTGGGCCTGATGTACTGAGGAAACAAACATTATCATAAAATGAATTTTTCCATTCTTTTCAGTGTGGACAGAAGTGGTGAATGAACTTCATTAAAGTTTTTAATCTTCCAGTTTTTTTATAGGATGAATCTTATTAAAATGTCATTAAAATGCTATTCACCAAAAATAATAATAGTAATTTTTATTTCTTTTAACACTTTTCTTCCCACAGTGCTTCAGAGACTGATAAACTACATACAATGAGTAGCTACAACTGAAATGCAGCCAATTCTGAAATGACACACATCAGCTATAACATGGCAATGAAAAACATTTCAAAATGGGTTAGGAGGGGACAGAAGGAGTAATAGTATCTGCAAGTGAAAATTCTGAGGGAGTATAAGAACACAAATCAGGAATTTGGTTAGTACATACCGTATTTAAAATTGCAGAGGGGAGCTTTAGGAGCTTAATGTTCTTTTGATCCTACATTCAGCTTATTGCCAATCACACTCTGTGTGATAACTGGAATGTTTGACCAAAATGTGAAACATTAGGATTTTGTTTCACACAACACCTATTATTAGGAAAATATTTTTACCAGTAAGAGCTATTCTATGCAAAATAAATAACTACCCAGGAAGAGAAATAGGCGTGAGGAGAATCCATCAAGTCCAAGCCAAGGAGGACTCTGTGTTGGTCGTCACTCTTGTTCCCCGTTGCACCTTTTGTACAAGGAGAGGGGTGTGACTCTTGCTTATTCACACTAGAGTCTACTAATAGCTTTTTAATGTTCTCTCTCATTATTCTGTACTCACCATTTAATTTGTAACTATTATTGTAAAAAGCTCTCAGCAAACTCTGCCTTGTCTGTATTCTCTTATATCCACTCTGAGGATTTCCTTGCAGGACCTTCTGGGTGACAGAAAGAGCTCTCTCATTTGCCCAGCAAACTCATGGATGCTCACTGGATTTATTTTCAGCAGGGTAATTTTGGGGTTTGGACAATGTAGACCCAACTGTGTACTGCTCTTCTCCTGGCATTTTTTCTTTATCTTACTGCATTTTTGAGGCAACACCTAGCAGCTGCTGGTGCACAGCCAGCCCCTGAGGAAATGTCCAGCTTACAGGCCCTGTTGGTCAGTAGGTCTGTTCCAGTGGCCAAAGCAAACTTTTCACACTGGTGAAGGAAGCTGGTAATGGCAGCTTAATGATGCCATATGTAGCAAAATCTTGACTTCAGGTTGAGAGAACACAGACCAGGGTTGTACATCCATGTCAGCCTAGGTCTGGTTCAACAGTAGAAGCAGACTTGTAGCCTAAGCATTGTTTTCCCTTAACATATAGGGTAACCAAGTCCAAGTGAAGGCACAGCCCCAGGGAAGGGAGACCAGGACTGGGCAGAGCTGTCTTTCATATCGACAGCTCACCTGCCTTGGCTGTTGTGGGGAGTCCAGTAGGCACCTTATTGGGGTGAATATTGGCAATCCTTGTGGTTAATCTCTCTTCTTTTCCTGTATCGTGGGCTGCTGTTGTCCCTGGAAGCTGAAGGAACATCTTGAGAGCTGCCTGAGGAGGGAGGATAAAAAGCACAACTGCTCTCCTGCTGATCCAAGATTGAATTTTGCTATATCTGGGCTGAGGACAGAAAAGGAATATAGGCTTTGTTCCTCCCCTCCATCATTAGGACAGCAATATTTGATACGGCATATGTTGCTAGGCAGTTTTGAACTAGCTTTTAATAGGCACTAGAGCTTTATATCTTTTTAAGTCCCTGATGTTATTTAGTGTTCCTGAAAAAAATCGGTCTTAGCATGTAGCCTGAAATTCAGGTGGATACTCCATGTCAGTCAAATTGTTTTGCCTAGTCCACCTAAAATATGAGGAAGCAACCTAGCCATTTATGACATATTAGACCCTTCTAGAAGCCTTTATAACCTACAAACCCAGATGCCTCAGATCCCATTGTTTAGCAGATGAACACACATTGCACAAGAAGAGCATTGTGCTCAGTCCGTGGTGTAGCTGTGATAGGAAATGTGCTGCATTGATGTCTAGCTAGCACAACTTCATTCTCTCTGCTCTGCTAGCATTCTTCAGCTTCTTTTCCACATTTTTTTCTGTTTGCTGAGACAATCTGATTCTTTACATGATGGAAGAATGCCTGCAGCCTCCTGGATAAACTGGTGCTGTTGGCTGTTCAATTAAATGTTTTGGTATAACTTGAGTCCACCAGAAGTCCAAAGAACTCAAATGTACATACACTCCAACCCAAGCAGAAAGTGTGTAAATGTTTAGTCTGAGTCTGAGGTATTTTATTATCTTGCTTCTCTTCTGTGTGAGAACTAACATCTAACTTGTCCTAGATTTTTACTCTTTTTTCATAGAATCATATCATAGAATCATAGAATCATAGGGGTTGGAAGGGACCTCAAAAGATCATCTAGTCCAACCCCCCCTGCCAGAGCAGGGCCCCCTAGAGTACATCACATAGGAACGTGTCCAGGCGGGTTTTGAATGTCTCCAGTGAAGGAGACTCCACAACCCCCCTGGGCAGCCTGTTCCAGGGCTCCGTCACCCTTACAGTAAAAAAATTTTTTCTGGTATTCAACTTGAACCTCCTATGCTCCAATTTACACCCATTACCCCTTGTCCTATCACTGGTCACCACTGAGAAAAGCCTAACTCCATCTCCCTGACACTCACCCCTTACATATTTGAAAACATTGATGAGGTCACCTCTCAGTCTCCTTTTCTCCAAACTAAAGAGACCCAGCTCCCTCAGCCTTTCCTCAGGGGATGGGAAATTACTGTTGTGGTGTTGTGGACTCAGCTTCTGTGAAATCTATGATTTTGTAAAATACGTCCCTTAGGCAAAATATGTTCAGAAAAAAGATTTTTACTTTTTTTAATTGTTCCGAGTTCTATTCAATATGGACAAAACATGATTCCATGAAATGATGGAGAGGTTGCCATGTAATGGGCAGCTGGGAAAAATTATAGATCAAATTAAAACCTGAATTGTATTTTTCATGGTGGTTGGTGATTATTACTTATTATGATACATATTAAATTGTCTTTGCTCACTCCTGATGATTTAACTTAGATATTCATTCTTGAGTAGCTGAAAGGTTTGAGCAGTGGAACTGATTCCACTTGGAAAGAGGATCACAGGGGCTCCCAGACTTCAGCATACGATGTATCTTTCTGGTCAAGCATTTCCTGCCTGTCCTGGCTGGAAGTTTTTCTTACAAAGAAAGGCTTGAAAGGAAGATCTCATTGTTATTTATTGCAGAGATGTGTGGGTGCTATTTTTTAGTTTTACTAGGTGACATAATGATGTCTATCTTAAAATAAATACTTTTTGAGAACTTCATTTTCACAGACATTTCAGATCAAACCCAGCTGAATCACTGGGCCAGCAGCCACCCCAAAGAGAGGCTATTAATTTCAAGAGCATTACATCAATGTTCAGTTTGCCCAGGAAGCAAAAGATTCAAGATTAGTCACCTAAGTTAGGATGTTGAGTTGTTATTTATGTGATTCAATTCACTTAAAGGTGAATTAACTCCATGATGGGGTTTGACTGGAGTATCCAGCCACATGCCAAGGAACCAGGGCACCAAACCTCAGTGTTCCATCTTCATTCAGTCAGCGCAGTGACCAGCACCAGCAGTGACAAGGAACAATCCAGGCAAGCCCAGAGTCTCAGCACCAGATCCTTCTGTACAAGGGGACTCCAGAGATTGGGGCACTCTGTGCATCCACCCAGAATCTTGGTACAAACCCACTTGGAGCATCCGTGGGAGATTTAAAGCAGCCCTAAGGAGCTCGGGTGACCCCAGAGCACAGCGAAGGGGAGCGGGCAAACAGGGAGGAGGCAGGGAAGTTAGCTCAAGGCAGGGAGAGCAGCAGGAATCTTGGAACAAAACTGACAGAAGCAACAAATGCTACCAGTATAAGTGTGAAAGCTTCTGGAGGTGTGGCACTGACATGCTGAAGAGCTCAATCCCCTGTACCTGCCAGTGTTACTGGTCCAGCTATGGGGGAGACCTCTGGTGAGACTGACTTGAAGATGGTAGATTTAACTCTCATGCAGGATTTGCTGCTCTAGCTGGAGCCTTGTAAATCAATGGGGCCTGATGGGATTCATCCAAGGGTACTTAAAGAGCTGGTGGAGGTCATAGTGAAACCTCTCTCAATGATTTTTCAATGCTCTTGGGAATCTGGAGCAGTACCAGTTGACTGGAAGTTGTCAAATGTTGTCCCAGTCTTCAAGAAAAGCAGCAGAGATGACCCTGGTAACCACAGGCCTGTTAATCTTACCTCAGTGCCTGGTAAGATTATGGAGAAGACTATTCTAGTAGTTATTGAAAAACACCTAAAAAACAACACAGTCACTGGTCCCAGCCAACATGGGTTTGTTAGGGCAAAGTTCTGCTTAACTAAATTGATTTGTTTCTATGCCAAGGTAACCCACCTAGCTGACCAAGGGAAGTCAGTTGATGCGGGAGCGGCAAAGAAAATGCGTGCAACCAATATGGTTGATAAACGAACTTCTGGTTTATTGCGCAGCAACTTTTGCTTATATAGTGCTTCCGTGACCACACCCCAGCCACCAACATAACTTTTTATTGGACACCCGGTGTGTTTACCTGTAGCACAGCGAATCCCTGGTGCAGGTAGCACCGGAGTATGGGCCGATCTAATTGGCCTCCCAAACATGGGGTTGGGCATAGTAAAGGGGTCGCACCTCCTATCTCTTCGAGAATATTCAGGAATATCCTCCAACATTCTCCAAACCTCTCTAACATTCCACAACAAGTTGATGTAGTCTTTCTGGATTTCAGAAAGGCCTTTGATACTGTCTTTCACAGTACCTTTCTAAAAAAATGTCCAGCATCCAGCTGGACAAGCACAAAATGCAATGGGTGTCCAGTTGGCTGATGGGTTGAACTAAAAGTGTCATAGTAAATGGGGTCACATCAGGCTGGCAACCAGTCACCAGTGGGGTTCCACAGGGATCCCTTTTAGAGCCAGTTCTGTTTAACATATTCATAAATTACTTAGATGCAGGACCTGAAGGGTTACTAATTAAGTTTGCAGATGACACCAAATTAGGGGGAGCAGTTGACATTCCTAAGGTCAGAGAGGCCCTGCAGAGAGATGCAGACAGATGAGAGTTCTGGGCAATTGCCAATTGTATGAAGTTTAACACGGAGAAGTGCCAGGTCTTGCACCTGGGACACAGTAACCCTGGATATTCATACACCCTGGGGAGCCAGAGGCTGGAGAGCAGCCCTGTGGAAAGGGGTCTGGGGGTTCTGGTCAATGACAAGTTGAACATGAGCCAAGTGTGCCCTGGCAGCCAGGAGAGACAACCGAGTCCTGGGATGCATCAATCACAGCATTCCCAGTTGGTCAGGGGAGGGGAGGGTCCCACTTTCCCCTGCATTGGTGCAGCCCCATCCTGAGCACTGTGTGCAGTTTGGGCTCCACAGTACAAAAAGGACACAGAGCTACTGGAGAGTGTTTTGAGGAGGGCTGTGAGGGTGGTGAAGGGTTTAGAGAGAAAACCATATGAGGAGTGGCTAAAGGCATTTGGCTTGTTCATCCCAGCTGGAGGAGACTGAGGGGAGACATCATTGGAGCTTATTGCTTCCTCACCAGGGAAGGAGAGGGAGCAGATGCCAACCTCCTCTCTCTGATGACTGACAATAGGACCTGAGGGAATGGTGGAAAGATGTGCTGGGGAAGTTTAGGTTAGATATAAGGAAAAAGTTTTTCACCCGGAGGGTGGTTGAGTAGTGGAACAGGCTCTCCAGGGGAGCAGGTATGGCACCAAGACTGCCTGAGTTCAAGAAGCATTTGGATGATGCTCTCAGGCACATGGTGTGATTCTTGGGATGGACAGGAGTTGGACTTCATGATCCTGACAGATCCCTTTCAACTTGGCAGATTCTGTGATTTACAATGCATCTTCATATTATGGTTGTGGTACCCAGTAGTACCAAAGCTAATGAACTTTCAGACTTGAATTTATGTATGATCAAGAAATTGGAAGGAGAGGAACAAAATCCTCATTTAGTAGATCGTATGCTAAAGGCTCTCGTGAAAAGAAAGAATTTTCAGCAGCATAGGTTGTTGTGATGTTCACCAAGCTATTTATTCAGTAGTAACTTTAGGACTAGAGACCCACAATTTGAGTCTTTCCTCTGCTCTTTATGCACCCAAGTTCACTTTGCTGTAAAGATTTGACAAATGCTTCAGTAGTTTTTTTGTTAAATCTGTATTTAACAAGTTGGGCAGAATTGCAACAACTCAAAACATTGAAGGCTTAAAGGCAGCATGAAATTTTAAATCTTCAACCAAGGTGGGTGCTTTTTCTGTTCCCAAAACTTCCCTATGGTGTACTAACAAGCAGAATTAAGAACATGAATTTTATTACTTTTATGTTTAGAAATGAGATGGTTCTTCCTTGTTGCTCAAAACCTTTAACCTTCTAAATCTTATTTCTTTTGGCACTGTGCAAAGTTATCTCCTTTATTTAGCTCCACAGAAACACAGGGGCTTTGTGAAGCAGGGTGTTTTTCAGGAAAATTCTCAGGAAAAGCTCTATCTTGGGTTGAAAGAGAAAGCTATTTAACCCCGTTGCCATGACACATGGGGGAGGAGCATGAGCCACATGTTTGAAGGGGTCACTTAAGCCTCTCCTGTTACCCTCACTATGTCAAACCATGATGCTATAGCTTCTGCTGTCCAGATGGATTACACTGCTTTAGTGTACTTATTTCAGTATTGACCCTAAAACCAGGTTGGTTTTCCATGTGGCAAGAGAAACAAAACCCTCCAAAATATCTGATATACAAAATATTTTTGGGTATCCAAAAATATTTTTTGCATTAAAGAAAAAAACAAACAAAACCAAACGAAACACCGAAGAATTTTCTCTTCTTCCCATAAAACATGAGCAAATATTAATTGCAAAATGTGTTTTGTGAATTTCCTGCCAAAATTTTAACTGGTTGCTTAATACGAAAGCAATCAAGATTATCTGTCTTTTTCTACCTAACATATGGACAAAATTTCCTATAAAGCAAGACTTTGTTAGTCCTTCCTCCATAATCCTACAGGAGCTCCAAAAGTTGATTTTTTTTTGCATTTTAGTTGTAATGGTTTTCCTTATGATCTGAGAATTAGGATATCTGGCTGTGTATCTGGAATCTTTTCCTACTTATCTCCAAGATCTTAGTACAAATGACACTAACAGGCGACCAACCAAGGAAATTATGATGCTTGGACTGTGTCTTTGAAAAGGATGTTTTGAGTGATGCGTGGTTGTAATTTTCCAGATTGCATTCAGATGTCAGAACTGGCAGTTGCTTCCCCAAACAGCAGGTGTTCAAGCTGACAGACAAGATGGTAATAATAACCCACAGAAAATCTTACAAGGAATTCTATATAGCAAAGTATCCATGTTTGACTACACGCAGAGTCATTAGACAGTGAGTGTTTTATTAAATGCACAGACTGATAATAGCAGAGGCTGGATTCAGTCACTGAATCTGGAGCAAGACTGTAAACACTGTGTATAAGTGCTTCTTCTTTCTCTCCTAAAATGGCACGGACTTTCCTAGTGCAATCTCCATATTTATCCTGGTGCTGTTCTATGTAAGCACCCCTGAGACAATTATCTATTCTAGCTCCTGAGATTGTCTCAGGCAAAAATTAATAAAAACACAGCAATAATATATTAATTGTGTCCCTGAGAAATTCTGAGGCATAGACATGGATATTGGAGGCAAATTTAAAATTTGATGTATTCCTGTACAACAGGAAGGGTACATCAAGGTGTTCAAAACCTTTTATAATGCAGCTCACATAAATTCCCTTAGATATTGTAAAAAAGAATTAACACAGTATTTCAATACAGAATTGGCAGAACAATCACAAAAGGAGCATTAAAAATGTTTTTAAAAAATAACAACAAACAGCAACAACAACAACAACAAAAAAGTCTTTTTAGGATGCCTCTGTTTCCTGATTGTAGGAAAGGCACAAAGCTTGTTCTAAACTTCAGGAGGAATCTTCTGAGAGACTGGTGCTCCTATCCTGACACATACATATTCACTTAAAATATACGTTGTTGAAATTTCTTCCAAGACAATATTAAGCAAAAAACAGGTGGGTGATCCAAAGAAAACGTGCTTTCTGTCCAAAATGCCTGTTGTTCCCTCACTTCAAATATTGACATTTGTCTGGGTGCTTCTCGTTGTTTAGGTTGTCCACAGACCAATTTAACTGAGGCCAGCTTGCCAAGGAACAGGACTTGTCCCAGTAGGAAATTTCATAATCATTACCACACTTTAGTTCACTTTCTGTCTCATTTCATTTTTTAATTGTAATCAGTCAATGTAACTTACAAACTGATGAAGCTTGGTAGCTGAATGTCAGTGTGCCACACTGTTCTGCCTTCACATGAATGTTAAATGCACCATTTTTTCTACATTTGTTCTCACTTAATGTTCCGATGTGCATTACTAGATCAATATTGTTCAAAGGTCTGTTCAGTGATATATTACTGGGGTTTTTAATTCACTGCTGTGTGCTTGATGCCAGAGAAATGCATTAAAAGTGTCACACGTGATTACAGGTCTATAGTCAGACAGAAAGAAGTTTTCATTCTAGAAAAATGTTTCTTTCAGTCTAGTTCTCTCAGAATGTCTGAAGGATCTTGGGAAAAGGCAAGTTCTCATTAAAATTTTCTAATTTTAAAATGTATTTTAATCCGTCCTTATTGTTTATAACGTTTTTTATAATTACTTATTAGTTTGCAATTCTTATGGTTATGTTGTCATTTCAAGGGACAACTTCATGGGACAGGAGAATAGAGATAGCAAAGGAAAAATCGATTTGATTCCAGAGAAAGAAATTCAGAGGGAAGGAAATAATGCACTGGGACAAGATGCCCAAAGAAATATTAAAATCTTCATCCTTGGACAGCCTAGATTTAGCTGGATGTGATCCTGAGCAACCTGCTTTAACTTCAAAGATGGATATGCTTTTATCAGGAACTTGGACCAAATGACCTCCAGAGGTTCCTTCCAACTTAAATCATTCTCATCTTCTGAAAATATTCTGCTCTTTTGTCAATAGTTTGTGAAGCAAGTGCTAGCATACAAAGACTTATAAAATCTGATATTTATAAGGATAACAATAAAATTATATTAGCAAATTTTTCCTTATGAGTGTCCCTTACGGTGACACAAAGTATTTCACCAAGTTACCATAGACTGAATTCACTCTGAGTTCTACCAGGGAGTTCACTACTGTATCTCCCTGCCTTGTGGCTCTAATCCTTTTTTTTTCTTTTTGATAAAAATTAAGCATTGGCTTCCACCTTCCACCAATTTTTGCTGCACTTTACAAATTAAAATATCACAGATGAACATCCTAATGACATATATGTCCCAGCAGTGGAAGAATCTTCCCTACTGCATGCTGATAGTGCTTTTCTTTGTCTCATTTTAAAACACCCAGATGACAGGGTTTCCACTAATGCATTTAACAATCTAATTATTAAGCAACAGAGGGAGCTTAGTCTAGTAAATTTTTCCCTAATCCCAATATAGTTTTTATTCTCTTGTCTTTTCCTGCTAATATTATATCTACCTCACGTGTTATATTATTATAGCCATCTCAATTTTTGTGTTTAAGTACTTTTCATTCTTGTAGCAGCTTACATGTTATCAACTCTGGGTATTGCTCTTCCTAACCATTTTTTGCTTCTCTGAAGTCTTGCTGTCTTTTTGATCACTGGGCATGTGGAGCTAAGCAGTGCCTTCAAAGCTCATGTGTACTGGTGCCAAGAAGCATTTGGGTTATTTTTCCCTTGCTCTGTGATGAGGGACCTCTGCAAAACCAGGACAGAAGTGCATTTAACTTTCCATTCCTGAATTTATATTATGGTGCAGCTGTAGCAGGGCTCCTTCAGCATTGCTGCTTCCCCATGGAATATTCCCACTGAGTAGGTGTGCTTTGGGATGTCAGAGATGATCCTTTAAGACAAGTTGTTAAAATTATTGTGTTCATATTTCTCATCAGCAAGGCAAAAACAGGATGAATGTAGTGAAGAGTTTTGTATGCACTGAAACCAGCCTATCCATGGGATCTGACTCCAGCATAGCTTTTCTTTCAACATGTTTAAAGTATTAATAGATGCTACCTACATGCCATGCAACTGTATGAAAGCACAGACTATGCAGAGATTTTCATGCATCTCTTAACTCATATCTTGTGTTATAAAAAGGTCATCTTGGACATGGGACCAAATGACAAATATTTCAAGCGTGTGAAGCAGAGAAATGGAGAAGAGAACCAACCCAGTGTGGGAAAGGGGAGGAAGGAAGGCCAAGGAAACAGTAATTCCCCTATGTAAATACCCTATATAGCAGTCCTACTCAAAGTTCACAAGATAAACTAACAGCTATCCAAATTCTCATTCCCTTTCCTCCTGCCAATCTCCACTCCATCTGACTCCAGCCCTGAGGAGGCCTGCTGAGTGTGTGTCTCCATGTGTGTGCACAAAAGGACCACTTGTACCTGCTTATCTTTGGGTATGTTCTTCATTCAACACTACCAGGAATATGTTTCTATTTAGCTAGAAAAAGAACATGCTCTATATCTCATTGAAACTCCCTCAAGGGAAAAGCAAACAACCATGTTTAAATTGCAAGAAGAAAAAGTTCACCAATTCAAAATAGTCTGATGGGTCTCTAAACTCAAAACAGAAGCATGGGAGGTTTGCCCACCGGTAAGAAAATGTGAGGCTGAGTTACCAGAGAGGGAAGCCAGAGTGCCAGCAAAGCTCTCCCTTCACTCCATCAGGAGAAATCTGGGGCCCCGTGTTAACTGACAATTCATCAGTCCCTGACAGTAATCCACCCACAGGCAAAATCTTTGTGCATCCCCACTCCTCAGGGGATGTTGCCACACAAACAGACCTGACCTGAGACACAGACACTGAACCCAGTGTCCATCTATGTCTGTTTCTGTTTAGCATGAAGCTTGACTGTAGAATCTCTTAGATAAACCAGCCTTTATTAAGCCTCTAAATAATAGTTGTGCTGCAGTAATAAGCCAGTCATGTCTGTCAAAAGCTTGGGAAAAGCTGTATTCAGTTCAGAACAGTACTTTTATTTCCAACTTTTTAACAAAGACCAGCTTGTAAATATGATATCTTTTTGCTAGTGTTTCTGGAAGTCAGGCTTTCTGACTGTTTTTCTTTGGCATCTACTATTTCAGCAAAGAATGATTTTAATACTTTTATATAGAATTGGTTAGTTTTTCATCTCACAGTTATTAGAAAAGAGATGGTTATGAATCGGTCAGTTTTTCAAATATATATTACAGTTTGCATCTCTCAGGCTAGAGCACTAATGACTCCATTTTTTTTCCTTTCTTTTTTTAATGTTGGGCACATTTTAGGAACAACACAAATTTTCACTTTAGCCTGCCTGTGGGTTCTGTACTGCCATGTGTTTTCCAGAAAATTTTGCACTGGCTTCTCTGCTTGTCCTGTGGGCTGAGCGGTAGCAAAAATGGCTTCTTTCAGTAAGCAAAAGGGTTATCTATCACCTTTTTTCTGTCTGGCATCCACTCATAAATTGAAAGCCCATGAAACTGAGGGACAGATTTTATAGAGATGTACCAGTGCTCTACACCAGACTGCTGTACTCTGCAACAGAGAAAATTCTAAGTAAGATTTTTAGAAAAATCTCTGCTGATTCTGCATCTCTCAGTTTGAGAGCAGAGGAGGATGCCATTACATGCTCTAAATGAACCTGATTTTCAGGAGATACAGATTCTGAAAAGAGATATAGATTCTTTAAAATTATGTCAAAGTAGAAAATTCCCTTCAAATGTTATTTTTGAGCAGCATTTGGTTTTCTCTTTTTCTTTTGTCTTATTATTATTTATCTTAAAACCACGCTTCCTTCTTTACATCTAGTAACGCTGTGATGCAGGAGTAGGCATCCTAGCTATTGACACATAAATGAATGGATATATATTTTATTTATGAGACTATAATCTGAAAATACTCATTAGATTTTATAAAGGAGTTATTTGTATTTCCTTGAGAAATTTTTTGGCAGAAAGATAATTCTCTGGAGATAAAAAAATCATTCTAAAGCATGATTTTCCCATAGGATGTTGTGGGGTTTTTTTTAACTATTCTATGTCCTTTTGCCAAGGGAAGGTGAAATATCATAGACTCATAGAATGGTTTGGGTTGGAAGGGAGCTTTAAAGGTCATCTAAAGCCAACCCCTGCAGTGTTCTTCAACCAGGTTGGGTTGTTCAGAGTCCCATCCAGCCTGACCTGGAATGTTTCCAGGGACAGGGTATCTACCACCTCTCTGGGCAACGTGTTCCAGTGTTTCACCAACCTTAATGTAAAAAATTTCTTCTTTATATTTCACCTAAATCTACCCTCTTTCCATTTAAAGCCATTACCCTTTGTCCTATGGCAATATCTGCAGTTCACTGTGAGGGAGCAAATAGGATCAGCTGCTCCTGTGGGATGCAGTGGTTGGGATGCTGGCAGTGGACAGGGCTCCCCAGAGCAGCAGAGCAGGGCAGAAGCATTAGATTTTGTTCCATCCCAGTACCACTAGCCAGGGAGCAGGCCAGGCTTGGGGCATCAAGCACTTCTGTGGTGATATGGCAAGTCCAAGGCCAAGCTGACAATGTAAGTCAGTGAGTTAGAGGGAGGATCACACCTGGTGAGGGCAACCAGGGCCAGACACAGATACCTCCAAGGTATCAGGGCCAGACCACCAGGTATCTCCACTGTGATGGGCAGGCGTGAGACCAGCCTCATATATTCTGGGGTATGAGAACATATATTCAGGGTATGGGTCTGCATCAGTGTGACCTGTGGGCAGACACTGGCTGCAATGTGATGGGGACCATAGCCCAGTTTGGGGCCAAGCAGAACCTCAGGTTGGAGCAGATCTCCCAGGAAGGGGTGGTCAGTGCTGGCTGAGTCCTACTCATGGTCACCAAAGGAAAGGGCCAGCCCTCAGCTGCTCTAGGTCAGCCCTGGGCACCAGCAGCCAAAGATACTGGGAAAAAAAGGATGCTGTCATGGTGCTTATATTTTTTTATAAA
The DNA here is from genome assembly GCF_036169615.1 of Heliangelus exortis. Taxonomy (NCBI): domain Eukaryota; kingdom Metazoa; phylum Chordata; class Aves; order Apodiformes; family Trochilidae; genus Heliangelus; species Heliangelus exortis. The sequence continues at coordinate 112,084,567 of NC_092422.1, read as the reverse complement.
TATTTGAAAATAGTGTTTTTAGAATACACAATGATGTTTATTTCTGGTGGAGACTGTTATTATTCAGACAAAACAAAAACAAAAGGCTTCCATTTGTCTACCATGTTTCTCTATAAAGTGCCAAGAGGCATAATGGGCAGGGACTGTGCTGTCCTAAAGATAGTGTGCTTGTATGTATTATATATATTTATTTATTATATTTATATATTTATATATAAATATAATATTTTTATATGTATATTATATATTTATGTAAATATATATATGTTATACTGTATATTACATAGATCTTAAAGAAAAGGTATCTGAGGGGTCAGAGGGGGAGGCTGAGAGGGGCAGAGCAGTGCAGTCAGGCTAAAAGTACAGAGATGCTTCAAAGCTGGAAGATATTAAGATTCTAGCTTGCTACAGTTTAACAACAACAGAATAACTCAGCAGATGTAGCAGGCCCTTTCCCTCTCAATCTCTGCACTTAATTCCCAATTAGAGCTATTATTGGAGAAAACCATTAAGATCAGTATTAAGGTCTTTGATTTCCTGCCATCTCTTGTAAGGGACATAAACTAAGATTCAGCTGGACTTCTCATAATTTCTTCGTAATCTTATTCTTTATAATTTCTTTAGTGCAACAGAAAAGACAACCATCTATCCATATAACCACGAAAACAGGGATTTCACAAGCAGATATTGAACCTAAAAATGTCCTGATCGTTTGTGACATCAACAGCTTTGTGCTCGTTTGTTGTAGCATCAGGCTTTTTACTGTGTTGGACACTTACCCTTATGTTTGCCTCATATACTTAAAAAGACACCAGGCACTAAAATAAAACAGAAACCCAACTGTGCTGTCTCAGCCAGCCTCTGTTCTGTCCTGAGAAATGAGCTGGCTCTTTCCTTCTCAAATTATGCTATCTCACTTCCTCCTGTGGAAAACTTTTCCACTTGTCTGTGAAGTCAGACAATTAGTTTAAAATTGTCTCTTCTGCCTTGCAATGACCTGTTAGGCACAGTCTGGCTGTAGCATGGGAAGAAAAATTGTCTTTATGGAACAGCAAATGTAATCTTTTCTTACCCAATCCTATATATTTTTTTAGCAGTTTGGGGGGAAGGGGACTAGGGCAGGAAGATTTAGAAGAGAAGAAGTTAGAGAGAAGAGGTGTGGGGGAGGGAATAGAAAGAACATATTTTGCATTGTGTTATCAGTATAGCAAGGGTTATGAAAAGTTTAATTCCTGAGAGGTTTGTCAGAAGTATCATCAAAGAAAACAGTGAAAGAACTGATTAGGCTGTATCATTCTGGAAATACAGAGGTTCTGTGTTGCAGTAATATGGCATCCTTACACAGTTGGAGATGTTTTTCACAGTAAAAATATCTAGTTCTTATATGGCATTTTTTCTGACTTGGACTCTAAGTGTCTCACAAACTAAGTTTCTGATTTTACAGGTGGAGTAAGAGAGATACTGCCTGCAAAGGATTACCCCAAACCACTAGCAGTAGAGCCAGAGTCAGAATTTGAGACTTGTGGGTGCTCTCATTTCCACAGATCAGGAAGCCTCACTGCTCCAGCAAGGGCACTGACACCACCATGTGAGAGCACCAAATGACAGGGGAAATTCCTTTGGGGTGAATTTTGGAGAAGCTCTCTGCTCTTCCTTCAGTCAACCACAGTTCTCCACACTTAGTGTTAATACACCAAACCTTCTATACCAGCAACATATGGCTTACTTACAGAGATATAATCTTATTGTGTAAATAATCAGTCAAGGTTTGGTCTGTCTAGTGGTGATCCTGCTTCCAGAAGAGCAGATGGTTAGCTTCAGAATGCCTTGCATTTTCCTTCTGGTTGTAAATTAGCCTGAACCTTCACTAATATGAAGTCCAGAGCCCCAGTGCAGCACCAATTAGCAGGATTCAAAATCTTTGAGGGAGATTTTTGAAGCTCTTAAACATCTTATCTAATACTGACAAATACACCCCCTCCTCTCTGCTAAAAAGAAATAATCTTCACTGCATCCTTTAAAACCAGAGATAACGAAAGCATTTGATGCAAAGTAATTGTTCTTAATAATGAACTGCCTCCCTTTTATTGATCATAATTTGGGCAGCTGCAGCTTTCATTCATCTTGGGGGAGGTAATTTTTAAATTACCTCTATTCTGACATTTTTTGGGGGGAGGTAATTTTTAAATTACCTCTATTCTGACATTTTTTGGGGGGAGGTAATTTTTAAATTACCTCTATTCTGACATTTTTCATTTGGGGGCTAATTATACATGGCAAGGCAAAAGGCTCTATCAGATTGAACTGAGCTGTACTCTAGCTAGTCCTGGATCCTGCAATCAGAAAGTCATTAAAACCAGATGCCTAGAGAAGAGGATCAGATTGGGCAACCTCACCCTAATACATTGTTAACATAGTGGTGTCTTTCAGTAACTTGCAATTCTATCTAAAGCAGAGGTGATCCTGTGTTTAAGTTCTGTCAGAAAAGAGAACTCGAGTTTGAGAAGATACTGGGTTTAGGACTAGTGCATTCACATGACTACTGCATTCATTCTTTTTAATGTCTGATTACTTTCTGTTTAGTTCACATTTTTTGTTTTTTCTGTAGTTCACATAACTTTGTAATTTATTTTTCAAAAACCCCATTCTTGCTATTAGGCCAAAATAGAGATTTTTTATTACAACATGAAGAATTTTTCTAATCTGATGTCACCTAACTCAGAAGTATTTTCCCTTTAGCCACAACTCTACCTTCTAGTACTGTTTCCAAAAGATGCCAGCATCACATTCTGTATTTTTAAGGTTTAAATAATTATGAAATATCTCTTGAAAAGGACGAATTCTATTGCAAAATATTTTTATTATTCCTTTATTATAAGCTCCTAGCAGTATGTTCATTTTTTTGCTGGTGGACACCTGCATGTTTTGCCAATTATGTATTCATAACCTGGAATACTACAGGGTCTCCTCCTTTTTTTTGCTTCATAACAAGACCTGTAGCTGCTTCTCCAACTTGCTAGACAAGTAATACACTAAAATTGGGATGGGATGGTATGTTAAAGTTAACGATATGCTATATCATTAACTTCCTGACTTACCTGATCAAAACCAGAGCTTATTGATAATACATCCCCTATCTAAACAAACTCTTCAGACTAGTGGCATTCTTTGAAGGAAAATCTCCAATCAACTTACATATGTAGGAGTGATCTGTATTACAAGCTTAATGTTAATAGAGAAGTGGAACTATATTTACAATATAGAAGTTGCAATTTTTATTCTCAGCAAGTTAACTTCTTGTAATTTCATTTACTAAATTGTGGTCATACACCACCATGGTTATGTTTTCTCTTACATACTCCAACAAGATAGTATATCAGCATGAGTTATTACTTATATACTACCAACCATTGTTAATTCCACTAATTCCACTGTAAACAATGTATGTAAGACTTGAATGATGAAGGCTGAAAGCAGGAAAACTTAGAATCAGTCACAGAATCATGGAACCATAAAATCATAGAACGGTTTGGGTTGGGAGGGATCTTTAAGATCATTTAGTTCTACTGGACCAGGTTGCTCAAAGCCCCATCCAACCTGACCTTGAAGACATCAGAGCAGGAGAGGGCATTCATGGCACTTGATCAAAGGCTTGACCTCAGGAATTTATGTGGAGTTACCCTAGAACACAAAGAATAGCTTTGATGAAGCAGATTTTTAAGATCATGAAAGAATATATTGTGCAGAGCCTCAAAAAGGAATTATTGCTGGGAATTATACAAGAGATTTTTGGCTTGCTCCAAGGCAGCTTATTTCGTAGCATATTTAAACCAGAAAATGTTGTTTTCAATAATGCAAAAAAACCACTGTCTATTCTAATGTATACACAGAAAGGGTGTATCTCATGTGTACTATTGCTGATCTAAATTAACTGAAGTCATACAATGAATTGGTTCTGTCTAACCCAAAAGCAACCCTACTGTTCCCCTGCCATTAAAGGCCTTACCTCAGACTTTAGTCCGTATGTAAAATACACATGTATCTTTCTTAGCATTTTCCTAGATGAAAATTTCCCCTATGTCCACTCAGTTAAAGGAATTTACAGTGGAATTTGAGTTCTCACATATTTCTTTGTTGCTCCTCCCGAGACACATGATATGAGAGATGAGAAGTGAAAATATCTGTGTTAATATGGCTTAACACCTCAAGGCAGCTATGGCAGCTAGGACATCCCCTGGTAGTAATAAGGGGCTTTGTTTTTCTGCCTTATGGTGCTCTGTTCAACCATGCTGTTGCTTAGCAATGGAGTGAAACTAAATATATCAGGACTGCTACGTACAAATCTCATGCTGCTGATGTGAGAGCGAGACACTTGTCCCTGTGTCCCACTCCCCAGCCTCAGCTTCTGTAGCTCCATCTCTTGTCACACAGCATGTCTCCTGCCTTGCCTACAGACAGGATGCTGAGCTCTAAACCCAGAAGAAAACTCTGCTAAGACTTGACCTATGCATCCCAGCCAGACCTCTTGCCTCATCTTCCCTAAATTCTTCTCTTATTATGCAGCCCAGCACTCAGTGACACTTCAGCATTCAAGCTCTTCTTTATCGAGTAACTCAAGCTCAACAGTGAGATGCTGAGGAAAGGCTCACTCTTGTACCTTTATTCTGACAAGAATTATGTGTTTCTCCAGTTTTCCTCTTGGATTCACCACTATCCTAGGGAAAGTACCTCCCTAGAAGAGGCAGGGTCTTCTCCAAGGTTCATTCATTTGTCTACTTCAGAGGATGTTATTTTCCCTATGACAGGGATAATCCTAGGTTGCCTGGCTTTTGGCTCCGTATGAAGGACTTAGAGACTTCCTGCTGCTACAGCTCTGGAAGACTAATGCCCTCTGACAAGTGAAAATATTAAAAATATAAATACAACTATTCTTTCAGTCCTCATTTGGGTGCTTTGATTTCAAAAATATTATTTTCATAGCTGCCTTTTAAATATTACTCATTACCTTCCTGGCTTCTTTCCATGTTGTTTTCTTTTCACTTAACACATATTGCTTACACTGGGAGAAGTTCTGTGGCCAATGGTTTGAGAACAAGGCCAGATGGCAGGAGTTCTCACATCCAGCATCCAGTTTGCCACTGATACTATGTGTGGCCGTCAGCAAAATGTCTTGTAGCACTGCTTATCAGGGTCCTCTATGGGTTTGTAAAAGGAGTAGAAACAATAACCTATGGTTATATTCTGACTGCTTCTCCAAGATTGCACACAGAGCCCAGTGCTTTGCAGGAGCTCAGTGCTTTTAACAGAAAGAAGGACCCTGATCTCCTAAAACATCATCTTAGAGAGGCAATTGTGCTTGCACACGTCAGGAAACACATCTGCCTCTGTGTTGCCAATGGACTTCATCAGAAAATGTAGCATGGAAAAGAAGGTGCAAGAAGAAAGTAGAGCAATTCTTCTCACCAGGATCATTATCACATCATCTTGAGGATGTCAAAGAAACATGAGTTTCTAAGCCTCTTAGTTCAAAAGCCTTCTAGTATAAAATTAGAAATGTTTGTTATTTTTATTGGAGGACTTTTTTCATAATAAAACTAGAAAGTTTTCTCACTGCAACATAACCAGATGCCAGCTTGGTTAATACAGTCCTGCTGATTTTTTTTCACTGAAGTTTTCTTCAAAAGTGAAGAATGTGGTGGGGAGCTGGTCAGTGTTTGGCAAGTTCTGCCAAGCAAGTGTCTTCTGCTTGAATATTGCAAGTATTTAACCTGAAGCACAATGTTTTCCATTGTGCATTATCCCAAAGTTCAAGTGACTTGTAGAAATTGGAGGGTCCTTCAACACATGGATAACTAGTATGCAAAGATAATTGAGCAAGCCACTTTCTTTTTTGCTTCAACTTAAAAAGTGTATCCTTCTTTTTAGGCGTAGATGGTTCCATAGCACTCTGATCTCTATAGCTGCTAACTAAAAGTAAATGACTAAATTCAGATTTTCTCAGCACAAAGATTGCTTTAAGATTAGGTTTAGGAAGAACTATTTTGCAAAAGAACTGGTCAGTCATTTCTCAGATGTATATATATTGCAGTCTGTGTGGTTTTATTAAAACATGTAAACTTTTTAAAAATAGTAATCTAATATTTATACTTGAAACTAAAGAAGAAGGTAAAAATATCTATAGGTTCCAAAGACTAACTACTCTCTGTAAAAAAATTCTTCTTCAAATCTAGTCTAAACCTACCCTGGTGCAATTTCAGGCCATTTCCCCTAGTCCTATAATTTCCTCCATCCCTATCATTATTCACTTGAGAGAAGAGGCCAACACCCACCTCCCTACAAACTCTTTTCAGGTACTTGAACAGAGCAATAAGGTCTTCTCTCAGCCTTCTCTTCTCCAGACTAAACATTCCCAGTTCCTTCAGCCTCTCATTAGAGTTTTTCTCCAGACCCTTCACCAGCTTGGTTGCCCTTCACTGAACTCGCTCCAGCAGCAAAACATCTTTCTTGTAGTGAGGGGCCCAGAACTGAACAGAGCACACAAGGTGCAGACTCACCAGAGCTGAGTACAGGGGCACAGTCACTTCCCTTCTCCTGCTGGCCACACAATTCCTGATACAAGCCAGGATGCTGCTGGACTTCTTGGCCACCTGGGCACACTGCTGGCTCATATTCAACCTGCTATCAAGCAGCACCCCCAGGTCCTCTTCTGCTCGGCAGCTTTCCAGCCACTCTTCCCCCAGACTATAGGGTTACATGGGGTTGTTGTGACCAAAGTGTAGGACTTGGCACTTGGCCTTGTTAAACGTCCCTTGTTATATACTCTAAGATTGAGAACTTGACAATTTTGTGCTTACTAAGCCCAAGAGGGCCCCCAACCACTACATCCCCCACCAGTCCTTCCTTGTTTGTGAACAGGAGATTTAGTGAGGCACCTCCTCTGATAGTCTCAGTTATCAGCTGTGTCAGGAATTTGTCTTCCATACACTCAAGGAAGGTACTAGCCTGTTGCCTCTCTACTACTTTATAATTCCAGCAGGCATTTGGCAGATTGCAGTCCCCCACCAGGGCTGGCGATTGTCAGACCTCTGCCAGCTGCTTGCAGAATGCCTCATCTGCCACAGTTCTCTGCCACAGCAGTGCTGCTGTTGTTACACAGCAGTCGTGCAAAGCAAGGAGTTATGATTGCTTTACTACACACTGATGAGAGGATGAGCCAGAGAATTCTCTGCGACAGCTTTCCCATGGGCTGTTTGCTCAGGTGTAGGAAAAGCAGTGCTGATGTTTCAAAAACACAATTCTCTGTTTCAGAAAGAACTAAAAGAATAAGTTACATCAGGTCCCTCTGCTCACATTGCTTGCTCTCCTTTGTAAACACCTGTATTTTAAATCCACCCTGTGTGTTATCTCCATGGTGAATCCAGGAGAATTATTATTGGTAACATTTTTAAGCCTTAGATGCCTAGATTTAATCATCTAAATATGTGGCTGGATTTTTAAAGTACTGAACAGACAAACACACATGCACACAGGCACACACACACATTTTATTGAAGTCAGATGGAGAAGCTGGGTCATAAGCATTTGTTAAAATCAGGCCACTTATTTAACTGTCTAAATGTGGATTTATGAGCCTAACTTTAGACACTGCCAAAGCTAGTTGTAGCCTCTCCCAGATACTGGTATATTGTTCCTGCAATGAGAGACCTACACACTTCAGACTGATTCATATTTAAGTACGATTCCACAGCAGTACTCTAAAATTAGTCAGGATGAAGACAGAAATTCTTTTTACAATTATTTATTTGTTATTATTCTTTTTATTTCTAGGAGAGCAAGGATATTATCTTCTCTGTGCAATAATTAGCACTTAAATATTGTAGCCCTACTGTTAGTTGTGAGAGTCAGAAAATCAAACTAATTTATTGCCCAGTTTTCTCTTTTTCTTCTTTTTAATTATTACAGTGGTAATGTAATCAGATGGACAGCTTGTGATTATTGCTTATAAAGAGGAAGGGGATCCCCAGATAGCCCTTGCTGTACCACTGTAGTTACACTCTGCTGTCTGCTCCAGTCTTGGGACAAAAATGCTCCCAGGGCACTAAAACTGAGCACTGAAACACAATTTATTGCCATTTTCCTGTGAAAGCTGGTGTTGAGAAGGTGCAGCTCTGTTGAGTAGCACCCGAGGAGGCTTTTGTCTACAGTGTGAGAACATCAAACTTGAGGAAGGCAGAGTTTTTGTAGTGCCAGAGAGCTTTCAGAGCTTCTTTTGTGCCTTAAAATCTATCTCATAAAATTTGTATCAGGAAAATGTGGAAACCTATTTCAATTGCTGCACATCTTTCACAGAGTTCAAGTATATTCAATTAAGTTTTTGTATCCCAGCAGCCCACACAAAATTGACAAAATTGACTTGAAGAAAACGTTCCTAATGTCCTTGTTTATTTCCTTAGCTTCAAGGCTTTCTCATTCGTCTGGCATTACACCAGCTGCTAATACTGTTCACAGAGATACTTTTACTAATAACTTGACTTTCTCCTCCAAATCTGCCCAATGCAGAACAAATTAAATTTCTTCTTCTTTCGTGGAAGGACCTGTATGTTCATAGTTAAAGATGGTTCAGAAAACATATCTACATAAACAGATTTATATGTTTAATTTAACAAGATATTTTATGGTTAATTTACTCTCTCAGGTAGCCTTGGGTCTTTCTTTTATGCTTTAGTTTCTATGTAAACATACTACTGGCAAGGCTGGAGTAAAAATGAAACAAATGAGTAGGAGGTAAGAAGAATCTACTGTGTAAAACCTAACATTATTTTGATTCCTAACATTATCTTTTAGAAAGAAACTTCTAAAACAATTGCCTCTGAGCTGGAAAAGACACAAAGATTTTTAATAAAATCTGATAGCAAGGTAAGTTAAAGATACAAAGTCATCCTGGAGAACTGTAACTATCTCTTTGCTGTTTTCATATTAAAAAGGCTATAAATGTAGGGTATATTCAGCCCTTTTGAATCTTTGCAGGGCACAGATATGGTTTTGGGAAGGCGTTATTTGTACTAGTGAATGGAACAGAATTATACACTTTATGTTTCACTGAACTAAGTGCAAATTCAGCTGTCTTGACCAATTCAGCTGAAGCATGTTTTTTCTCTCCTTTTCTCTCTCCCCTTACCAGTGAGAAGTTTTTCAGTGCAGAGGGCACTGGGAGGGCACTGCAGGGCTGAAGCCAGCTGGATAAGAACATTTTATCAGATCTGAAACGGTTCTTTTCCTCGCCTCAAGAAAACTTAGTTTCCTCTGCCTTTTCAGCACATAATTTATAAAGCATGGTTTAAAATTACCTGAGTACTGAAAAATAAGAGCTAAAACTCAACCAAAAAATGATTTCCAATGATTGAGTTCACACAGAAAAACATCGAAGTGAATGTCAACAGTGTTCCATGGGCAAGCTCTTAGAAATGTCCTAATTTGCTTTATAAAAGGGTTGATGTACTCTCAGTTCCATTTGTTTTCATAAAAATTCCCAGAAACATATGTTTAATAGAGTTTTCATTTTGCTCCACTGCAGAATAGGTTTCCATGCTATCATTTCCACTGTCTAGCTTTATCTTCCTCATCTTCTTTTTCAGTACCTTGTACCTTGCTTCCTTGATGATCCTTATTCAATAAACGAGTGCCATACTAAGTGGAGACAGAGTAGTTGGCATTGTAGTCTCAGAAAAGAAATATTAGGAGAAACTATATTTAAGTCTAAGAAGAATAGAGGTAGACAAATGAGAGAAGTATGGTTCCAAGCATTCTTGGAACTGGAAAGGAAAACTGGGAAAATTTTTTCTCCAGACACCCAATAACAAAAGCTTCAGTCAACATTAGTGGGAGATTCACAGTTCACTTAAATGGCAATAGTGTCAGGGCCCAACTTTCTGAACAAAATATCAAAACAGTGTAAAAATTTTCTTTTCACAAGCAGAGGAACTGTTCCTCACTCACTTATCTTAATAATCTTTGAAACCAAGAGGGAGAGAGAATAAATTGTAATATTGGGCAAAGAGACTAGGGCACAGGCAGGTACCAGATGTTTGGATGAATGGCTAACAACGAATTTTAGCTTCTAGGAGTTATAAATTCCCTATCCTTTAGCTTCCTACCATGATTCAGTTCCCTCTTTTTTGCCTGCACGGTTCACTCTCCATTCAGTGTCATCACCCTGCTTCTTACTTACAATTATCCTATCTTGCCCACAAGAACAGTGAGATAATAAATATGCCATCTGCTTAGCTCCTTGCTTAGAGAGCCAGAGGTCTTAAAAACAGCAAGGTGGTGGTACAGGGAGTATGCTCCCCAGTGAAGATGTGAAAGTGAAGAAGTGAACTTCACAGAGTAATTGTGATCGCCCTCTGCAAGGGGTACAGGAAACCACGGGTGATATAATCAGACAGAAGCATGGGTATATGCAGAGTATGAAAGCCAAATTACTTTGATTTTTTTCACTCATGTGAACAATTAACATATTGGTGTAAGGTTACCTCTGGTACTTTCCATCACATAAACAGGCTGTCTCACAGTCTGGGAATGATCTGGGAATCATCTGAAAAGTAGATCATTTGAAATAATTGTGCCAACCCAGGACAGTGAAGCAATAAGAAAATTTAGATTTGTGAGGAAGGGAGGGATTTGAGCAAGACACACTATAAAAAAATATTAAACAATGACAAAAAAATGCATAGGAATTTGGGATCATGTAGGAATATGAGATGTAATAAAGGCCATTTGAGGTGAGAAACAAGTCAACATGTTTCTAAGATCTGGAGAGGTACAGCAAAGCAAAATATGTTGCTATCTTAACCATAGCAAGATTTTCAGTCCCTGATTACTTTCAACAATACAGACCCTATTAAAAAGAAAGACAATGTCACATCCTGTGTTTATAGTAGCAGAACATTCAGTCCAAATTCTCTCAGAAAACTTTACAGAATTGAGAGTAATTTATATGTGGAGAGTAACACACACACATGTACAGCAGCAGGACTGCATGAAGAGGTCTTGAACTGATGGGGTGTAGTTCAGGAGCTGGAGGGCAAGTCTGGTTGCATGCTTCCATGTTCACTGTCAGGAGAAGTAGAATTGGTAACAAATTCTCCATTTACGAACACATTGGGTTTGGTACCAACACAGAGAAAAAAAAGTAGTTCCTTCTCTATAAAAGCATTAAAGCTTTCATTTTATGTTCAGGTATAGAGGTTTTTTGAGCATATTTGAAATTAGACAAGATAAAGCCTATTTCTTACAGGATTAGCAGCTTCAGTTTTCCAAAGGGACCTTGGAATGTTAATGTAAATTTTACCCTGCTTCACTGTCCCCTT